>NC_058519.1:155273630-155608987 GCF_904849725.1 Hordeum vulgare subsp. vulgare | reverse complement strand
TACTATTAAAGGGGTCGAGGTAAAACTAAGGAAAAGTTTCCAAGTGATGCTCATCTCAAAGCCTACAAATACCCAATCCTTCGAGTGAAGCCTTTGGAAATCATTTTACACCTTAGTGAATTTCTTCAGTGACGGAGATGAAGATCTTCTGGTCTGTGAGGAAATTGCTCTAACTGAGGAGTCAGGATTTCAGAAGTGTGAATTACCTACAAGTGTGGTATATGAGAGACATGAGGACTTTCACAGCTTGAAAGTTTTGACTGTTGCTACGCCACGCGCCAGCTGTCCCCAAACCTTATCCATATAATGGTCATATCATTGGGGCATTTATGTCAAATCATGTCGGGATTGCTCCGAGGCTATAAATAGCCGCTCCCCATAACCACTAGCTGCTTGGCTGCTCCGCAAGAGAAACCGACACTTATCATTTGAGACCAACCATTCCTCGAAGACTTTGAGAGAAAATCATCAGTGAGAAAAAACGCCAAACACCCAAACCAAAACCCAAAACCCGAAGTGATTGAGTATCACTAAAGAGATTGTTCCTATGTGGAACCGACGCTTGTTACCTTTGAAGACCGTGTATCTTCAAGACGGTTAGGCATCACTGGTCTAGATCATCCAACAGTAAATTGTGGATCGTCGGGTGACCGAGTCTGTGAGGGTTTGGAAGTCTGCCCTGAAGACTTACCACGAGTGCTGGGCGAGGACTGTGTGTCCTTAGCTCAAGGAGAATCCGGGAAGGACTTTGTGTCGTGGGACTGTGTGTCTTTTGGTTTGAATACCAAGCTGCTCCAAACCAGACGCATGACTATCACATTAGTTGGAACTGGGTCATCAAATCATTGTCTTCACCGAGTACCTCGTTCTATTTCCTCAACCCTTCTATTTCCTCATTTATGTGTTGATGAAATTGCTCATCCCTGTTTGAAGAATTTGACAGAAGAATTTCACAATTTCCTCGTCCCAAATTCTTCACTTCACTTGTTCTTCACGTGTGTATCCTAGTCACGCTACTTGTGTGGATCGTTTGTTTCATTTCATCAGGAAGACTATGCTATTACCGTGTTGCATGTTTGCTATTACTTATTCCGCTGCTCGCTGTTCGTGACTGAGAAATTTCTCACAAGGAAATTCCTAAGTGACAAATTCATAAAAATCGCCTATTCACCCCCTCTAATCGATATAACACACTTTCACTCTTGCATGCGTCGTCTATTAGTTCATCATAGTTCTTAGTCAAGACCATGTGCCTCATAGAGTCCACAGTTGCCTCTGGTTTGTCCTCATGCACACCAAGACTACATTCGATGTTTGTGGCCCTAAAGCCTCGTCGGCGTACCAAGTCTATCACCGACGTATGAAATGGCAGGGAAAATGCTTTACCGCATGCACATCCATAACTTTGAGTATGAGGTAGCACACAATCCCGTCATGTTCACACTTGCAACATTCGCAATAGTACTCACCATCCTTTATGTTGGCCTTTACATGTCCCTCAGATTACACACCTTGAGTGTCCATTCATGAATATGATAAGCGGCATATGAGGAGGACAATTTTATTTCTTCGTGGAACCTACATGTTTTGTGCTCATTAATTTCTCATTTCTTTTTGGTTGTATTTGATTGTTTTATAGTAGGCCACAAATGGCAACCATACTAAATTCAACACGACAGAAAAAATCATACTACACATGGCAAGCTTGATTGTTTCCACATGGCAACTATAGTTCATTTGATATGACAGTCAAAGTGTGACCCACACGATAATCATTCTATTTTCTTTAAATCTTCTGCACATGTGAATCTAGCAGGTGTACATGGCATATCATAGTTGGTCAAAAATGGCAATTATATTACATTCAACATGTCAAACAAAGTGTAATACACATGGCGATTATGGTTGTTTTAATATGGCAATTGTAGCAACTTTTCACATGACAAACATAGTTCATCCTACATGGCAACTATCTTGGATTCTACTTGGAAATTACGCTACATTTCACATGGCAAGTACATTACATTCAGGATGGCAATCACATTGCAAAACACATGGTAACTATTATTTATTTTCCAATTGTCAACCGTACTTCATTTTCATTTTGCATACATAGTTCATTCTATATGGCAGTTTCATTCCGTTACCCAAGGCAAACATATTTGTTAATTGATTGTTACTTTTGCAACACATAGCATGCCACATTGAAAGAAATGCAGTCACAAAAATGCTTGTAGGCTCTCCTTGATGCACCATCCACCTAGTAGATGCTTTTGATGCGGTCCTCATCATCGAGTCTTATTCCGTAGAAGAAATTAGGATCTTCCTTTGTTTCTCTTAGAATTAGGCAATGGTGTCTTCTATATGAGCTAACTTGCTTTCTCTATGGTACTTTGCCTTCTGGTTTGTGACGTCTCCTAGTGTAGGGCATGCTACCCACCTTCCCATCTTTGCTATGGATGAGGTCGAGTATCCGGACCATTCTTGAAGTATTGACATTACAATCATGCATCAATTTTATAAGTTGCTTCTCCTGGGTACTGAATCCTCGGTGGGTGCTCTGAAATTTTACCAGGTTGAACTTCTTGACCATATTGTGCTTGTGTTCGTTGACAAACTTTGTGACCACCCACCAAGCTCCATATACATTTAGCCTCATTCTGGCAGGGTGTCCGGACTTGAGAATAATGCATCTTCTCCGTTCTAGGACGACTGGCACAACACCTTTAACTTTCTTGTTCTTTCGTGCCTTGTAGCATCTCAGCTCACCTCTGATGTACTCTCCAGTTTTTTTTCCAGATTCCTATGGTATTCCGTGTTTACAGTAAAGCCATTGAACAGTGCGTAACTCTGATAGTATTTCTTGGCATCTTCAAATGAACTAAATCTCCCTCCAAGGTAAGGTGGTTGAGTTGGCATGAATTCGGATTGTCCCTCTTCTTCTTCCTCATGCACTTCATAATCAGTTTCCTCATTCACTACTATATTGTTGGTTGTTTCTTCTGTCTGTACATTGTTCGTCCCCGTGTGCACAAGCGTGTTTGTTATCGTTGCTGCAACGATGGCAAGTTGTGAAAGTGACTCTGCATTGTTCATGCTAGGCTGGTTGATCGACTCATGGAGCGACCCTTCTATGTGCTCCGAGGTACCAGTAGCAGATGTAGGTGCGTATAAGGCTGCAAAAAAGTTGAATTCGAGCGAGTTGGAGTTGACTCGGCTCAACTCATAATAAATGTCGAGTGAGCTCAGAGTAAATGAATCTCAAGGTCGAGTTGCAGAACATGACTCGTGCTTAGCGCCAACGATCTCGAGCTAGTTTCGAGATAAATGAGATGGTAGATCCATATATTGTGATTATTCCAACTAGGTAAGGCTCAACACGACATAAGAAAACAGTAAAAAATATTGTTCTAATCAAGACAATGAAAATTTAAATTTCTTCAAAGTAGTTTGACTTATTTTTTCACAACCTAAAGTTTAGTATCAAAATAAGATAATGATTCTCGAGTGACATACAATTGGAAAAACAAATTATGGGCCAAATACCATGAAAAGGCCTAAATCTTCTCTGCACATAATTAAGGTTTCATTTTGCTCGTATATAAAGAGGAGAAGAATCGTGGACAACATATATGGTGATAAAATATTTTATTTCCATTTAATATATGGCATTATAATTTAACATACGATATTTCGTCGAATTATCAAGCTAAAACCGAGTAAGCTAGTGTTGTCTCAAGATCGATTCGCTTCTCGGTCAAGCTACACGAAGTGTTCAAACTCAACTCGTTTTATTTCATCGTGAGAATAACCCGCTTAGAATGGACGATATTGACTGCCCTGTTGCTCCATGCGTGGTATGGACACACAAAAGAGATGTTTATTTGAATGATTAGAGATGGCACACACAAATTTACTCGGAATGGCAGGGTAATACCGCATATAGGTAGGTATGGTGGACTCTTCGGAATTACTTTCGGTTTGATGGATATTTATGAATAAGCAATATTGCCGCTTAGTATAGGTGAAGGCTAGCAAATAGATTGCGAAGCGACCAACTAGAGAGAAAAAACAATCATAATCATGCATTACGAATATTTAACATTGGATACGGGCATGATGAGGATAAAACACTTTGAACAGAAATATCATAAAGGCTACATTAGTTTTGAATCAACTACATGTGTGAACATGTGCCGAGTCGGGCTACTTGAATTCTTCACAGGAGGATACCGTCCTAACATACTAAATCATAGTCATTTTAATGCATGTTGACACAGAAGATAGATCATTATCCACTTCTAGATACTTAAGCATGGCATGAGCAACTATAATCTCTAATTGTCACCAAAAACATGTTTACTCATAATATGCTGAATCAAGAACTATGAGGTGAACACATTTGCAAAAAAGGAAAAACAATAAGAATCCATACCAACTTTTCCTCACCACAAACACTTGATCAAATTATCATCATAATGCCTTTCACTTGCACGATCGAATGATGTGAGAATAATAATAGTGCAAGAGTGACGTGGTCTAAGGTGGAATCTATATACTTTTATCCAAATGAGAAGACAAGGAATAACTGGCTATTCATAAGATCAACGCCAAAGGAAATATTATCCATTTGACAATTCTTACGAAGTCTACTCCTTAAGATGATTCGAAGAAACAAATGAAATTCAAAGAAACACACTAAAATATGTTGGACTTTTTCTTAAGCAAATGAAAGAAAGAAGAAAAAACAAAAACAAGATAAACCTATTTACACGGGAAAGTAACCAACAAGCACAACAAGAATGGGAAATCTATTTGGATTTTATCTTAATAATACAAACCACATAAATCAAAAAGGAAAGCCCAAAATAAGCTAGAAATATTTTTGGATTTTCAGAGTTTGTCAAACACACAATAAGAAAGTAAAATAAATAGCGAATATGGATATACAATGAAAACGATGAACACTTACAACTGGAATGAATGTGTGATACATGAATGTAATGTTCGAGAGAATACGTACTTCCCCAAACATAGCTTTTGGCCTAACTTGGTATAAGGCCATGGCTGGGAGTAGTCAGAACCATGAAAATACAAAGGCTGCTGAGGCTCTCATTGATAGGCTAGTGCTGGTCCACGTGACTGTCATGGAGTTCTCATGTTAGATGCCAGGGATTGGATTAACTAGTGTGTTGGGGCCAAAGGACGCCAGTGCGTCCCGGAAGTGAGATTGGGGACAAGCGGTGCGAGACACACGATGTACCAAGGTTCAGGGCCCTCCATGGGAGGTAACACCCCTAGTCTTGTCGGATAAAGTATATGAGGGGGTGAGTAGAACAATTGTGGTCCTTGAGTTGTTCGTTAGAGGAGGAAGAACGAGCTAGCTTGCTCTCTCTACCTCTCATGTGTATGGTCGGTGTATGCTTGCATGTGACTGAACCCAATTGGCCAAGATCCAGGAACATCCCGAGCTAGGAGGGGCTTGGGGTTTTATAGGTCAACCCCCAGCTTACAATATGAAAGGATAATGAAGGCGGGAACGTGCGTCCACGAGCCTGCCTATGACGAGCACTCCCCATGGACACCTTTTAAGCTGGTGTCTAGGGAACAAGGGGGCCCACGATGCCTAGCACAGACTGTAGATGGCGGCATGTGATGCGCACATAGCGTTCGGTTACTCCTCACCAGTGCATCGCAATAGGGTACGGTCGTCTTGTCCGTGCGTGTCTGATGTGTCGTCGCGGTTGACTTTGAGAGCCGGCTAGTCGGAGTAGACGGCCGGAGGCGCGAGCCGGGGCAGGCAGGTGCCCTATCCGACATGCCGTCCTGGGACTACCCGGGGTTCATCTCCCCGACAATAGCCTCCGAGACTCCGGGTGAGTCGAAGAGTCGTGCGGAGGGTCTTCGCCATTGATGTAGTGGATGGGGGCATCGAGGGTCTCGGTGGCAGCCGACCGCGGGCCTGGGGCCAGCGCGACTATATATCTAGTGGGGGTGCCGAGGGACGTGATACGTCTCCATCGTATCTACTTTTCCAAACTCTTTTGCCCTTGTTTTGGACTCTAATTTGCATGATTTGAATGGAACTAACCCGGACTGACGCTGTTTTCAGCAGAATTGCCATGGTGTTGTTTTTGTGCAGAAATGAAAGTTCTCGGAACGTCTTGAAAATTTACGGAGAATATTTCTGGAAAATATGAAAAATACCTGCGCAAAGATCCACCGGAGGGGACGGGCGAGTGGGCCACAAGCCCTGACACCGCGTCCCCCCTGGCCGCGACAACCAAGCTTGTGTGGCCATGGTGGCTCTGCCGCCCCCAACTCCAGCGCTATTTATTCCCTTTCTTCCCAAAAAAATCAAGAGAGAAGATTTCATCGCGTTTGCGAAACGGAGGCGCCACCACATCCTGTTCTTCATCTGGAGGGCAGATCTGGAGTCCGTTTTGGGCTCCGGATCAAGGAGATCGTCGCCATCGTCATCATCAACCTTCTTCCCTCTCCAATTCCATGAAGCTCTTCATCGTTCGTGAGTAATCTATTCGTAGGCTCGCTGGGCAGTGATGAGTAGGATGAGATCTATCATGTAATCGAGTTAGTTTTGACGGGGATTGATCCCTAGTATCCACTATGTTCTGAGATTGATGTTGCTACTACTTTGCCATGCTTAATGCTTGTCACTAGGGCCTGAGTGCCATGATTTCAGATCTGAAATTATAATGTTGTCACCAATATATGTGTGTTTTAGATCCGATCTTGCAAGTTGTAGTTACCTACTCTGTGTTATGACCCGGCAACCCCGGAGTGACAATAACCGGAACCACTCCCGGTAATGACCATAGTTTGAGGAGTTCATTTGTTCACCAAGTGCTAATGCGTTGGTCCGGTTCTTTATTAAAAGGAGAACCTTAATATCCCGTAGTATCCATTTGGACCCCGCTGCCACGGGAGGGATGGACAATAGATGTCATGCAAGTTCTTTTCCCTAAGCACGTATGACTACAGACGGAATGCATGCCTACATCACATTGACGAACGGGAGCTAGACACATATCTCTCCGTGTTATAACTGTTGCATGATGAATGTCATCCAACGAATCGCCGACCCATTGCCTACGAGTTTGTCCGACTGCTGCTGTTACTTGCTTTGTCCTGCTGCTGCTGCCACTGCTGTTGCTACTACTGTTACTTGCTACTGCTGTTGCTACTACTGTTACTTACTACTACTGTTACTCACTACTGCTGCTACTTGCTACTGCTGCTACTTGCTACTCCTGTCACTACTGCTATTCCTTGCCACTGCTGTTACTCGTTACACTGCTCTACATGCTATAATACCTTTTCTAGCACCGTTGCCGGGAAAAGACTATTTCCCGTCCATGGGCAACTTATTGGCGCCATTGATACAACAGTTAGGAATAGTGTGCCGTCAACAGATCGTTTCTGGCACCGTTGTTATCATACTACTTTGCTACTGATACTTTGCTTGCAGACACTAATCTTTCAGGTGTGGTTGAATCTGACACATTCAGCCGCCAATACTTGAGAATATTCTTTCACTTCCCGTCGTGCGAACCAACAAATTTGGGTTGAATACTCTACCCTCGAAAACTGCCGCGATCCCACGCGCTGGTGGGCTATTGCAAGACAATTTCTAATTGTTGAGCAACTGGAAGCAGCTCTTTTCTGGCTCCGTTGCCGTGGAGGCATCAAGTCAGGAATAGTTGCACGTCAATAGCATTTTTCTTGCGCCGTTGCCGGGGAAGGATAGCTATATTCTGTGAGTCACTTGGGATTTATATCTGCTGATCACTATGAAGAATCTGAAAGATCCAAAACCAAAATCTTGCCCTCAACTATGAGGGGAGGTAAGGAACTGCCATCTAGCTCTGCACTTGATTCACCTTCAGTTATGAGTAAGTTTGCGACACCACCTCCTGCTAGAAATCTTGATATGTCGCCTGTGCTTGATGATGCTTATGATGCTACTTCTAGAGGTACTATGCCTGATACTGCTAGAGATGCTATGCCTAATACTGCTAGAGATGCTATGCCTGATACTGCTAGAGATGCTATGCTTGATACTGCCTTGCCTGATGATGCTAGAGATGTTATTTTGCCTGATGATGCTATGCTTGATACTGCTAGAGATAGTACTTTGCCTGATATGCCACTAGGGGTATTCCTTGATGCTCATATTGCTAGAGTTACTGCCAATGCTCGTGATGCTTCTAAAACTGCCGATACTATTGAGATAGAACCTGCTTTTGCTCCTGCTAGATCTAGCTCTCCTAGATATGAATTGCCTGATATACCTGAGGGTTATGTTATGGAGGGAGAAATAGCTGAGGATTTTCTTGTGTGTAAGGATGCCTATGACGCTGAGAAATTACTTCTCAAGTGGAAAGAAAAATCTCTGAAAGCTAGGATGAAATATGACCCGAAGTTTGCCACTTCACCTATCTTTATCACTGATGAGGATTATGAATTCTCTGTCGACCCTGAGATAATCTCTCTAGTCGAATCTGATCCTTTCCACGGTTATGAGCCTGAGACGGTCGTATCCCATCTTACCAAAGTACATGATATAGCCACCCTTTTCACTAGTGAGGAGAAGATCCACTACTACTATATCCTTAAGCTGTTTCCTTTCTCTCTAAAGGATGACGCTAAAGGCTGGTTCACTTCTCTTGCTCCTGGATGTGTGAGTAGTCCCCATGATATGGTCTATTACTTATGTGAGAAATATTTCCCTCCCCATAAGAAGCAAGCTGCCTTGCAGGAAATATACAACTTTGCTCAACTCAAAGAAGAGAGTCTCCCACAAGCTTGGGGGAGGCTCATCCAGCTACAGAATGCTTTGCCTGATCACCCTCTTAAGAAGAACGAGATACTTGATATCTTCTATAACAGACTTACCGATGCTTCTAGAGACCACCTAGATAGTTGTGTCGGTTGTGTTTTTAGGGAACAAACTGTAGAACAAGCAGAGATCCTACTGAATAACATCTTGAATAACGATAATGCTTGGACTATCCCCGAACCACCTCCTAAGAAAAGAGGTATTCTATTCCTCAGTCCCGAAGATATGCAAGAAGACAAGAAACCTATGCAAGAGAAAGGCATTAGATCTGAAGATGTCAAAAATCTACCACCTATCGAAGAGATCCATGGTCTCGATAACCCAATACAAGTAGTAGAAGTGAATTCTCTACGTAGGTTTGATGAGAGTGATATTCCTTTTGACAAACCTGCTAGCCTATGCTTTGATGAATTTGACAACTTTGTTGCCAAACAACAGAGTTTCAATGATTATGTTAGCAGACATTTGGAACAAAGTACTCGTATGCTTAGTCATTTAAGTGCTTGTGTAGACAGAAATGTCAATGATCTAAAGCTTCTGAGTAAACATGCCTCTATGATTACTACTCAGGTAGAACAAGTACTTAAAGCTCAAAATGACTTGCTCAATGAATTAAATGACAACTCTGTCCAAGTCATTACTAGAGGAGGCAAAATGACTCAGGAACCTTTGTATCCTGAAGGCCATCCTAAGAGAATTGATCAAGATTCTCAAGGAATTAATGCTGATACACCCAGTCATCCTAAGAAGAAGGATTATATAAACCTACATGTCAGTTCACCAAATACTGTCACACCTGAAGAACCAAATGATATTTCTGCGTCTGATGCAGAAACACAATCTGGTGATAACATGAACCTGGTGACAATATGGACAGCGATGTTCATAATACTGCTCAACCTAGCAATAATAAGGATGTGGAGATTGAACCTACGGTTAATCCTGATAACCCACAACTTAAGAGATACGATAAGAATGACTTTACTGCTAGGAAGCATGGTAAAGAAAGGGAGCCATGGGTTCAGAGACCTATGCCCTTTCCTCCTAAGCCATCCAAGAAAAAGGATGATGTGGATTTTGAGCGCTTTATTGAAATGATAAGACCCGTCTTTCTGCAGATGCGGTTAATTGATATGCTCAAAATGTCTCCGTATGCCAAGTACATGAAAGATATCGTGACTAATAAACGGAAGATACCAGATCTTGAGGTCTCCACCATGCTCGCCAATTACACTTTCACAGGTGGAACTCCTAAGAAACTTGGTGATCCCGGAGTGCCCACTATACCTTGCTCCATTAAAGGAAACTACGTAAGAACTACCTTATGTGACCTTGGAGCCGGTGTTAGTGTTATGCCTCTCTCTCTTTATCATAGACTTGAACTGGATAAGTTGACACCCACTGAAATTTCTCTGCAAATGGCCGATAAATCAACTGCTTTCCCTGTCGGCATTTGCGAGGATGTGCCTATTGTGGTTGCTAACACCACTATCTTAACAGACTTTGTTATCTTGGATATTCCCGAGGACGATGCCATGGCTGTCATCCTCGGAACACCCTTTTTAAACACAGCAGGGGCTGTTATAGATTGCAACAAAGGCAATGTCACTTTCCATGTCAACGGTAATGAGCAAACCGTGCACTTCCCGAAGAAACGATATCAAGTACATTGCATCAATGCTATCGAAAAAACTTCATCGATTCTTAGTGGGAGCTTTGAATGCCCTATTCCTTGTGTTAAGATGAATTATGATTTGCTTGTTGGGGAGATTCATATCCCCATTGAGGTGACTTAGTGGCTATTCGAAAATTCTCCGTCCTCTTTTGCGATTCGGAAAAGTTTTGTCATGAGGATTTGATCAACCCCATTGACGGATTTCTTTCGATGACCATGAAATGGATGAATCAAAGAGTCACATACCTCTATTTTAAGCTTTCACTTTCTGTTGCTTAGAAGATAGATTTAGTTTACTTTTCCCTGTTTCCTATCTTAGTGTCCCGGAGAAAAGTACCCCGAAAATAAAAGTTCTCCGATGGTCCTGAAAATCTAGTATGATTTTTTCTGGAATATTTGAAAAATACTGGGACTGAGAGCTGGCCTGGGGCCCACACCAGTGGGCCACAAGCCCTGTCACCGCGGCCTCCCCCTGGCCGCGGCCACAAAGCTTGTGGGGCCCATAGGGACCCCCTCCACTCATTCCAGCTCCCATCCTCTTCTTCTACCTCCATAAAAAATCGTTTCGCAGCTCAAACCCGTGTTCTTGCTCATTTGGCTATGATTTTCGATCTCCTTGCTCAAAGCACCATTCTACGAACCAATTTGGGGAAATTACTCCTTGGTAAGTGACTCCTCCATTGGTCCAATTGGTTTTTTCTCTAGTGCTTTATCCTTTGCGTATTCTTGCTACCTCGGTGACCCTGTTCTTGAGCTTGAAATGTTGATTTTAGCTGGTCCCAAGTAGTTTTAGCGCGTGATACGGTCTCTAGGCACTAGTAGGAGTAGTTGCTACAAGGTGTGGTTGGTCTTTATTCACTTTTCTCTTGAACTTCAAAAATTTCAGCAAAAAGAAATTATGTTCAAGAGGAAGTTTCATGGTGGTTCCTCAAGTAAGAAGCCGTCTTTCTATTCGGGAGCCCGATCCTTATCAACTAAGGGACGCACCGATACAACCATGTGAATGGCATTCCGATGAGTTCATGATCGAAGCAGGCTTCAAGGATGAGTTTGATACACTTGTCCACAATGCCGGGTTAGAAGAATTCCTCTCAGATAAATGTGAACAGTATGCTTTGCTCACTGCCTCTTTCATGCGTAGATTTAAATTTTCAGTTGGCCGTGACTCATCCATATTGTTTGATCTGTATGATAAATCCTACGCCATGGAGTTGGAGGATTTCAATAGGATTTGCAAGATACCCGATGGGGGTAATCTTAAAGATCCTGCTAAGTCTTCGGTTAGAGATTTTGTTTCTAGTATAACTGTTGAAGAAACTAGAGACATCACGCAAGCTACCATAGGAAGCATTCATTTTCTTGCCTTGCACTACTTTGCCCTCTTCATAGGTAGATGCATTAACGGCAAGGTTGAACATTGTCACCTATGCGCATCCGACCTTAGTATCCTTAAGAGCGCAGTGACGGGTGACAAAAGCTTCAACATGGGAGCTATTATAGCAAGGAGGCTGAATAAGAATGCTATTGATGGGGATTTCTTTGGCGGCATCTATGCCACTCGCATAGCAAATTTTCTTGGAGTACCCATCCGCGCAGGAGATCCCCCGCTCCATACAACTTTCCTTGACCACGTCACTATGACACGCTACCAGTTCCTTGAGAGGGATGGTGAATCCCTCCTATACCGATTGATATTTAACCGGCAGCGTGTTTTCCATATTACCCTTCCTGCTCCTGCTTTCTTTGACTTTCATCTAAAACGGAGATACTACATAACCATAGGAGAGGCAGAGGAGTATGAGAGGGAGGCGACGACTGCTCGTCTCCGTGAGGCAGCTATTCAGGCAGTGGCTGCAACGCTCTCCTATAACCCCGATTATGATTTTGGGTTTCGCCAGGACCGTCCTTGGGAGTAGACCAAGCTAGGCAAAAATCCTAAGCTTGGGGGAGTACGTGTTTGCACCAACTTTACATTCATGCTTATGCTTTCACTTTGTTAGTCGGTGTTTACACTTTGCCACTGTATTATCCATGCGAGTTTATTTTCGTTTTCTTGTTTTCTTGTTTTGTGTCCTTTTGAGAAAACCCAAAAAGATTTTCCTTTCTTCTTTTGCTTGTTGGGAGCTTTCTCGTGTCAATAGTTTTCTTTTTCTTTGGGTCAAGGTAAAATATATTGGTTACGATGTTTAGTGGCTCTTGCATGCATACCTGTTTAGCTTTCAAAGAGCCATATTACTTTGTCTTCTCCTTTGTGTTTGCCTGTAGATTTCAGCTTAGTCCAATGCACGAGCACTCTTATTATTGTTCACATCGTTCTATCGTGCAAGTGAAAGGCAATAATGACGATATATGATGAAGTGACTGAGATTGGAAAAGCTGGTACGAACTCTATCTATTTTGTTTTTGTAAATATGACTAGCTTGTCATTCCAGATCCAGCTTTGTTGTGAGAGAACCATGCTTGCAATGACAACTTAGAGATCATAGTTTCTAATGCCATGCTTAATTAGCTAGAGCTTATAATGGTTTGTCTTGAATGCCAACATAGATTTTGAGATGACTATGATGTAGTATGATAGGATGGTATTCTCGTTTGAATGACTCAAGTGGCTTGACTTGGCGCATGTTCATGCATGTAGTTGAAACAAAATCAACATAGCCTCTATGATGTTCGTGTTCATGGTGATTTATATCCTGTTCATGCTTGCACTCCATGTTAGTCAAACTCATTGCATCTTGATGACTGTTGTCGCTCTCTAGTTGGTCGCTTCTGAGTCTTTTGCTAGCCTTCACTTGTACTAAGCGGAATACTGCTTGTGCATCCACTTCCATAAACCCAAAAGTTTTTCCATGAGAGTCCACCATACCTACCTATTTGCAGTATCTACCTGCCGTTCCAAGTAAATTTGCATGTGCCATTCTCTAAACCTTCAAGAAATAATCTGTTTTGCATGCCCGAACGGCTCATGTGGTGAAAGGGGGCTATTGGTATCTTCCATGTTAGGCGTGTTATCCTCGACATGTGTTTATTCACTGTCATTCACGAGAAAGGGGCCGGTAATTGGAATGCCCAGTTCCACACTTAAATCGAAAACATAACTGTAAAACAAGACTCCCCCCGGATTGATGTTAGTATGGACGGTACCCGAGGATTCGGCTAGCCGTGGAGTGTGATTGATTGGTGGTGGGGGAGTTAAAACTTTACTTTTTCTGTTTGGGAACCGCCTATAGCATGAATAGCATGGAAGATATTGAGAACTCTTGGTCATTGCGTTGACAATGAAAGCATGCCACCCAAAATTGTTATCTCCGTTTTCAAAGCTTGAGCTCTGGCACCTCTGCAAATCAATGCTTCCCTCTGCGAAGGGCCTGTCTATTTATGTTCCTGTTGAGTCATCCTCTTCTTATATAAGCACCAATTAGACAGCACCTTTGTCATTTTTATGCTTTGCTTTTGATCGATATTGAGTATGACTATGACTGGATCTTCGTTGCTGTGAATTACAATGTTTAGTGAGCCCTTGATCTTTGAAAGTGCTCTGCGTTTACGTTTTGCGGTCTCAGAAAGAGCTAGCGAGATACCACCTATTCATATTGCTTCATGCTTGTTTTGATTGAATTGTTGGTATCTGAAACTCATTATTATTTGCTCGCTAGCTGATTATGCCATTGATATTAGTTTACCGTGAGACCTATGTGTCACTTGCTCATGTGGTTAACTTGTGATCTTGCTGAAATTCTGGTTACGAGTTAGACATAGTTGCAACAACAAGATCAAACGGAGTTTGTCAAAGTTTTTCTTTCTCTTTCAGTCCGTCAACTGAGTTGCTTGAGGACAAACAAGGTTTTAAGCTTGGGGGAGTTGATACGTCTCCATCGTATCTACTTTTCCAAACTCTTTTGCCCTTGTTTTGGACTCTAATTTGCATGATTTGAATGGAACTAACCCAGACTGACGCTGTTTTCAGCAGAATTGCCATGGTGTTGTTTTTGTGTAGAAATGAAAGTTCTTGGAACGTCCTGAAAATTTACGGAGAATATTTCTGGAAAATATGAAAAATACCTGCGCAAAGATCCACCGGAGGGGACGGGCGAGTGGGCCACAAGCCCTGACGCCGTGGCCCCCTGGCCGCGGCAACCAAGCTTGTGGGGCCCACGTGGCTCTGCCGCCCCCAACTCCAGCGCTATTTATTCCCTTTCGTCCCAGAAAAAATCAAGAGAGAAGATTTCATCGCGTTTGCGATACGGAGGCGCCGCCACATCCTGTTCTTCATCTGGAGGGCAGATCTGGAGTCCGTTTTGGGCTCCGGATCAAGGAGATCGTCGCCATTGTCATCATCAACATTCTTCCCTCTCCAATTCCATGAAGCTCTTCATCGTTCATGAGTAATCTATTCGTAGGCTCGCTGGGCGGTGATGAGTAGGATGAGATCTATCATGTAATCGAGTTAGTTTTGACGTGGATTGATCCCTAGTATCCACTACGTTCTAAGATTGATGTTGCTACTAATTTGCCATGCTTAATGCTTGTCACTAGGGCCCGAGTGCCATGATTTCAGATCTGAAATTATTATGTTGTCACCAATATATGTGTGTTTTAGATCCGATCTTGCAAGTTGTAGTTACCTACTATGTGTTATGACCTGGCAACTCCGGAGTGACAATAACCAGAACCACTCCCGATGATGACCATAGTTTGAGGAGTTCATGTGTTCACCAAGTGCTAATGCGTTGGTCCGATTCTTTATTAAAAAGAGAACCTTAATATCCCGTAGTATCCATTTGGACCCCGCTGCCACGGGAGGGATGGACAATAGATGTCATGCAAGTTCTTTTCCCTAAGCACGTATGACTACACACGGAATGCATGCCTACATCACATTGACGAACGGGAGCTAGCCACATATCTCTCTGTGTTATAACTGTTGCATGATGAATGTCATCCAATGAATCGCCGACCCATTGCCTACGAGTTTGTCCCACTCCTGTTGTTACTTGCTTTGTCCTGCTGCTCCTGCCACTGCTGTTGCTACTACTATTACTTGCTACTACTGTTGCTACTACTGTTACTTGCTATTGCTGTTACTCGCTACTGCTGCTACTTGCTACTGCTGCTACTTGCTACTGCTGCTACTTGCTACTGCTGCTACTTGCTACTGCTGCCACTACTGTTGTTCCTTGCCACTGTTGTTACTCGTTACACTGCTGCTACCTGCTACAATACTTTTTCTAGCACCGTTGCCGGGAAAAGACTATTTCCCGTCCACGGGCAACTTATTGTCGCCATTGATACAACAATTAGGAATAGTCTGCTGTCAACAGATCGTTTGTGGCACCGTTGTTATCATACTACTTTGCTACTGATACTTTGCTTGCAGACACTAATCTTGCAGGTGTGGTTTAATCTGACACATTCAGCTGCCAATACTTGAGAATATTCTTTCACTTCCCGTTGTGCGAACCAACAAATTTGGGTTGAATACTCTACCCTCGAAAACTACTGCGATCCCACACGCTGGTGGGCTATTGCTGGAAGCAGCTCTTTTTCTGGCTCCGTTGCCGTGGAGGCATCAAGTCAGGAATAGTTGTACGTCAACAGGACCCACTGGGTGTAGCCTCCGAGCTTTTGGCGACTCGAAGAGTTGGGCGAAAGGTCTTCACTGCTATTGTAGCAAAGGTTGCCGATGGCGACCGGCTACGGGCCACTGCTGGCACGACTTTCTTCCAGTGAGGTTGCGTGAGCGCACCCACTGGGTGTATCCTCTGAGCCTCCGAGCGACTCAAAGAGTTGGGCAGTCCATCTTTGCTGTTGTTGTAGCACACGATGACGTCGAGGATCTCGGTGGGAGCCGGCCACATGCCTGCAACTGGCGCATTGTTATCCCAGTGTGGAGCGCCGACACACCCAGTGGGTGTAGCCTTCAAGCCTCTGGGCGATGGGGGGTCTCCCACGAAAATGATCATGCAAAAGGGAGAGTTATTCAGTGCAGATATATCAAATATTTGGTTTTATTAGTGTCGGTTTTATACATAGGGTATGTCAACTCGATTTCGTCCGAGCCCTCCATCGGTCATTTTCGTGACCCCTCTGCTCTTTGGCTTTTGCCCTCCATAGATGGAGAACTGAGTTGAGGTCTATAGCTGGGACGAGGAGTGGACCACAGAGTGAAGCATACAATAGTCGGACGGTGGGGAGCGAATTCGATCGGGAAAAAATTCATGAAGGAAATGGCCGGGTCGCCCAAGTCGTTCGTGTGCCGGATGCCCATTGCATGGGGTGACCTCCGTCCTTTGCTTTCGCTAGCCGGAAAACCGGGGTGCGGTCCGTGGCTGTTTGGAAAAGTGGGCTTTTGGTACCGAACACGCTACTAACTCGTCTAGGGGGTACACATCTGGTCAACCGACCAGCCCCGGACCGAGGCTAGCTGGCCCCGGGCTGAACAAGAAATCGGCCACAAAACACATGGATGGCCCATGAGGATCGCTCGGGGATATCCATTTTTGTGCGCGGCGCTGATGACGAGTTCATGGATATACTTCTCGCCCCTCGTTGGTTACCCCAAGTGGAAGGTGGAGATGTAGTCAGCATAAGATTTCCCTTACATGGAGACTGTAAGGTTTATCGAACGAAGAGGACTCCTAGACTCAACAATTAGGTGTCTTCCACCCTGGCGCTAGCAAAAGAAGTGTACCTGCACACACAACAAATAACTTTGCTCCCAACGAGTACAAAGAGGTTGTCAATCTCTCCGGCCTTGTAGTTTGCAAAGGATCACAACACAAGCGGGAAAGTAACAGTGATTGCAACGGAAAAGTAAATGAAAGCGGTAAATGATGAGGTGTAAACAATGATGGTGATATGGACCGGAGTCACATGATGTTGTCTCTCTCCT
This sequence comes from Hordeum vulgare subsp. vulgare, assembly GCF_904849725.1. Classification (NCBI taxonomy): domain Eukaryota; kingdom Viridiplantae; phylum Streptophyta; class Magnoliopsida; order Poales; family Poaceae; genus Hordeum; species Hordeum vulgare. Next base: position 155,591,560 of record NC_058519.1, on the reverse strand, counting down.
AAAAGACGATAAACGACCATGCTTGGCTAAACAAATCACAGTTGGGCAATTGACAGAATTATGATCGCACCGCAATGCTAATTATGCTACTTGATAGTTAGAGGTTCAATAGTAATGGGCAGTATGCCAAGACAAGTAGACCGTTTATTCATCAGCATCTACTTACTAATCATCCACCTTGAGATATCTATCCAGAACATCTCTCCGATATTAAGTTGCGAGCCCCACCCCAAGTGTAAACTCAAAGCAACAGACAACTGCATTAACGAACTATGCGTAAGGTAAACAATCCTTGCAACCATGGTCACAAGCACCGTTGTTTTCTCCCTGGTGGCAACAAGCACATCCCCTAGTCTCAAGTTTCTGTCACTCAAGCTAGACATCAAGGGGCATGAACCCATAATCATGCATAACGCTCCCTCTTGGAGTTACAATCTACTACTTGGCCAAAGCAATAAAAAGCAACGGAGAACATGCATGAATCACTAAGGAACATAATATAAAAGGATAATCAAATATATAACTCATAGCAATCTGAACATAATCTCAGAATCCATCGGATCCCAACAAACCGAGCATAGCAATAGCAAGAGAATTACATAGATGCCTTGATCATGTAGGGCAGCTCACAAGGACTAACCATGGAAGCACAAGATTGGAGAGAAGACATCACATAGCTACTGGTCATGGACTCATAGTCCAAGGAGGACTACTCACAGAACGTCCGGGAAGCGTCCATGGCGGTGGAGAAGCTCCCGGAGGTCAATCCTCTCTCCGGCAGGGTGCCGGGAAGAGGTCTCATGACGCTCACGATCTTGGAAGCATTGCGGCGGCAGAACGATGGAGAAATTCGCGATTCCAGAAATTCTGCGAGGGTTTCCTCTCGGGACTCCAAACATAGGCCAAAGGAGGGCACCGGAGGAGGCGAGACCCACCTAGGCGACCTCCTGGCGCGGCCTAGGGCCTGGCAGCGCTAGCAGTCCGCCTGGGAGGCCCATGGTCCCCCTCTGGCCCTTCTTCGGTGATCCGGAAGCTTCTGTTTCGCTGATTTTTTATATATTTTCTGGATTTTTTTGGGCTTTGGAAAATTGGGTAAAAGCCCCTGCAAAATAGACATCCACAGACAGAAACTGGCACTGGGTCCTCGTCGTTGGTGACAGAGACGAGCACGTTGAGGTTCACGTTGTGGAGGTGGTACTTTACGTAGAGGTCGTCGCCGACGTTCACGAGGTAGGTGAGGCACGCGGCAAAGTCGGGGTAGTGGGGCGGGTGCTCAACGAGGAGGATCTAGATGTCACCATTGATGTAGGAGAGATGGTTGTCGTGCGGCCATGGCTAGATGCACTATAGCCAGAAGCCAAGGTCGCGAGCGGGCATGACAGCGTCTTAGGCGTGGTGGTGGGGATGGCTCGGGACACACGGTGGGGCCGGGAGGCCGCGGCTGGCGCCGGCCAGAAGCCCGGCGCCTACGTGCCGCGTGCGTATGGGTGGGGGTGGCGCGGCTGCCGTGTGCTACATGGGGAGTCGAGGCAAAGAGCCGAGGGCATTTTTTTGTGACGGAGAGGAACCAACGTCTGCGAACCTGCCAGCTACGAGCACTCCCATTGGACACCTTTTAAGCTGGTGTCTAGGGGACAAGGGAGGACCCGCGATGCCTAACATGGATTGTAGATGAGTGCATAGGCAAAATTCACTGTTTTGACGTTAAGCGGGTCTGACCCGGCGGGGATTTTTTTTTCGGATCTTACCCTTTTGCTATAGCCGGACCCTTAATGGTAGTATATGACAATCTACCGCTGAGGCCCGTGGCGGTAGGATTGCACACCTATCACAAAAAAATTCTAAGTTACACACACTGTGCGTTCTTGCCTACCGCCGAACCCTTTGGTGGTAGGGTTACACATGCTATCAAAAGTTATGCGGCGGTAGGTCATTTTCCTACCGTCAGGGACCTTGGCGGTAGGTTGTCATACCCTACCGCCTAACGGGAATCTTAAGGAAGAGTTCTATATGATGCAACCAGAAGGTTTTGTCCACCCGAAGGGTGCTAACAAAGTGTGCAAGCTCCAGCACTCCATCTATGGGCTGGTGCAAGCATTTTGGAGTTGGAACATTCACTGTAATGAGGTGATTAAAGCGTTTGGGTTCATACAGGTTTATGGAGAAGCATGTCCGTACAAGAAAGTGAGTGGGAGCTTTGTAGCTTTCCTCATACTGTATGTGGATGACATATTATTGATGGGGAATAATATAGAGATGTTGGAGAGCATAAAGGCCTACTTGAACAAGAGTTTTTCAGTGAAGGACCTTGGAGAAGCTGCATACATATTAGGCATCAAGATCTATAGAGATAGATTGAGACGCCTCATAGGTCTTTCACAAAGTACATACCTTGACAAGATATTGAAGAAGTTCAATATGTAAAACTCAAATAAGGGGTTCTTGCCAGTTTTGCAAGGTATGAGATTGAGTAAGACTCAGTCACCAACCATGGCAGCAGATAGAGAGAAGATGAGTACTGTCCCCTACGCTGCAGCCGTAGGCTCTCTAATGTATGCCATGCTATGTACCAGACCTGATATAAACCTTGCCATAAGTTTGGTAGGGAGGTACCAAAGTGATCCCAGTATGGAACACTGGACAGCGGTCAAGAATATCCTTAAGTACCTGAAGAGGACTAAGGAGATGTTTCTCGTTTATGGAGGTGACGAAGAGCTCATCGTAAAGGGTTACGTCGATGCTATCTTCGACACAGATCCGGATGACTCTAAGTCACATACCGGATACGTGGATGTTTTGAATGGTGGGGCAGTTTGCTGGTGCAACGGCAAGCAAGAAGTCATGGCAGCATCTACATGTGAAGCGGAGTACATAGGTGCTTCAGAAGCAGCTCATGAAGGAATTTGGATGAAGGAGCTCATCACCGACCTTGGAGTGGTTCCAAGCGCGTCGGGTCCAATGACACTCTTCTGTGATAACACTGGGCCATTGCCATAGCCAAGGAGGCCAGGTTTCACCGGAAGACCCAGCACATCAAACGCCTCTACAACTCCATCCATGACCATGTCCAGAGTGGACTAATAGATATTTGTAAAGTACACACGGATCTGAATGTTGCAGACCCGTTGACTAAACCTCTTCCTCGAGCAAAACATGATCAACACCATAATGCTATGGATATTCGATACATCAAAATGTAACTAGATTATTGACTCTAGTGCAAGTGGGAGAGTGTTGGAAATATGCCCTAGAGGCAATAATAAAATGGTTATTATCATATTTCCTTGTTCATGGTAATCGTCTATTGTTCATGCTATAATTGTATTGACAGGAAACAGTAATACATGTGTGAATAAATAGATCATAATGTGTCCCTGGCAAGCCTCTAGTTGGCTAGCTCGTTAATCAATAGATGATCGTGGTTTCCTGATCATGGGCATTAGATGTCATTGATAACGGGATCACATCATTGGGAGAACAAGACCCAATCCTAAGCATAACACTAGATCGTATTGTTCGTATGCTAAAGCTTTTCTAATGTCAAGTGTATTTTCCTTTGACTGTGAGATTGTGCAACTCCCGGATACCGTAGGAGTGCTTTGGGTGTATCAAACGTCACAACGTAACTGAGTGACTATAAAGGTGCACTATGGGTACCTTCGAAAGTGTCTGTTGGGTTGGTAGGAATCGAGATCGGGATTTGTCACTCCGTATGACGGAGAGGTATATCTGGGCCCACTCGGTAGAATATCATCATGAGCTCAATGTGATTAAGAAGTTAGTCACAGGATGACGTGCTACAGAACGAGTAAAGAGACTTACCGGTAACGAGATTGAACAAGGTATAGGTATACCGACGATCGAATCTCGGGCAAGTTCTATACCGACAAACAAAGGAAATTGTATACGGGATTGATTGAATCCTTGACATCGTGGTTCATCCGATGAGATCATCATGGAGCAAGTGGGAGCCACCATGGGTATCCAGACCCCGCTGATGGTTATTGGCCGGAGAGGTGTCTCGGTCATGTCTGCCTGTTTCCCGAACCCGTAGGGTCTACACACTTAAGGTTCGATGATGCTAGGGTTATCGGGAAATGTTGTACGAGGTTACCGAAAGTTGTTCGGAGTCCCGGATGAGATCCCGGACGTCATGAGGAGCTCCGTAATGGTCCGGAGGTAAATATTGATATATAGGACGGGTGGTTTTGGACACCTGAAATGTTTCGGGCGTCGCCGGTAGCGTACGGGAACCACCGGGACCACCGGAAATGGTCCCGGGGGTCCACCGAGAGGGGCCACCAGCCCAAGAGGTAGCATGGGCCAAAGGGTGAAGGGAAACCAACCCAAAGTGGGTTGGTGCACCTCCCACAAAGGGGCCCAAGGCGCAAGAGGTGGAGAGGGGGGGGGAACCCTAGGCGCTGGCGGGCCTAAGGCCCACCTAGGGGTGCGCCACCCCCTCCCCCTGCCCTGGCCGCCGCACCTCCCATCTGGGGGGGCTGCCGCACCACCTAGGGTGGGAACCCTAGGGGTGGCACCCCTCCCCTCCTCCTATATATACCTAGGGGTTTGGGGCTGTTTTGCACACGGTTTCTTCTCTCCCTCGGCGCAGCCCTGCTCCTCTCCTTCGTCCTCCTCCCACGGTGCTTGGCGAAGCCCTGTCGGGAGACCTCGTCTCTCCATCGACACCACGCCGTCGTGCTGCCGGAGATCTTCCCCAACCTCTCCCTCCTCCTTGCTGGATCAAGGTGCAGGAGACGTCACCGGGCTGCACGCGTGTTGAACGCGGAGGTGCCGTGGTTCGGCACTAGATTGGAATCACACCGCGATCTGAATCGCCGTGAGTACAACTCCATCAACCGTGTTCTAGCAATGCTTCCGCTTAGTGATCTTCAAAGGTATGAAGATGCACTCACCCCTCTCTCGTTGCTTGTATCTCCATAGGAAGATCTGAATATGGCGTAGGAAAATTTTGAATTTATGCTACGTTACCCAACAGCCTGGTCGGAGCAGCCGACCGAAAGCGCGAGCCAGGGCAGGCGAGCGCCCTGCCCAACTTGTCGTCTTGGGACTACCCGATTTTCGTCCTCCTGACACTCACAATACGGGTGTTGGCTCATCGATCAATGACCGACATGCGTAAATATCCTAGAGCAGATAGTGTACCTTTCCCTAGAAAGATCAAATGAAGGAGGTGTAGGTAGAGTAATAATATCACAAGGGCGTGACAAAATATCAACTTGTATTGGAACCAGACCTTGCCTTCACTAATGAAATCATGTTCAACCATGTTATCGTATTATAAATATTCCGTAGGTAATAGCTCATCCTCCTTATGCCTAATAGGTATCTCATAGTGACTCGCAAAGCGGGAAGCATAAATACCACCATAAATGACACCCTTAGAGCCGTTAGTGTGTAAGCGTTATGCCGTCATAGCTTCTAAACTAAAGGTTGTGTCACCGTAAAGAGCAGAACATAGAATAACAAGATCTAGTGAGCTAAGAGTTCCACTTTCCCATCTACCATTTAAACATCTCCGAGCAAATAATGAGAAGTAACGTAAAATGAGGAAATGTAAACTAGAAACTCAAGCTTTGGAGACCCCTTGATACGTCCATCTTGCATCATGTTTTCATGTTGATATTTATCGCTTCTTTGGCTGTTATTTCACTTCACGGTACAATTCTTATGCCTTTTCTCTCTTATTTTGCAAGGTTTACATGAAGAGGGAGAATGCCGGCAACTGGAATTCTGGCCTGAAAGTGGAGCAAAGTTGAGATACCTATTCTGCGCAACTCCAAACGCCGTAAAAATCAATGAGGATTTCCCCCCCGATTTATCAAAAATACTGGGCCGAAGAAGTGCTAGAGGGGGGCGTGCAGGTGGCCACAAGCCTGCACGGCGCGAGCACCCCCAGGCCGCGCCATGAGGGCTTGTGGGCACCCTGCAGGCCCACTTGCCCCCCTCTTTTGCTATATGAAGGGTTTCATCCAGGAAAAAAATCAAGGAGGAGCTTTTTCGTGGATTCGCCGCCACCACGAGGCGGAACTTGAGCAGAACCAATCTAGAGCTCCGGCAGGACGATCTTGCCGGGGAAACTTCCCTCCCGGAGGGGGAAATCGTCGCCATCGTCATCACCAATACTCCTCTCATCGGAGGGGACTCATCACCATCAACATCTTCATCAGCACCATCTCATCTCCAAACCCTAGTTCATCACTTGTAACCAATCTCCGTCTCGCGACTCCGATTGGTACTTGTAAGGTTGCTAGTAGTGTTGATTACTCTTTGTAGTTGATGCTAGTTGGATTATTTGGTGGAAGAGTTTATGTTCAGATCCTTGCTGCTACTCATTACCTCTCTGGTCATGAATATGATTATTCTTTGTGAGTAGTTACTTTTGTTCCTGAGGACATGGGATAAGTCATGCTAATAGTAGTCATGTGAATTTGGTATTCGTTCGGTATTTTGATGTGTTGTATGCTGTTTTTACTCTAGTGGTGTTATGTGAACGTCGACTACATAACACTTCACCATTATTTGGGCCTAGAGGAAGGCATTGGGAAGTAGTAAGTAGATGATGGGTTGCTAGAGTGACAGAAGCTTAAACCCTAGTTTATGCGTTGCTTCGTAATGGGCTGATTTGGATCCACTAGTTTAATGCTATGGTTAGACTTTGTCTTAATTCTTCTTTCGTAGTTGCAGATGCTTGCGAGAGAGGTTAATCATAAGTGGGATGCTTGTCCAAGTAAGGGCAGTAACCAAGCGCCGGTCCACCCACATATCAAACTATCAAAGTAACGAACGCGAATCATATGAACATGATGAAACTAGCATGACAGAAATTCCCGTGTGTCCTCGGGAGCATTTTTCCTCCTATAAGACTTTGTCCAAGCTTGTCCCTTGCTACAAAAGGGATTGGGCCACTTTGCTGCACCGTTGCTACTTCTGTTACTTGTTGCTTGCTACAAATCATCTCACCACACAATCACTTGTTACCGATAATTTCAGTGCGTGTAGATTTTACCTTGCTGAAAACCACTTGTAAGATCCTTTTGCTCCTCGTTGGGTTCGACACTCTTACTTATCTAAAGGACTACGATTGATCCCCTATACTTTTGGGTCATCAAGAATCTTTTCTGGCGCCGTTGCCGGGGAGTGAAGCGCCTTTGGTAAGTGGAACTTGGTAAGGAAACATTCATATAGTGTGCTGAAATTTATTGTCACTTGTCACTATGGATACTAATCCTCTGAGGGGCTTCTTCGCGGTATCTTCACCTCGAACGGAAGCACAAATAGTTGCTCCTCAACCTGCTGCACCTACTGAAAATATTTGCTTTGAATTTCCTTCGGGTATGCTTGAGAAACTGCTGGCTAATCCTTTTACAGGAGATGGAACATCACATCCAGACTTGCATCTAATCTATGTAGATTAAGTTTGTGGTTTATTTAAGTTTGCAGGTGTGCCCGAGGATGAGGTCAAGAAGAAGGTCTTTCCTTTATCTTTGAAGGATAAGCGTTGACATGGCATAGGCTATGTGATGATACTGGATCATGGGACTACAATCGAGAAAGCATCTCTCAAGCTTGGGGGAGGCTTAAATCAATGATATATTCATGCCCCAATCCTGAGCTCTCGAGAGAAATTATCATTCAGAACTTCTATGCTCGGCTTTCTCATGATGATCGCACCATGCTTGACACTTCTTGTACTGGTTCTTTTATGAAGAGAGATATTGACTTCAAATGGAATTTATTGGAGAGAATTAAACGCAACTCTGAAGATCGGGAGCTTGAAGAAGGTAAGGAGTCAGGTATGAATTTCACGTTTGATTGCGTTAAATCGTTTGTTGAGACAAATACCTTTAGTGATTTTAGCGCTCAGTATGGACTTGACTCTGAGATAGTAGCTTCATTGTGTGAATCTTTTGGTGCTCATATTGATCTCCCCAAAGAGAAGTGGTTTAAATATCATCCTCCTTTAGAAGTCAATGTAGTTAAACCCACTCCAGTTGAAGAGAAAGTCATTGCCTATAATGATCATGTTGTTCCGAGTGCTTACGTTGAGAAACCACCTTTCCCTGTTAGGATGAAGGATCATTCTAAAGCTTCAATTGTGATACGTAGAGGCTATATTAGAACACCTACACCCCCTGAGAAAATTAGAGTTGAACCTAGCATTGCTATTATCAAAGATCTTCTGTCTGAAGAAGTTGAGGGACATAATATTCACTTCTGTGAAGATGCTGCTAGAATTGCTAAACCTCACGTTAGAGACAAACATAGGCCTGTTGTTGGCATGCCTGTGGTTTCTGTTAAGATAGGAGATCATTGTTATCATGGTTTATGTGACGTGGGTGCTAGTGTTAGTGCAATACCTCAATCCTTATACGATGAAATCAAAGATGAGATTGCACCTGTTGAGATAGAGCCTATTGATGTCACTATTCAGCTTGCCAATAGAGATACTATCTGCCCTATGGGAATTGTTAGGGATGTTGAAGTCTTGTGTGGTAAAACAAAGTATCCTGCTGATTTCCTCGTTCTTGCTACCACACAAGATAGATTTTGTCCTATCATATTTGGTAGACCTTTTCTCAATACTGTCAATGCTCATATTGATTGTGAGAAGCAAATTGTCACTGTTGGGTTTGAAGGTGTGTCACATGAGTTCAATTTCTCTAAGTTTGGTAGACAACCTCATGAAAAGGAGTTGCCTAGTAGGGATGAAACTATTGCCTTAACCTCTATTGTCGTGCCTCCTACTAATCCCTTTGAGAAATACTTGCTTGAGCATGAAAATGATATGCATATGGATGAAAGGGATGAGATAGATAGAGTTGTCTTAGAACAATATCCTATCCTTAAGAATAACTTGCGTGTTGAACTGCTTGGTGATCCACCCCCACCAAAGGGTGATCCTGTGTTCGAGCTTAAACAGTTGCCTGATACTCTTAAGTATGCCTATCTTGATGAAAAGGAGATATATCCTGTTATTATTAGTGCTAGCCTCTCAGAGCACGAAGAAAAGAAGTTACTAAAAACTCTGAGGAAGCACCGTGATGCTATTGGATATACTCTTGATGATCTTAAGGGCATTAGTCCTACTCTATGTCAGCATAAGATTAAAACTGATCCTGATTTCAAACCAGTTGCTGATGATCAAAGGAGATTAAATCCTAAGATGAAAGAAGTAGTGAGAAAAGAAATACTAAAGCTACTGGAAGCAGGTGTCATCTATCATGTTGCTCATAGCGATTGGGTGAGTCCGGTGCATTGCGTTCCTAAGAAGGGAGGCATTACCGTTGTCCCTAATGACAAGGACGAATTGATCCCACAGAGGATTATTACTGGCTATAGGATGGTGATCGATTTTAGGAAATTGAATAAAGCCACTAGGAACGATCATTACCCTTTGCCTTTTATCGACCAAATGCTAGAAAGGCTGTCCAAACACACACACTTCTGCTTTCTAGACGGATATTCTGGTTTCTCCCAAATACCAGTTGCACAATCTGATCATGAGAAAACCACTTTCACCTGCCCTTTCGGTACCTTTGCTTATAGACGTATGCCTTTTGGCTTATGTAATGCACCTGCCACTTTTCAAAGATGTATGATGGCTATATTCTCTGACTTTTGTGAAAAGATTGTCGACGTTTTCATGGATGACTTTTTTGTTTACGGGTCTTCCTTTGATGATTGCCTCAGCAAGCTTGATCGAGTCTTGCAGAGATGTAAAGACACCAATCTAGTCTCGAATTGCGAGAAGTGCCACTTTATGGTTAATGAATGCATCGTCTTAGGACATAAAATTTCGGAAAGAGGTATTGAAGTCGATAAGGCTAAGGTTGATGCAATCGAGAAAATGCCATACCCGACAGATATCAAAGGGATAAGAAGTTTCCTTGGTCATGCTGGTTTCTATAGAAGGTTCATTAAAGACTTCTCTAAGATTTCTAGGCCTCTTACCAATCTCTTGCAAAAGGATATTCCTTTTGTTTTTGACGATGATTGTGTGGAAGCCTTCGAAATACTTAAGAGGGCTTTGATAACTGCACCTATTGTTCAACCACCTGATTGGAACTTACCTTTTGAGATCATGTGTGATGCTAGTGATTATGCTGTTGGTGCTGTTCTAGGGCAAAGAGTCGATAAGAAGTTGAATGTTATTCACTACGCTAGTAAAACTCTAGACAGTGCCCAGAGAAACTATGCCACTACGGAGAAGGAATTTTTAGCAGTCGTGTTTGCGTGTGAAAAGTTCAGGTCTTACATAGTTGATTCCAGAGTCACTATTCACACTGTTCATGCTGCTATTAAGTAACTCATGGAGAAGAAGGACGCTAAACCTAGACTTATGAGATGGGTTCTCTTGCTACAAGAATTTGATTTGCATTTTGTCGACAAAAAGGGTGCTGATAACCCCGTAGTAGATAACTTGTCTAGGTTGGAGAACATTCTTGATGACCCACAACCTATTGATGATAGCTTTCCCGATGAGCAATTGAATGTCATCAATGCTTCACGTAGTGCACCGTGGTATGCTAATTATGCGAACTATATCGTTGACAAATACATACCACCTAGTTTCACGTACCAACAAAAGAAGTAATTCTTCTTTGACTTGAGACATTACTTTTGGGATGATCCTCACCTTTATAAGGAAGAAGTAGACGGTGTTATTAGACGTTGTGTACCTGAACATGAACAGGGACATATCCTATAGAAGTGTCACTCCGAGGCCTACATAGGACACCATGCGGGAGATAGAACTGCATACAAGGTATTGCAATCAGGTTTCTATTGGCCCACTCTCTTCAAGGATGCCCGTAAGTTTGTCTTGTCTTGTGACGAATGTCAAAGAATAGGTAATATTAGCAAACGTCAGGAAATGCCTATGAACTATTCACTTGTCATTGAACCATTTGATGTTTGGGGCTTTGATTATATGGGACCTTTTCCAAAATCCAACGGGTATACTCATATCCTAGTTGCTGTTGATTATGTCAGTAAGCGGGTAGAAGCTATCCCCACTAGTAGTGCTGATCACAACACCTCTATCAGGATGCTGAAAGAAGTTATCTTCCCTAGATTTGGAGTCCCTAGATATCTGATGATCGACAGTGGCTCACACTTCATTCATGGTGCTTTCCGTAAAACGCTTGCTAAGTACGATGTCAACCATAGAATTGCATCTCCCTATCACCCTCAGTCCAGTGGTCAGGTAGAGCTAAGTAACAGAGAGATTAAACTGATTTTGCAAAAGACTGTCAACAGGTCTAGAAAGAATTGGTCTAAGAAGCTCGATGATGCACTGTGGGCTTATAGAACTGCCTATAAGAATCCCATGGGCATGTCTCCGTACAAAATGGTGTGCGGTAAAGCATGTCATCTACCTCTTGAGCTAGAGCATAAAGCTTATTGGGCAATCAAAGAGCTCAACTTTGATTTCAAACTTGCCGGTGAGAAGAGGTTATTTGATATTAGCTCGCTTGATGAGTGGAGAACTCAGGCATATGAGAATGCCAAGTTGTTCAAAGAGAAGGTTAAGAGGTGACATGATAAGAGGATACAAAAGCATGAGTTCAATGTAGGTGATTATGTCTTGCTATATAACTCTCGTTTAAGATTCTTTGCAGGCAAGCTTCTCTCTAAATGGGAAGGTCCCTATGTTGTCGAGGAAGTATATCGTTCCGGTGCTATCAAGATCAACAACACGGAAGGTAATTGTCCGAGAGTGGTAAATGGGCAGAGAATCAAGCATCATATCTCAGGTACTCCCATAAATGTTGAAAGCAATATCATCAATGCCATAACTCCGGAAGAATACCTAAGGGATATTTATCAGCCTATTTCAAACTCCGAAAACGGAGAGGTATGTGATACGGTAAGAAAATAGAGTCCAAAACTTTTCCAGTGGGAAATTTTCTCCGTTTTGGAATATTTGAAAAAATACAAAAATTGGAAGTAGTACGGAAAGTGCGCGAGGAGGCGACAAGCCTGTATGGCGCGGGCCCATCCCCTGGCTGCGCCGTGAGGGCTTGTGGCCACCTCGTGCGCCTCCCGGACTCCGTTTTCGTGCGGGGTACTCCTTCTGGTCTGAAAAAATCAATATATATACTCCCGTTTGGTCTGATCCCTGCATCATGCAGATTTCCGCTGTATTTCGTTTCGAGCCTGTTTTCTGCCGCAGATCTAGGTCAAGATGTCGTCCTAGGAATCTGTGGGGGAGAACAACCTCCGTCAAACCTATGGAGAAGTTCATGCTGATCTGAAAAGGATGGAGGTCATGGAGGCTAAAGAGAGGCTACCTAAAGAAACCAAGGGCAAAGCTAAGGAGAAGGATCAGGCATGGGACGAAGTGCAATCTGTGCTCAACAAGGAAGAAGTTGAATAAGTGGATTTCCTCCAACCCTACCTCCACCTACTATCTCCAAGGTATAAACCAAAGATTAAGGGCCCTCTTGGAGTCAAAGATTGCAACAACTCCTCCACCTTCACCACCAAAGGAAGACAACTGAGCATTGGTATGGGCAATCCCCTTGGCTTGTGCCAAGCTTGGGGGAGTTGCCACGGTAATGTATCACCATCACATCTTTTGCCTTTACATTTGTTTTAGTTTGTTCCTTTTCAGTTTTCTCTTTCTCTAGTAGTTTTAAAAGTCTTAGTGTTTTAGTCTTGAGTTTTTCTTTGTGTCACCCCCTATGTATTCTTGCTCGTGAGCCATATAATAAAGAGTGTTTTAGTTGAAGGGCTTTGCCTCTTGCCATGATCAAAAGAGTGAGAATAGAACAAAAGCATGAAAGATCATGTAATGATCTTATGGAAAGTGATGGCTTCACATATAAAAATAATGAGGATTAAAACTTGTTGAGGGTAGGCAAACGTAGACCTTGGTCATGGTTGCAATTAATAGGAAGTGATAAAGAAGGAGAGGTTCACATATAAATATATCATCTCTGACACCATCTATGATTGTGAACACTCACTAAACTATTGCATGCCTAGAAGTAGATGTTGGACAAGGAAGACAACATAATGAATTGTGTTTGCTTGGCTCCGAACATATGATTAGAGATCCCTTAGCATGTGACGATTGCTTACACCTCATATTAGCCAAAACTCCCGCACCAAGTAGAGATACTACTTGTGCATCCATAAACCTTCAAACCAGTTTTGCCATGTGAGTCCACCATACCTACCTATGGATTGAATAAGATCCCTCAAGTAAGTTGTCACCGGTGCAGGCAATAAAAAATGCTCTCTAATATGTATGATCTATTAGTGTGTGGAAAATAAGCTTTATACGAACCTGTGATGAGGAAGACATAAAAGCCACAGACTGCATATTAAAGTTCTTTATCACAAGGGGCAATATAAAGTGACGTTCCTCCGCACTAAGAGGACACACATCCAAACCTCAAAAGCGCATGAAAACCTCTGCTTCCCTCTGCGAAGGGCCTATCTTGTACCTTTACTTTTTGTCCCTGAAAGAGTCATGGTGATCTTCACCAATTCCCTATTTCGCCTTTGTCTTGGCTACCGTTATATGCTAGGGAAATATATATATTCATATGCCAACTTGGAGGTAGGCATTCATGAATTATTATTGTTGACATTACCCTTGAGGTAAATGGCTGGGAGGCAAAACCATAAGCCCCTATCTTTCTCTGTGTCTAGCAGAAACTTTGATCTCATAAGTACCACGTGACTTGTAGCAATTGTATAGAACGAAAGAATGATTGAGTATGTGGATTTGCTTTACAAGCTCTTATTTGACTCTTTCTGATGTTGTAATAAATTGCAATTGCTTCAATGACTAAAGTCTATCGGTTGTTACTTCTCGGTAAGGTTCTTGATCCATGCTTTACTTTGTGAAGGAATTATCACTTTAGCATGAGAGATTATATGTTGGTATTGCTGTTCTGATCTTGATCATGATGCATGCATGTTCGTACCTTGTTTTGTCGACACCTCTCCCCCTAAACATGTGGAAATATTTATTGAGCTAGGCTTTCGCTTGAGGACAAGCGATGTCTAAGCTTGGGGGAGTGGATACGTCCATTTTGCATCATGTTTTCATGTTGATATTTATCGCTTCTTTAGCTGTTATTTCACTTCACGGTACAATTCTTATGCCTTTTCTCTGTTATTTTGCAAGGTTTACATGAAGAGGGAGAATGCCGGCAACTGGAATTCTAGCCTGAAAGTGGAGCAAAGTTGAGATACCTATTCTGCGCAACTCCAAACGCCGTAAAAATCAACGAGGATTTTTTTCCCGATTTATCAAAAATACTGGGTCGAAGAAGTGCGAGAGGGGGCGTGCAGGTGGCCACAAGCCTGCATGGTGCGGCCACCCCCCAGGCCGCGCCATGAGGGCTTGTGGTCACCCTGCAGGCCCACTTGCCCCCCTCTTTTGCTATATGAAGGGTTTCCTCCAGGAAAAAAAATCAAGGAGGAGCTTTTTCGTGGATTCGCCGCCGCCACGAGGCGGAACTTGAGCAGAACCAATATAGAGCTCCGGCAGGATGATCCTGCCGGGGAAACTTCCCTCTCGGACGGGGAAATCATCGCCATCGTCATCACCAACACTCCTCTCATCGGAGGGGACTCATCACCATCAACATCTTCATCAACACCATCTCATCTCCAAACCCTAGTTCATCACTTGTAACCAATCTCCGTCTTGCGACTCCGATTGGTACTTGTAAGGTTGCTAGTAGTGTTGATTACTCTTTGTAGTTGATGCTAGTTGGATTATTTGGTGGAAGAGTTTATGTTCAGATCCTTGCTGCTACTCATTACCTCTCTGGTCATGAATATGATTATGCTTTGTGAGTAGTTACTTTTGTTCCTCAGGACATGGGATAAGTCATGCTAATAGTAGTCATGTGAATTTGGTATTCGTTCGGTATTTTGATGTGTTGTATGTTGTTTTTCCTCTAGTGGTGTTTTGTGAACGTCGACTACATAACACTTCACCATTATTTGGGCCTAGAGGAAGGCATTGGGAAGTAGTAAGTAGATGATGGGTTGCTAGAGTGACAGAAGCTTAAACCCTAGTTTATGCGTTGCTTCGTAAGGGGCTGATTTGGATCCACTAGTTTAATGCTATGGTTAGACTTTGTCTTAATTCTTCTTTCGTAGTTGCAGATGCTTGCGAGAGGGGTTAATCATAAGTGGGATGCTTGTCCAAGTAAGGGCAGTACCCAAGCGCCGGTCCACCGACATATCAAACTATCAAAGTAACGAACGCGAATCATATGAACATGATGAAACTAGCATGACAGAAATTCCCGTGTGTCCTTGGGAGCGTTTTTCCTCCTATAAGACTTTGTCCAAGATTGTCCCTTGCTACAAAAGGGATTGGGCCACTTTGCTGCACCGTTGCTACTTTTGTTACTTGTTGCTTGCTACGAACCATCTCACCACACAATCACTTGTTACCGACAATTTCAGTGCGTGCAGATTTTACCTTGCTGAAAACCACTTGTCAGATCCTTCTGCTCCTCGTTGGGTTCGGCACTCTTACTTATCGAAAGGACTACGATTGATCCCCTATACTTGTGGGTCATCACCCCTCTTCTTTCCCCCATAGTTACCTCATGCACAATTTTTTCAGAGTCCCTAGTGTGTGGTTCTAATGCACTCCATTCATTAGAAATTTTGTATACTTGACAAAATCTATCAAGTAACATTCGAATAAATATATCATAAGGATGGAATGATACTGCATGTGGTTCTTCCCTTGGCTTAAAGTAGAAATTGTGCACGAAGGTATTGGTAAGGACGAGATACTTGTCATACTTATCTTGAAGGAACAGGGTGAGGCCGACATTATTTGCCAAATAATAGAAATCTTGTTGAAAGCCTGCTTGTTGCATAAATACATCGCTTGGCCACTCGCAAGGACAAACCTCTTCAACACGAGGAAGATTGTACTTGGGCGTCTCCTTCGGAGTTCCAGCTCCCCAACTAAAAGAACCCCTCAAGAATCTCTTCATCACTTTCTCCTTTTTTGAGAAATCCTGAAATTTTTAGTCCCCAAAATAGAAGTGAATAGAACTCAATAATACTAAGAGCAACTAGTCCCACAAGTTCCTAGAGGTCATATCGAGCATCAAAACTACTTAGAACCAAGTAAAATCTACATACAAACTCATATTCTTGGTCAGCAACAGTAGCAAAATACTCAAAATAAAATCCACTAGAACGACAACTAACTGGAGCATTGGAGGAGTCACATACAAAGGATCAATTTCCATTAACAGGTTCGAAAATGGTGATCCGAGCAAAGAGATCAAAAATCACACAAAAATGAGCAAGAACACGGGAATGGAGGGAAACACGATTTTTTCTGGAGGTAGGAGAAGTAGTGGGCATGTGTACTAAGTGTGTGTGTTTCTGTGAGGCCCGCAAGCTCACATGGCGCGCCCACGGGGTAGGCGCATTGTGTGAGTTTGTGGATCACACTTACACCCCATGGGTTGTGTTGAGTACCAAAAATTCTCAAATATTAATAAAAAATCATACTAAATTTTTAGGTCAATCCAAGGAATTTTATTTTTGGTACATTTTCTTTATTGCATGGATAATTCAGAAAATAACATAATCATGGCACTTTGCTTCATTAAACTCAAAATAACAGAGAACAAACTATAATTACAGAAAGTTATGCTTACTAAATTTGTCGATCATATGCCCCTAGAAAGGATTCATTAACTAGGTTGATCAAGTCTTATTAATAAACCATTTTTGAATGACATAAAACCGAAGAACTTTTTTTGCGCACTAAGTTACCTCAATGGGAATACACATTTACCCAACAATAAGAGTGTAGTAATTTATTATGGAGCCAGAAGAGTGAATTCAAAACCTCCAACAGTAACTGCCATAATTTTCTCAATGGAATTGATACTATTCTTTTGATTATGTTTTGCACCATATGATCTTTGTCATTGACATGAAAAGTAACCTTAATTTTGTTGCAATAAAAAATAGCCCATATAGTGTATACAACGTTCCTACCAAGGATAATTGACATATTGTCGTCCTCGGGCATATCAAAAATAACAAAGTTTTTTAGGATAGTAACATTAGCAACCACAACAGGAACATTTATCAGCCATTTGCAAAGAGATTTCGATGGGTGTCAACTTACTCAAATCAAGTATTATATAGAGAGAGAAAGGCATAACACTTACACCGGCTCTTAGATTACATAAGGTAGTTCTAACATAATTATTTTTAATGGAGCATGGTATAATAGGCTTTCCTGGGTCTCCTAACTTTTGAGGTACTTTTCCTTCGAAAGAGTAATTTGCAAGTATAGTAGAGATCTCAACCTCCCGTATTTTTATTTGTTGGTGACAATATCTTTCATGTGTTTACATAATGGGGCATCTTACATTCTTAAGAAGTTGGTCCCAATTCTCCTAACATGCAAAGTGTCCACCTAAATGTCTCACTAAGCAATGTGTTCAAGTCTTCTCTCTCACTAAGCCATGAAAAATTTACCACATAAGAAACTCATGCATTTCACTTATAAATTACAATTATTTTGGTATTAGTCTATGCATGTAATGTTGTCACATCATTTATTCATGTTAGTAATCCTTCATATTTTTTTTCGAAATGACATTCTTAACTATAATAAAAAAGATTGTATCCTATTTTTAGACACTTCCTTTATTCATTTCAAGCTTATACTTTCTTTTCATTAGATTTAGTTATTTTTAGCAACTTCTTGCGCATTATTTTTATCAAAGTTACCACAACAACGTGCAGGGAGAGATTTATCCTCACTACTATATTTATCTTGACATGTACACATGACAACTAGGCTATCATGTCATGTGAGCAAGCCTGCAATTAAACTACTGAATTTTCCTACTCTACCATAATGCCACATGTCAGCAAGCATGCAATTAAACTATAGAATTTTCTTGCCCTACGTGATTCCATGCCATCGCTTATGTTTTCATTTTTTTTCTTTGTCAGTTTACTAACAGTGAGTCCATTATCTCCTCCATGCAAAAATAAGCAACAAAAACGGTTGGATGTTCACATCCCCACTGTCTCATTGATATTCAACTTCTCCACGAAACAAGTCTAGGAATAATAGTTGAATGCATCACTTTATTCACTCATAACATGTATTTCTCACATGAGTTCTTATAATAAATAGCAACGACCTCATCTCCTGATGGAGATTCATGATTTTTCCCTTGCTCGATCTCTTCCACAGAACCGAGACCAACATGGGTACTCTACGACTGTACATACATAGAGGTTCAGTGGCTAAGGTTGGTGCGGGAAGACGATTGTGCCAATTTAAGAGTTACACATTAAATCCAAGCCATATTTTGCTACAAAACTTTTCATATTTTTATTTTCTTATTATTTTCACCTTACACTGCACCCCTCTCTTACAAATTGTTTATTACACTACCATCCCACTGCAACACGCGGGGTATTGTTTAGTTTTCATAATTTTAGTCAAAGGTGTGTGGAGATATAAAGGTCTAAGCAATTCCATAAAGCGATTAAAATCATGTGGATTTTTGTGTTTCACAACTTTGCTAGGGAATGGCACATGTTTCTAAACCCAAGGTTCTCATTCCTTACCATGTTTTCTAGCAACGAAGTCCTTTTTATCATATCTTTTTATTTTAGGAGGTAGGTTATCAAGCTCTACCACAGGTTCTATTTCTACATGAATGTCACATTCTTTATCACTGTCTCGTTGAGCATCATTATGCTCATCACTAGCATCTTCATTATCATCTTCACTTGGTAGGTGTTCTTCACCACACCATGTCTCAGTGTTGCAAATAGAAACCTTATTAAGATCCTAGGGAGGTTCCTCGAAAGTAGGTTTCCTAGAGTCATGTAGAGGTTTATGCTTTTTCTTTTTCTTCCCATGTTAACTAGGTTCACTTACATTAACTCTTTAGGAATCCTATTCAATGTTTTTAGGGTGTCCTTGAGGAAACAAAGGTTCCCGAGTCATTTTACCTCCTCTAGTCATTACTCTAACAACACGATCATTCATATTACTGTTCATCTCATTTAGTTAATCATTTTGCGACTTGATACTTTTTTATTATTGAGTATTAACCATAGATGAATGTTTGCATAAGCCCTTAACATCATTTGCAATTCTAAACATCATATCACTCAAGTGTTCAATCATAATAGCATTACATTTTAGTTGACTACTAAGGTATCTATTAAAATTTCTTGCTTAAGAATAAAATCATCAAATTCATTCAAGCATTGACAAGGAGGCTTAGTAAAGGGAATATCACTCTCAACAAATCTACAAAGATAATTTACCTCTATTACCTATGACGGGATATCAAGTCCATGTATTTCTTTATTAGGTGGTAAATTTTTAACATCTTCAGATTTAATTCCTTTCTCTTTCATATATTTCTTTGCTTCTTAAATATCTTCTCGACTTAGGAATAGAATACCTATTTTTTGGAATAGGTTCGGGTGGTGGTTCAGGAAGTGTCCAATCATCGGCATTTCTTAATAAGTTTTTCAATAATTCTTGATCATGTTCAACAGTTCGTTCTATGAAAACACAACCAGAACAACTATATTGGTAATCCCTAGAAGCTTTAGTTAGTCCATTATAGAAAACGTCGAGTATTTCATTTTTCTGAAGAACATAATCTCGCAGAGCATTAAGTAATTTGAGAAGCCTCCCCCAAGCTTGGGGGATATGATCTTCCTTAGCTTGCACAAAGTTGTAAATTTTCTGTAAAGCAGCTTGTTTCTTATGTGCACAAAAATATTTCACAGTAAAGTAATATATCATGTCATGGGGACAACACACACAACCAGGAGCAAGAGTATTAAACCATTCTTTAGCTTTGTAGGTCGCACAGCAGAAGCGTTAGTGAACGCGGTTGATGTAGTGGAACGTCCTCACGTCCCTCGATCCACCCCGCGAACCGTCCCACGAACCGTCCCGCGATCCGTCCCACGATCCGCTCCGATCTAGTGCCGAACAGACGGCACCTCCGCGTTCATCACACGTACAGCTCGACGATAATCTCGGCCTTCTGATCCAGCAAGAGAGACGGAGAGGTAGATGAGTTCTCCGGCAGCGTGACGGCGCTCCGGAGGTTGGTGGTGATCTAATCTCAGCAGGGCTCCGCCCGAGCTCCGCAGAAACGCGATCTAGAGGAAAAACCGTGGAGGTATGTGGTCGGGCTGCCGTGGCAAAAGTTGTCTCAAATCAGCCCTAAAACCTCCGTATATATAGGGGGAAGAGGGGGAGCCTTGCCTTGGGGCTCAAGAGGCCCCAAGGGGGTCGGCCGAGCCAAGGGGGGAAGGTCTCCCCTTCCAAACCGAATCCAACTTGGTTTGGAAGGTGGAGTCCTTCCCTTTCCCACCTCCTTTTTTTTCTTTTCTCTTTGATTTTCTTCCTATGGCGCATAGGGCCTTCTTGGGCTGTCCCACCAGCCCACTAAGGGCTGGTGCGCCACCCCCAAGGCCTATGGGCTTCCCCGGGGTGGGTTGCCCCCCGGTGAACACCCGGAACCCATTCGTCATTCCCGGTACATTCCCGGTAACTCCGAAAACCTTCCGGTAATCAAATGAGGTCATCCTATATATCAATCTTCATTTCTGGACCATTCCGGAAACCCTCGTGACGTCCGTGGTCTCATCCGGGACTCCGAACAACATTCGGTAACCAACCATATAACTCAAATACGCATAAAACAACGTCGAACCTTAAGTGTGCAGACCCTGCGGGTTCGAGAACTGTGCAGACATGACCCGAGAGACTCCTCGGTCAATATCCAATATCGGGACCTGGATGCCCATATTGGATCCTACATATTCTACGAAGATCTTATCGTTTGAACCTCAGTGCCAATGATTCATATAATCCCGTATGTCATTCCCTTTGTCCTTCGGTATGTTACTTGCCCGAGATTCGATCGTCAGTATCCGCATACCTATTTCAATTTCGTTTATCGGTAAGTCTCTTTACTCGTTCCGTAATACAAGATCCCGCAACTTACACTAAGTCACATCGCTTGCAAGGCTTGTGTGTGATGTTGTATTACCGAGTGGGCCCCGAGATACCTCTTCGTCACACGGAGTGACAAATCCCAGTCTCGATCCATACTAACTCAACTAACACCTTCGGAGATACCTGTAGAGCATCTTTATAGTCACCCAGTTACGTTGCGACGTTTGATACACACAAAGCATTCCTCCGGTGTCAGTGAGTTATATGATCTCATGGTCATAGGAACAAATACTTGACACGCAGAAAACTGTAGCAAAAAAATGACACGATCAACATGCTACGTCTATTAGTTTGGGTCTAGTCCATCACATGATTCTCCTAATGATGTGATCCCGTTATCAAGTAACAACACTTGCCTATGGCCAGGAAACCTTGGCCATCTTTGATCAACGAGCTAGTCAACTAGAGGCTTACTAGGGACAGTGTTTTGTCTATGTATCCACACAAGTATTGTGTTTCCAATCAATACAATTATAGCATGGATAATAAACGATTATCATGAACAAAGAAATATAATAATAACTAATTTATTATTGCCTCTAGGGCATATTTCCAACAGTCTCCCACTTGCACTAGAGTCAATAATCTAGTTCAAATCACCATGTGATTCCAACGAATCCAACACCCATATAGTTATGGGGTCTGATCACGTCTTGCTCATGAGAGAGGTTTTAGTCAACGGTTCTGAAATATTCAAATCCGTGTGTTCTTTACAAATCTTTATGTCATCTTATAGATGCTGCTACTATGTGCTATTCGGAAATACTCCAAATATCTACTCTACTATACGAATCCGTTTCACTACTCATAGTTATTCGGATTAGTGTCAAAGCTTACATCGACGTAACCCTTTATGACGAACTCTTTAACCACCTCCATAATCGAGAAAAATTCCTTAGTCCATCAGTTACTAAGGATAAATTTTGACCGCTGCTAGTGATTCAATCATGGATCACTCTCTGTACCTCTCAACAGACTTTGAGTTAAGGCACACATCAGGTGCGGTACTCAGCATGGCATACTTTAGAGTCTACGGCTAAGGCATAGAAGACGACCTTTGTCTATTCTCTTTATTCTGCCGTGGTCGGGTTTTGAGTCTTACTCAAATTCACACCTCATAATGCAACCAAGAACTCCTTCTTTGCTGATCTATTTTGAACTCCTTCAAAACTTGTCAAGGCATGCATCTTGTTGAAACTTCCATTAAGCGCTTTCGATCTATCTCCATAGATCTTTGATGCTCAACGTTCAAGTAGCTCAATCTAGGTATTCCTTTGAAAACTCCTTTCAAACAACCTTGTATGATTTACAGAAATTCTACATTACTTCTGATCCACAATATGTCAACCACATATACTTATCAGAAATTCTACAGTGCTCCCACTCACTTCTTTGGAAATACAAGTTTCTCATAAACCTTGTACAAACCCAAAATCTTTGATCATCTCATCAAAGTGTATATTCCAACTCCGAGATGCTTGCACCAGTCCATTGAAGGATCGCTGGAGCTTGCTTACTTTCTAGTATCTTTAGAATCGACAAAACCTCCTGGTTGTATCACATACAATGTTTGCTCAAGGAAACCGTCGAGGATACAATGTTTTGACATCCTATGTGCAATATTTCATAAATAATGCAGCAACTACTAACATAATTCTAACAGACTTTCAACATCGCTACGAGTGAGAAAGTCTCATCATAGTCAACTGTTTGATCTTGTCGGAAACATCTTTGCGACAAGTCGAGCTTTTCTTAATAGTGACTTATCACCATCATCGTCTGTCTTCCTTTTAAAGATCCATCTTTACTCAATAGTCCTATGACCATCAAGTAGTTCTTCCAAAGTCTACACTTTGTTTTCATACATGGATCCTCCCTCGGATTTCATGGCTTCCAGCCATTTGTCGGAATCCGGGCCCACCATTGCTTTCTCCATAACTCGTAGGTTCACTGTTGCTCAACAACATGAATTCCAAGACCGGGTTACCGTACCACTCTGTAGTAGTACGCCACCTTGTCAACCTACGAGGCTTGTAGTAACTTGATCCGATGCTCGATGATCACCATCATCAACTTTCACTTCAATTGGTGTAGGCGCCACAGGAACAACTTCCTGCGCCCTGCTACACACTAGTCGAAGTGATGGTTCAATAACCTCATCAAGTTCTACCACCCTCCCACTCAATTCTTTCGAGAGAAACCTTTCCTCGCGAAAGGATCCGTTTCTAGAAACAAACACTTTGCTTTCGGATCTGAGATAGGAGATGTACCCAACTGTTTTGGATATCCTATGAAGATGCATTTATCCGCTTTGGGTTCGAGCTTATCAGACTGAAACTTTTTCACATAAGTGTCGAAACCCCAAACTTCCAAGAAACGACAGTTTAGATTTCTCTAAATCTCAGTCTATACTGCGTCATCTCAATGGAAATACGTGGTGCCCTATTTAAAGTGAATGTTGTTGTCTCTAATGCTTAACCCATAAACGATAGTGGTAATTCGATAAGAGACATCATAGCATGCACCATACCAAATAGTGTGTGGCTATGACGTTCAGACACATCATCACACTATGATGTTCTAGGTGGCATGAACCGCGAAACAATTTCCACATTGTCTTAACTGCGTACCAAAACTCGTAACTCAGATATTCATTTCTATGATCATATCGTAGACAGTTTATCCTCTTGTTACGACGAACTTCATTCCGAAACAGAATTGAACTTTTCAATATTTCAGACTTGTGATTCATTAAGAAAATACTCTAGTATCTACTCAAATCGTCATTGAAGTAAAAACATAATGATATCCACTGCGTGCCTCAGCACCCATTGGACTGAATACATCAAAATGTATCACTTCCAACAAGTTACTATCTTATTTCATCTCAATGAAAACAAGGCCTTGCTCATGTGGTATGATTTGCATGTCACTTGTGATTCAAAATCAAGTGAGTATAAAGATCCATCAGCATGGAGCCTCTTCATGCAATTTATACCAACATGACTCAAGCGGCAGTGCCACAAGTAAGTGGTACTATCATCATTACCTCGTATCTTTTGGCACCAATATCATGAACATGTGTAACACTACGATCAAGATTCAATAAACCATTGAAGGTGATTATTCAAGCAAATAGAGTAACCATTATTCTCTTTAAATGAATAATCGTACTGCAATAAACACGATCCAATCATGTTCATGCTTAACGCAAGCACCAAATAACAATTATTTAGGTTTAACACCAATCCCGATGGTAGAGGGAGCGTGCGACGTTTTGATCATATCAATCTTGGAAACACTTCCAACACGTATCGTCACCTCACCTTTAGCTAGTCTTCGTTTATGACGTAGCTATCATTTCGTGTTACTAATCACTTAGCAACCGAACCGGTATCCAATACCCTCATGCTACTAGGAGTACTAGTAAAGTACACATCATGTATATCAAATATACTTCCTTCGACTTTTGCCAGCCTACTCATCTACCAAGTATCTAGAGTTGCTCCGCCTCAGTGACTGTTCCCCTCATTACAGAAGCACTTAGTCTCAGGTTTGGGTTTAATCTTGGGTCTCTTCATTAGTGCAGCAACTGTTTTGCCGTTTCACGAAGTATCCCTTCTAGCCCTTGCCTTTCTCGAACTTAGTGGTTTTACTAACCATCAACTATTGATGCTCCTTCTTGATTTCTACTTTCGCCGTGTCAAACACCGCGAATCACTCAAGGATCATTGTATCTATCCTTGATATGTTATAGCTCATCACGAAGCTCTCACAGCTTGGTGGCAGTGACTTTGGAGAACCATCACTATCTCATCTAGAAGATTAACTCCCACTTGATTCAAGTGATTGTCGTACTCAGACAATCTGAGCACACGCTCAATGATTGAGCTTTTCTCCTTTACTTTGTGGACAAAGAATCTTGTCGGAGGTCTTGTACCTCTTAACAAGGGCACAAGCATGAAATCACAATTTCATCTCTTTAGAACATCATTTATGTTCCGCGACGTTTCAAAATGTCTTTGGCGCCTTGCTTCTAAGCCATTAAGTATTTTGCACTGAACTATCGTGTAGTCATCACAAACGTGTATGTCGGATGTTCACAGCATCCACAGACGACGCTCGAGGTGCAGCACACCGAGTGGTGCATTAAGAACATAATCCTTCTGCGCAGCAACGAGGACAATCCTCGGTTTTACAGACTCAGTCTGCAAAGTTTGCTACTATTAATTTTCAACTAAATTTTCTCTAGGAACATATAAAAACAGTAGAGCTATAGCGCAAGCTACATCGTAATCCGCAAAGACCATTAGACTATGTTCATGATAATTAGTTCAATTAATCATATTACTTAAGAACTCCCACTCAAAAAGTATATCTCTCTAGTCATTTGAGTGGTACATGATCCAAATCCACTATCTCAAGTCCGATCATCACGTGAGTCGAGAATAGTTTCAGTGGTAAGCATCTCTATGCTAATCATATCAACTATACGATTCATGCTCGACCTTTCGGTCTCATGTGTTCCGAGGCCATGTCTGCACATGCTAGGCTCGTCAAGCTTAACCCGAGTGTTCCGCGTGTGCAACTGTTTTGCACCCGTTGTATGTGAACGTTGAGTCTATCACACCCGATCATCACGTGGTGTCTCGAAACGAAGAACTGTCGCAACGGTGCACAGTCGGGGAGAACACAATTTTGTCTTGAAATTTTAGTGAGAGATCACCTCATAATGCTACCGTCGTTCTAAGCAAGATAAGGTGCAAAAAGGATTAACATCACATGCAATTCATAAGTGACATGATATGGCCATCATCATGCGCTTCTTGATCTCCATCACCAAAGCACCGACACGATCTTCTTGTAACCGGCGTCACACCATGATCTCCATCATCATGATCTCCATCAACGTGTCGCCATCGGGGTTGTCGTGCTACTCATGCTATTACTACTAAAGCTACGCCCTAGCAATATAGTAAACGCATCTGCAAGCACAAACGTTAGTTTAAAGACAACCCTATGGCTCCTGCCGGTTGCCGTACCATCGATGTGCAAGTCGATATTAACTATTACAACATGATCATCTCATACATCCAATATATCACATCACATCGTTGGCCATATCACATCACAAGCATACCCTGCAAAAACAAGTTAGACGTCCTCTAATTTTGTTGTTGCATGTTTTACGTGGTGACCATGGGTATCTAGTAGGATCGCATCTTACTTACGCAAACACCACAACGGAGATATATGAGTTGCTATTTAACCTCATCCAAGGACCTCCTCGGTCAAATCCGATTCAATTAAAGTTGGAGAAACTGACACCCGCCAGTCATCTTTGAGCAACGGAGTTACTCGTAGCGATGAAACCAGTCTCTCGTAAGCGTACAGTAATGTCGGTCCGAGCCGCTTCGATCCAACAATACCGCGGAATCAAGAAAATACTAAGGAGGGCAGCAAAACGCATATCACCGCCCACAAAAACTTTTGTGTTCTACTCGAGAAGACATCTACGCATGAACCTATCTCATGATGCCACTGTTGGGGAACGTAGCATGGGAAACAAAAATTTTCCTACGCGCACGAAGACCTATCATGGTGATGTCCATCTACGAGAGGGGATTTCCGATCTACGTACCCTTGTAGATCGCACAGCAGAAGCGTTAGTGAACGCGGTTGATGTAGTGGAACGTCCACACGTCCCTCGATCCTCCCCGCGAACCGTCCCACGAACCGTCCCGCGATCCGTCGCACGATCCGCTCCGATCTAGTGCCGAACGGACGGCACCTCCGCGTTCAGCACACGTACAGCTCGACGATGATCTCGGCCTTCTTGATCCAGCAAGAGAGACGGAGAGGTAGATGAGTTCTCCGGCAGCGTGACGGCGCTCCGGAGGTTGGTGGTGATCTAATCTCAGCTGGGCTCCGCCCGAGCTCCGCAGAAACGCGATCTAGAGGAAAAACCGTGGAGGTATGTGGTCGGGCTGCCGTGGCAAAAGTTGTCTCAAATCAGCCCTAAAACCTCCGTATATATAGGGGGAAGAGGGGGAGCCTTGCCTTGGGGCTCAAGAGGCCCCAAGGGGGTCGGCCGAGCCAAGGGGGGAAGGTCTCCCCTTCCAAACCGAATCCAACTTGGTTTGGAAGGTGGAGTCCTTCTTCCCTTTCCCACCTCCTCCTTTTTTTTCTTTTCTCTTTGATTTTCTTCCTATGGCGCATAGGGCCTTCTTGGGCTGTCCCACCAGCCCACTAAGGGCTGGTGCGCCACCCCCAAGGCCTATGGGCTTCCCCGGGGTGGGTTGCCCCCCGGTGAACACCCGGAACCCATTCGTCATTCCCGGTACATTCCCGGTAACTCCGAAAACCTTCCGGTAATCAAATGAGGTCATCCTATATATCAATCTTCGTTTCCGGACCATTCCGGAAACCCTCGTGACGTCCGTGATCTCATCCGGGACTCCGAACAACATTCGGTAACCAACCATATAACTCAAATACGCATAAAACAACGTCGAACCTTAAGTGTGCAGACCCTGTGGGTTCGAGAACTATGCAGACATGACCCGAGAGACTCCTCGGTCAATATCCAATAGCGGGACCTGGATGCCCATATTGGATCCTACATATTCTACGAAGATCTTATCGTTTGAACCTCAGTGCCAAGGATTCATATAATCCCGTATGTCATTCCCTTTGTCCTTCGGTATGTTACTTGCCCGAGATTCAATCGTCAGTATCCGCATACCTATTTCAATCTCGTTTACCGGTAAGTCTCTTTACTCGTTCCGTAATACAAGATCCCGCAACTTACACTAAGTCACATTGCTTGCAAGGCTTGTTTGTGATGTTGTATTACCGAGTGGGCCCTGAGATACCTCTCCGTCACACGGAGTGACAAATCCCAGTCTCGATCCATACTAACTCAACTAACACCTTCGGAGATACCTGTAGAGCATCTTTATAGTCACCCAGTTACGTTGCGACGTTTGATACACACAAAGCATTCCTCCGGTGTCAGTGAGTTATATGATCTCATGGTCATAGGAACAAATACTTGAGACGCAGAAAACAGTAGCAACAAAATGACACGATCAACATGCTACGTCTATTAGTTTGGGTCTAGTCCATCACATGATTCTCCTAATGATGTGATCCCGTTATCAAGTAACAACACTTGCCTATGGCCAGGAAACCTTGGCCATCTTTGATCAACGAGCTAGTCAACTAGAGGCTTACTAGGGACAGTGTTTTGTCTATGTATCCACACAAGTATTGTGTTTCCAATCAATACAATAATAGCATGGATAATAAACGATTATCATGAACAAAGAAATATAATAATAACTAATTTATTATTGCCTCTAGGGCATATTTCCAACAGTTTCATCTTTTCACTCATAGATTTTTCTTTAAGCTTAACCAATAGTTTCTTAAGGTTATCTCTATCATTGCAGGCAAGAAATTCTTTAGCAATCTCCCCATCCATAACATAACCATGAGGAACATCAAGCATCTTAGTTCTAACATGAGTGCTTGATGTAATAGGTCATTAGTATTCCCATCAGTTTCAAGTTCCCTAGCTTTAGCAATATGAGGATCAAGTAATTTACCAAGTGGCACAAAATTATTATCAAGCATAGTGGTAGCATCATCATAGGTTTCATCCATAGTGGAAGCAGTGTCTATTACTTGCGACGTATCAAATTGAATAGCATGTGATTGTGTCACAAGCTAATTTAAACTGCGAGTGAACCAAGTGCACAGATAGTTGGCAATTCCTTACCTCCTATCGTCTTAGAGGGCATACTATTGGTTATGGAATCTTTTAGTTTATTCATAATTATCCGCAGATGAATAATTCCCAAGTAAACTCAATAAACAAAGCTGTGCTCCCCGACAGTGGTGCTAGAAAAAGGTCTTGATGACCCACAAGTATAGGGGATCACGACAGTCTTCGAGGGTAGTGTTTCACCAAATTTATTGATTCAACACAAGGGGAGCCAAAGGACATTTACGAGCCTTAGCACTTGAGTTTCCAATTTAATCACACTAGGAAATATATTTTTCTACAACAAAGTGTTTAGTAGAAAAGTAGTTTGATTGTTTTGATAGTAACAGTAACAGTAACAACAGTAGTTTTGCAGTGATTGTAACAGTAGTAGCAACAATAGTAACATAGCAAAGACAATATAAGTGATTTTAGGCATTGGGTCAATGATTGATAATTGTATGGATGACATTTATCGTGTAACAGTGACAAACCTAAAGCAACAAAAACTAGCTCCAATCCATAAATTCAGTGTAGGCATGTATTCCATGTTGGAATTATGCCCTAGAGGCAATAATAAATATAGTTATTATTATAATTCCTGTATCAAGATAATCGTTTATTATCCATGCTATAATTGTATTGAATGAAGACTCATTTACATGTGTGGATACATAGATAAAACACTGTCCCTAGCAAGCCTCTAGTTGGCTAGCTAGTTGATCAAAGATAGTCAGTGTCTTCTGATTATGAACAAGGTGTTGTTGCTTGATAACTAGATCACGTCATTAGGAGAATCACGTGATGGACTAGACCCAAACTAATAGACATAGCATGTTGATCGTGTCATTTTGTTGCTACTGTTTTCTGCGTGTCAAGTATTTGTTCCTATGACCATGAGATCATATAACTCACTAATACCGGACGAATGCTTTGTGTATATCAAACGTCGCAACGTAACTGGGTGACTATAAAGATGCTCTACAGGTATCTCCGAAGGTGTTCGTTGAGTTAGTATGGATCAAGACTGGGATTTTTTCACTCCGTGTGACGGAGAGGTATCTCGGGGCCCACTCGGTAATACAACATCACACACAAGCCTTGCAAGCAATGTGACTTAGTGTAAGTTGCGGGATCTTGTATTACGGAACGAGTAAAGAGACTTGCCGGTAAACGAGATTAAAATAGGTATGCGGATACTGACGATCGAATCTCGGGCAAGTAACATACCGAAGGACAAAGGGAATGACATACGGGATTATATGAATCCTTGGCACTGAGGTTCAAATGGTAAGTTCTTCGTAGAATATGTAGGATCCAATATGGGCATCGAGGTCCCGCTATTGGATATTGACTGAGGAGTCTCTCGGGTCATGTCTACATAGTTCTCGAACCCACAGGGTCTGCACACTTAAGGTTTGACGTTGTTTTATGCGTATTTGAGTTATATGGTTGGTTACCGAATGTTGTTCGGAGTCCCGGATGAGATCACGGACATCACGAGGGTTTCCGGAATGGTCCGGAAACAAAGATTGATATATAGGATGACCTCATTTGATTACCGGAAGGTTTTTCGAGTTACCGGGAATGTACCAGGAATGACGAATGGGTTCCGGGAGTTCACCGGGGGGGGGGGGCACCCACCCCGGGGAAGCCCATAGGTGTTGGGGGTGCCGCACCATCCCTTAGTGGGCTGGTGGGGCAGCCCAAAGGTGGCCTATGCGCATTGGGAAGAAAATCAAAGAGGAAAGAAAAAAAAGGAGGAGGTGGGAAAGGGAAGAAGGACTCCACCTTCCAAACCAAGTAGGACTCGGTTTGGGAGGGGAATCCTTCCCCCCTTGGCTCGGCCGACCCCTTGGGGGTTCTTGGACCCCATGGCAAGGCTCCCCCCTCCCTCTCCTATATATAGTGGGGTTTTAGGGCTGATTTGAGACAACTTTTGCCACGGCAGCCCGACCACATATCTCGACGGTTTTACCTCTAGATCGCGTTTCTGCGGAGCTCGGGCGGAGCCCTGCTGAGACGAGATCATCACCAACCTTCGGAGCGCCATCACGCTGTCGGAGAACTCTTCTACCTCTCCGTGTCTCTTGCTGGATCAAGAAGGCCGAGATCATCGTCGAGCTGTACGTGTGCTGAACGCGGAGGTGCCGTCCGTTTGGCACTAGATCGTGGGACTGATCGCGGGATAGTTCGCGGGGCGGATCGAGGGACGTGAGGACGTTCCACTACATCAACCGCGTTCACTAACGCTTCTGCTATACGGTCTACAAGGGTACGTAGATCACACATCCCCTCTCGTAGATGGACATCACCATGATAGGTCTTCGTGCGCGTAGGAAATTTTTTGTTTCCCATGCGACGTTCCCCAACAGTGGCATCATGAGCTAGGTTCATGCGTAGATGTCTTCTCGAGTAGAACACAAAAGTTTTTGTGGGCGGTGATGTGCGTTTTGCTGCCCTCCTTAGTCTTTTCTTGATTCCGCGGTATTGTTGGATCGAAGCGGCTCGGACCGACATTACTCGTACGCTTACGAGAGACTGGTTTCATCGCTACGAGTAACTTCGTTGCTCAAAGATGACTGGCGGGTGTCAGTTTATCCAACTTTAGTTGAATCAGATTTGACCGAGGAGGTCCTTGGATGAGGTTAAATAGCAACTCATATATCTCCGTTGTGGTGTTTGCGTAAGTAAGATGCGATCCTACTAGATACCCATGGTCACCACGTAAAACATGCAACAACAAAATTAGAGGACGTCTAACTTGTTTTTGCAGGGTATGCTTGTGATGTGATATGGCCAACGATGTGATGTGATATATTGGATGTATGAGATGATCATGTTGTAATAGAAAATATCGACTTGCA
Organism: Hordeum vulgare subsp. vulgare; assembly: GCF_904849725.1. NCBI lineage: Eukaryota > Viridiplantae > Streptophyta > Magnoliopsida > Poales > Poaceae > Hordeum > Hordeum vulgare. Next base: position 155,559,864 of record NC_058519.1, on the reverse strand, counting down.
CGTCGATGGTACGACAACCGGCAGGAGCCATAGGGTTGTCTTTATAACTAACGTTTGTGCTTGCAGATGCGTTTACTATTTTGCTAGGATGTAGCTTTAGTAGTAATAGCATGAGTAGCACGACAACCCCGATGGCGACACGTTGATGGAGATCATGGTGTGGCGCCGGTGACAAGAAGATCGTACCGGTGCTTTGGTGATGGAGATCAAGAAGCACGTGATGATGGCCATATCATGTCACTTATGAATTGCATGTGATGTTAATCCTTTTATGCACCTTATTTTGCTTAGAACGACGGTAGCATTATGAGGTGATCTCTCACTAAAATTTCAAGACGAAGTTGTGTTCTCCCCGACTGTGCACCGTTGCTACAGTTCGTCGTTTCGAGACACCACGTGATGATCGGGTGTGATAGACTCAACGTTCACATACAACGGGTGCAAAACAGTTGCACACGCGGAACACTCGGGTTAAGCTTGACGAGCCTAGCATGTGCAGACATGGCCTCGGAACACATGAGACCGAAAGGTCGATCATGAATCATATAGATGATATGATTAGCATAGGGATGCTTACCACTGAAACTATACTCAACTCACGTGATGATCGGACTTGAGCTAGTGTAAGTGGATCATGAACCACTCAAATGACTAGAGAGATGTACTTTTTGAGTGGGAGTTTAGCGAATAATTTGATTAAGTTAAACTCTAGTTATCTTGAACATAGTCTAAAGTCCACTTTGAATATATTTGTGTTGTAGATCATGGCTCACGCGACAGTCATCCTGAATTTTAATACGTTCCTAGAGAAAGCTAAGCTGAAAGATGATGGAAGCAACTTTGTAGACTGGGCTCGTAATCTTAAGCTAATCTTACAAGCTGGGAAAAAGGATTATGTCCTTAATGCTGCGCTAGGAGATGAACCACCCGCTACGGCTGATCAGGATGTTAAGAACGCTTGGTTAGCACGTAAGGAGGACTACTCAGTAGTTCAATGTGCAGTCTTGTATGGCTTAGAACCGGGACTTCAACGTCGCTTTGAGCGTCATGGAGCATTTGAGATGTTCCAGGAGTTGAAGTTTATCTTTCAGAAGAACGCCCGGATCGAGAGGTATGAGACCTCCGATAAATTCTATGCTTGCAAGATGGAGGAAAACTCGTCTATCAGTGAACATGTGCTCAAAATGTCTGGGTACTCAAACCGTCTAGCTGAGCTGGGGATTGAACTCCCGCAAGAAGCTATCACTGACAGAATCCTTCAATCACTGCCGCCAAGCTATAAAGGCTTTGTGTTGAAATACAACATGCAACGGATGAACAAGTCTCCCGGCGAGTTGTTTGCGATGCTGAAAGTCGCAGAGTCTGAACTCCATAAAGAGCATCAAGTGTTGATGGTGAATAAGACCACTATTTTCAAGAGAAACGGCAAAGGCAAGAAGGGTAATTCGAAGAAGAGCGGCAAGCCTGTTGCCAATCCGACGAAGAAACCCAAAGCTGGACCTAAGTCTGAAACAGAGTGTTACTATTGCAAGGGTATGGGTCACTGGAAGCGCAATTGCCCCAAGTATCTGGCTGATAAGAAGGCGGCCAAAGAAAAATCAGGTATATTTGATATACATGTTATCGATGTGTACTTAACCGGCTCTCTTAGTAGTGCCTGGGTATTCGATACCGGTTCTGTTGCTCATATTTGCAACTCGAAACAGGAACTGCGGAATAGACGAAGGCTGGCGAAAGATGAAGTGACGATGCGCGTAGGAAATGGTTCCAAGGTTGATGCAATCGCCGTCGGCACAGTTTCACTTCAGTTACCATCGGGATTAGTTACGAACTTAAATCATTGTTATTTAGTGCCTGCGTTGAGCATGAACATTATATCTAGATCTTGTTTATTGCGCGACGGTTACTCTTTTAAGTCAGAGAATAATGGTTGTTCTATTTCTATGAGTAACATCTTTTATGGTCATGCACCCAATGTGAGAGGATTGTTCATATTGAATCTTGATAGCGATACACACATACATAACATTGAGACCAAAAGAGTTAGAGTTAACAATGATAGCGCCATATTTTTGTGGCACTTCCGCTTAGGTCATATTGGTGTAAAGCGCATGAAGGAACTCCATGCCGATGGACTTTTGGAGTCACTTGACTTTGATTCACTTGACACGTGCGAACCATGCCTCATGGGAAAGATGACTAAGACTCCGTTCTCCGGAACAATGGAGCGTGCAAGTGACTTGTTGGAAATCATACATACCGATCTGTGTGGTCCGATGAGCATAGAGGCACGCGGCGGATATCGTTATTTTCTCACCTTCACTGACGATTTGAGTGGATATGGTTATGTCTACTTAATGAAGCACAAGTCTGAAACATTTGAAAAGTTCAAGCAATTTCAGAGTGAAGTTGAAAATCATTGCAACAAGAAGATCAAGTTCCTACGGTCTGATCGTGGGGGTGAATATCTGAGTTTCGAGTTTGGTGCTCACTTAAGACAATGTGGAATTGTTTCACAGTTGACACCGCCTGGAACACCACAGCGTAATGGTGTGTCCGAACGTCGTAATCGTACTTTATTAGAGATGGTGCGATCTATGATGTCTCTTACCGATTTGCCGTTATCGTTTTGGGGTTATGCATTAGAAACAACTGCATTCACTTTAAATAGGGCACCATCAAAATCCGTTGAGACGACACCATACGAACTGTGGTATGGCAAAAGGCCAAAGTTGTCGTTTCTTAAAGTTTGGGGATGTGATGCTTATGTCAAAAAGCTTCAGCCTGAAAAGCTGGAACCCAAAGCGGAAAAGTGCATCTTCATAGGTTACCCAAAAGAGACAGTTGGGTACACCTTCTATCTCAAATCCGAGGGCAAAGTGTTTGTTGCTAAAAACGGAGCTTTTCTCGAGAAGGAGTTTCTCTCGAGAGAATTGAGTGGGAGGAAGATAGAACTTGACGAGGTTGTCGAACCTCTCAACCTTCTGGATGGTGGCGCAGGGCAAGGGGAAACCTCTGTCGTTGCGACGCCGGTTGAGGAGGAAGTTAATGATGATGATCATGAAACTCCGGTTCAAGTTTCTGTCGAACCACGCAGGTCGACGAGACCACGTGCTGCTCCAGAGTGGTACGGTAATCCCGTCTTATCAATCATGTTGTTGGACAACAATGAACCTGTAAATTATGAAGAAGCAATGGTGGGCCCAGATTCCAACAAATGGCTAGAAGCCATGAAGTCCGAGATAGGATCCATGTATGAGAACAAAGTGTGGACTTTGGAGGTACTACCTGAGGGCCGCAAAGCTATTCAGAACAAATGGATCTTTAAGAGGAAGACGGACGCTGACGGAAATGTGACCATTTATAAAGCTCGACTTGTGGCAAAGGGTTTTTCACAAGTTCAAGGAGTTGACTACGATGAGACATTCTCACCCGTAGCGATGCTTAAGTCCGTCAGAATCATGTTAGCAATAGCTGCATTTTTCGATTATGAAATCTGGCAGATGGATGTCAAAACGGCGTTCCTTAACGGTTTCCTTAAGGAAGAATTGTATATGATGCAACCCGAAGGTTTTGTCGATCCTAAGAATGCTAACAAGGTGTGCAAGCTCTAGCGATCCATTTATGGACTGGTGCAAGCATCTCGTAGTTGGAACAAACGCTTTGATGAGGTGATCAAAGCATTTGGGTTTATACAAGTGGTTGGAGAATCTTGTATTTACAAGAAAGTGAGTGGGAGCTCTGTGGCGTTTCTAATATTATATGTGGATGACATATTGCTGATTGGAAACAACGTAGAGTTTTTGGAGAGCATAAAGGATTACTTGAATAAAAGTTTCTCTATGAAGGACCTAGGAGAAGCTGCTTACATTCTAGGCATTAAGATCTATAGGGATAGATCAAAACGCCTGATAGGACTTTCACAAAGCACATACCTTGATAAAGTTTTGAAGAGGTTCAAAATGGAACAGTCCAAGAAAGGGTTCTTGCCAGTTTTACAAGGTACGAGATTGAGTAAGACTCAGTGCCCAGCAACTGATGAAGATAGAGAGCATATGCGCTCCGTCCCCTATGCTTCAGCCATAGGTTCTATCATGTATGCAAAGTTGTGCACTAGACCGGATGTTAGCCTGGCCATAAGTATGGCACGTAGATTCCAGAGTAATCCAGGAGTGGATCACTGGACGGGGGTCAAGAATATCCTGAAGTACCTGAAAAGGACTAAGGAGATGTTTCTCGTATATGGAGGTGACGAAGAGCTCGCCGTAAAAGGTTACGTCGATGCAAGCTTTGACACAGATCCGGACGACTCTAAGTCACAAACCGGATACATATTTATTCTTAATGGGGGTGCGGTAAGCTGGTGCAGTTCCAAGCAAAGCGTCGTAGCAGATTCTACATGTGAAGCGGAGTACATGGCTGCCTCGGAGGCGGCTAAGGAGGGTGTCTGGATGAAGCAGTTCATGATGGATCTTGGAGTGGTGCCAAGCGCAGTGAATCCAATAACCTTGTTCTGTGACAACACGGGTGCCATTGCCTTAGCAAAGGAACCACGGTTTCACAAGAAGTCCAGACACATCAAACGACGCTTCAACCTCATCCGCGACTACGTCGAAGGAGAGGACGTAAATATATGCAAAGTGCACACGGATCTGAACGTAGCAGACCCGCTGACTAAACCTCTTCCACGACCAAAGCATGATCAACACCAGAACTGTATGGGTGTTAGATTTATTACAATGTAATTCGCATGATGATGTGAGGGCTAGATTATTGACTCTAGTGCAAGTGGGAGAATGTTGGAATTATGCCCTAGAGGCAATAATAAATATAGTTATTATTATAATTCCTGTATCAAGATAATCGTTTATTATCCATGCTATAATTGTATTGAATGAAGACTCATTTACATGTGTGGATACATAGACAAAACACTGTCCCTAGCAAGCCTCTAGTTGGCTAGCCAGTTGATCAAAGATAGTCAGTGTCTTCTGATTATGAACAAGGTGTTGTTGCTTGATAACTGGATCACGTCATTAGGAGAATCACGTGATGGACTAGACCCAAACTAATAGACATAGCATGTTGATCGTGTCATTTTGTTGCTACTGTTTTCTGCGTGTCAAGTATTTGTTCCTATGACCATGAGATCATATAACTCACTAACACCGGAGGGATGCTTTGTGTGTATCAAACGTCGCAACGTAACTGGGTGACTATAAACATGCTCTACAGGTATCTCCGAAGGTGTTCGTTGAGTTAGTATGGATCAAGACTGGGATTTGTCACTCCGTGTGACGGAGAGGTATCTCGGGGCCCACTCGGTAATACAACATCACACACAAGCCTTGCAAGCAATGTGACTTAGTGTAAGTTGCGGGATCTTGTATTACGGAACGAGTAAAGAGACTTGCCGGTAAACGAGATTAAAATAGGTATGCGGATAGTGATGATCGAATCTCGGGCAAGTAACATACCGAAGGACAAAGGGAATGACATACGGGATTATATGAATCCTTGGCACTGAGGTTCAAACAATAAGTTCTTCGTAGAATATGTAGGATCCAATATGGGCATCCAGGTCCCGCTATTGGATATTGACTGAGGAGTCTCTCGGGTCATGTCTACATAGTTCTCGAACCCGCAGGGTCTGCACACTTAAGGTTCGACGTTGTTTTATGCGTATTTGAGTTATATGGTTGGTTACCGAATGTTGTTCGGAGTCCCGGATGAGATCACGGACGTCACGAGGGTTTCCGGAATGGTCCGGAAACGAAGATTAATATATAGGATGACCTCATTTGATTACCGGAAGGTTTTCGGAGTTACCGGGAATGTTCCGGGAATGACGAATGGGTTCCGGGAGTTCACTAGGGGGGGGGGGACCCACCCCAGGGAAGCCCATAGGTGTTGGGGGTGCCGCACCAGCCCTTAGTGGGCTGGTGGGACAGCCCAAAGGTGGCCTATGCGCATTGGGAAGAAAATCAAAGAGGAAAAAAAGGAGGAGGTGGGAAAGGGAAGAAGGACTCCACCTTCCAAACCAAGTAGGACTAGGTTTGGGAGGGGAATCCTTCCCCCCTTGGCTCGGCGGACCCCTTGGGGGTTCTTGGACCCCAAGGCAAGGCTCCCCCTCCCTCTCCTATATATAGTGGGGTTTTAGGGCTGATTTGAGACAACTTTTGCCACGGCAGCCCGACCACATATCTCCACGGTTTTACCTCTAGATCGCGTTTCTGCGGAGCTCGGGCGGAGCCCTGCTGAGACGAGATCATCACCAACCACCGGAGCGCCGTCACGCTGCCGGAGAACTCTTCTACCTCTCTGTCTCTCTTGCTGGATCAAGAAGGCCGAGATCATCGTCGAGCTGTACGTGTGCTGAACGCGGAGGTGCCGTCCGTTCGACACTAGATCGTGGGACTAATCGCGGGATAGTTCGCGGGGCGGATCGAGGGACGTGAGGACGTTCCACTACATCAACCGGGTTCACTAACGCTTCTTCTGTACGGTCTACAAGGGTACGTAGATCACACATCCCCTCTCGTAGATGGACATCACCATGATAGGTCTTCTTGCGCGTAGGAATTTTTTTGTTTCCCATGCGACGTTCCCCAACATTCCATACATGGTTATACATGCTTATGATCAAAGTAGTGGTGACTACATTCAAACACCCCTTCATCCATCATAACATGCACAAAAATGAGTTTTGGCTTCTCATAGAAGCTTAATGTTAGATGGAACTGGAGGCCTTGCCCTTGGTACTCAGGGTCTTAGTTATAATGAAGCCGATAGACGTAGTCACTTGTTTTTGGAACTTGCCAAAGATGTTTCGTGTGTAGTAGCTAGTAGCTTGGCACTCTATGTTGTACCTGCAATATCACAAAATGAAAGAAAGGTCATAAAGAAAATCACAGATAGACTCAACCTATCACAAACGTTTTTTTTGTATTTTTGGTATAGTGAGTATAGTGGTGGAACAGTCGTTTCACCGGTGAAGCCAACATTTTCCTCACGATCAAGCACTGTTTCCTCACACATTTTGTATTACCGCACAAACCTACAAATGGTATCAACTGGACAAATCAGCATCTTGATATATGAGTTGAGCCCCTTGGACTTGCCTGTTGTGCTCTTTAATGGGAAGATTTTTTTTTCAAGTATGTTGGAACCCAAAATAACGCAATCAACGAGTCTTTAGCAGGATCTTTTTGCACCACCAAGAAAAACAAATCTGGATTCTCAGCCTTCCTCCTCTCAAAGTACTTGACTATCATATCCATATCTCGGGGTGTTATCCCTTGCTAGAGCTCTCCATGTCGAAACATCTTTCTTCACATACGAGAGTATCCTAGTGTCACCTCCATGGATTCTACCAAGGACACCCATGCAATGTGAAGTTGACAGGTTGACATCATGCAACATCGACAAGGTTGGTAATCCTCGGCAGGTCTTTTGTGGTGCGAGCGGTAGTACCTAACACGCTCGGGTTTCTCCATCAAGAGATGTGTATGCTCCGCAAAAAAAACAGCCACAGTCCATTTCCCGTACCTAAGATCGACAATCATATGCTCCTTACAATCATGCCGGAGCATCCTATTCTTCTAGCGCATTCTTGTTACATCCATTCCAGCGCTAGGTTGTCTGCTAGAGTTGCTTTTTTTATTGTAGTGATCTCTAAGGTGCTACTTGTTTCCGCTTTACTAGGCTTTGTAGCGTGCACACACTCAAAGACCCTCTTCATTAATATTGCATCCTCTTTCTTCTGGCCCCTCTTCTGGTTGAACTTTGAGGAACATATATGTGTCCCAAACCCCTACTTGAAGGCATAATCATAGTAGAATTATTGTGCCTCAAGTGTGTCAAACACCATGCTACCATATGACAACAGTGGTTGCGATGAAACAACTCCATCATCCGAATCATCTTGCATTGCATCATCAACATGAACCAAACCGTATTGTGCAACAATAATTTTTTCTTCTCCATGGAATCAACAACTCTTGCCTTATTTTGAAAATTCAGGTAAACAGAGATATTAGTACAATTAACAGTTTCTGTCATGTTTCAGGGGTCAATTAACATGCAACATTTTTCTACCTGCATTAGTCAATTATCCACTCACTCTTGGTTTTTTCACATAAGCACAAAAAAAATCAAATGATATCAGAGGCATTGTCACATGAGTTCTTTATTCATTTTTTTCATCAAATATGTTGATCAACAAGTAACAAACAAGGGACAATGCAACTAAAAATAGCGGCCATGTTTTAGAGACACAAGAAGCAGGCTGAAAGAGGGGGTGTGTGTGTGCATTATTTGTACCACACACATGAAAACAAAATAAAATCTAGCTCTATTTGTGTACATCGCGTTTCACATTTCCGAGACATGAAGGTGTTCATGTTTCAGAGACAAGTACTCACCCAACTCCCCTCACACAATCTGGTCGAAGGAGCTTCCGGAAACACCATCTGAGGGTTTGTGAAGCAGGATGAAACTCCAGCTTGCGAATGAAGTACCCAGGCGGCGTCGGAGCTGAGAATGATTGTTTCTGTTGTTCTCGAAGCAAGGCCCTCTATAAGGTCGATTTTAGTCGGATCCAACCATCTGCCGCATGATATGGTGTGCCATGGTGTTGCGGAGAGATGACCAAGATGGCGTACTTGTCCCGCATGCCGACAATAGCTATTTTTGTGGTGGCTGGGGAAGCGCCGCTGAAAGGATCGATACAGTTGACTAGAGGGGGGGGGGTGAATAGGCAACTACCAATTTTTAGCTCTTCTTAACAAATTAGGGTTAGCAACAAAGGTTCTCTAGATGAATAACTAGGTGAGAAACCTATATGATGCTAACAACAAAGACAACAAGGGCAAGCAAGGAATACACCACAACAATAATAAGTACAAAGTAGAGGTAAGAGATAACTGCAAGTGGAACCGGTGAAGACGAGGATGTGTTACCGAAGTTCCTTCCCTTTGACAGGAAGTACGTCTCCGTTGGAGCAGTGTGGAGGCACAATGCTCCCCAAGAAGCCTCTAAGGCCACCGTATTGTCCTCACGCCCTCACACAGTGCGAGATGCCATGATTCCACTATTGGTGCCCTTGAAGGAGGCGACCAGACCTTTACAAACAAGGTTAGGGAAATCTCCACACAAAGCTTGGAGGCTCCCAACAAGACCACGAAGCTTCAACACAATGGAATGTGGCTCCGAGGTGACCTCAACCGTCTAGGGTGCTCAAGCACCCAAGAGTATCAAGATCTCCAAGGGATTAGTGGGGGGAATCAAATATCTCTTGGTGGAAGTGTACATCAGGGCCTTGATACGTCTCCATCTTATCTATAATTTTTTATTGTTTCATGCATTCTACAAATTGCATATACTTTTGGCAACTTTTTATACTGTTTTGGGACTAACATATTGATCCAGTGCCCAGTGCTAGTTCCTGTTTGTTGCATTTTTTTATTTTGCGAAAATCAATATCAAACAAAGTCCAAATGGGATAAAAACTTACGGAGATTTTTTTGGAATATATGTGAATTTTTGGAAGTGGAATCAACACAAGGTGGTGCATGAGGGGTCCACAAGCCAGAGGGACGCGACTTGGGGGGTAGGGTGCGCCAGGCTGGCTTGTGGCCACTCCATAAGGCGGTTGGTGCCCTTCTTTCGCCGCAAGAAAGCTAATATCTGAATAAAAATCGTGTTAAAATGTTAGACCGATAGGATTTATGGATCTCAGGAAATATAAGAAGCGATGAAAGACAGAATCTGGAGGACAGAAAAACGCACAAACAGAAAGAAACAAAGAGAGAGAGAGAGATCCAACCTCGGAGGGGCTCTCGCCTGTAACATCCCAAAATTATAAATTTTGGAATGTTAATATAATTATTAGATTGATTGTTTGTTTGTTTGCTGAGTGATTGAAACTTGTGTGAAATTTGAAACTTTTCGAAACTTTCGAATGAGAGGGAATAAAATGACTTTCCCCTTCTCCGGTGAATTCAAATTAAAGCTTTTAAAAGCAACGAGAGAAGATGACATGACTTCTTCAATTATAAAGAATTTGAACGGAGATATTTGCACTCGAATTTCCTTGCATTTCCATTTGTTTTCTTCGTGCAACAAAATGCCGGGAAATGCATTCTGTCAAACAGAAAAGAGCGGAGGAACATGACCCTCAAATACCCGGGCATTTTGAATGTTATTTGCAACCTCAAACTTAGAGGATCATTTGAAAATTATTTGCAAAAAGAAATAATGCTTTTAGGGATTTTTGGAAAAACATTTTTTCTGAAGTTTTATTTTTGCCGTGGAAAAATGCCCATCATCTATATTTTATTTTTCTGATAATTTTAGTATATAAAAACTCTTTATTCCGAATTGATTTGATTTCCTTTTTAACGTTTTAGTTTCCTAGTTTTGAAAATAGGAAGGAGATCACTTTTATTAGGAAATAGGAGCTAGCCCATTAAGAGCTTTCCAAATTTGGCCCAACACAGGATCATCTTCTTCCTCCTCTCTCCCTCACGTCACAGGAAGTTTCCTTCCATGGAGAAGAGAATCGCCACCTCCGGGATTCGCGAAGCCCTTTCCTTCCCGGCGCCTCCCACCACCCCTATAAGAACGCCCTCCTCTCCTCGTTCCATTTTCCCCATCACCTCGCCTTCTCCCTGCTCATAGCCACGGTGCCACCATCCTCATCTTCCTGTCAAGAACGGAGTACAGTAGGTCTCGTGGCGCTTCCCCATCACCCCTGCCGAGCCTCTCCAGCGCCCCACCCCCTGCCGTGCTACTCCTCCGCCGATTCCCCACCCCGCCGGCGATCTCCCCACCTCGCCGGAGCAGCTACCTTGCCGGAGTTCTTCCTCTGTGTCACCCATGGTGAGATTCACGGAATCCCGTATTGCAGTTTTTTCAGAAAATTGCAATCTTAGAAAATTCATATCTATTAGTCTATAACTCCGAATTTGGTGATTCTTTTTGCGTTGGATCAAAAATTTTATGAAGTTTCTGTAGATATATAATTTGTCTATGTTTGGATTTATAAAAATTGAGTTAGATCAGATTTGAATTAAAGCTTATTTTGCTTATTCCGGGAGTTTAAAAATAGCTTTTAATTTGATTCTTTTTGCTTCTGCTTCCTATTGATCATATATTTCAGTAGTTTAAGTTTCAATTGTTTGAAAATATTTTTAATTGGGTTTTTTACCAAAACAGATTCTGTTTTAGTTCTTTTAGGATTATAGCTATTTCTTTTTCTATATTTGTTTTTAAATTAATTTCTTTTATATTTCAGAAAGTTTATGTTTAGTTTCTGTTAGTTAAACAGTAGGTTCTCAACAAGTTTTTATTATTATTTTATTTGTTATCATGAAATCAATTCTACTTCCCTGATAACTTGCAATTGGTTTCTCCACGGTTTCAAATCCCGTTTGGAAATACTTTTAAATAGTTTTGTGAAAAAAATACTTTATTTTATCTTAGTTAAACTTATATCTTAGTTCCTTGTTATTATTTTCTGTTGGACAAAAACCATTTAGTGTTTGATGTAGTAGAAGACTCCCTAGTCTTATTTGAAGTTTCTTTCGGATTCTTATTCGCTCTCTCTCTTTTGTTTTGATTGCTAGAATGATTGCTAGTATGAGTGCTTATGTGAATGATGTGTTTGTTATATAGATTTCATCGGAGAGTGACGAGTAGTCTATCAAATTATTTTCTCGAGGAATTCTTCTTCGTCAACATCACAGGCAAGTCACTTTGATCATACTATTACCTATGTTTTATGCATTGTAGTTCTACCATCCTATGCCCATTTGCATGCTGCCTAGGTACTTGGAAACTTTAGCATAAGTTGTAGTATCATGTGGTAGGCACACAACAACCCCTATACTTGGCCCCGGGACGACAATTTCTTAATGCTATGCTTGTGTAGACGGGTTATCGGTTGAGTGTATACCACGAGTGATGCGAGGTTGATATAATAATCAAGACCGGACTAAGACAAGATTTTCAAGACCTCGGACGCAATGCAACACTGGGTGAAGGACGGTTGACCGGCTCCCTGGAAAACCCAGTGGATGCCCGGGATGCTGGAGAGGCCATGTCATCCTGCGGAAAGCTTCACCCAGGCTCAAAGAGACGGATGGATATTTTCAAGACCCAAGGCTTACCTGCACAGCCACAAGTCATTATGGGCTCTGGCTTGGTTGGACAACGCGGCGACTCTGGACAGGCGGTGCTAGCAGATGTAGACGAACGGTAGGAATGGATGGGCACCGACAGGGATTCAGAGGGACCCGTTGAAAGACCATGTTTTGATCATCCGGTCTTCAAACACCCTGAAGTGCGAGGACAAACCCGGAGGCGATCAAATCTTGTGGGGAACGTGTGCAAAACTCTGCAGAGTACTCAAACCTAATCGATTAGCCGTGTCCACGGTCATGGACAACTTGAGGCAAAGGAACTGAAGTTATCTGGATTTCTCAACACCATTAAATATATTTGATGAGGGTAACTATTGACAACTCGGGTACGAGAATTGGTTGGCGGAACCATCTCGTTAACAACCAACTATGTAGTAACATTTTGCTTTTAGCCCTTTCTTGATGTAGGAGAAAACTTGCTTTTCGCTAAAAACTTATAGCCCCACCTGCCATATATGCATATAGTATAGATGATTGCTTTTCAACCCTCTCTTATGTGACTTGCCGGCATATTCAATATGCTGACCTACACGGCTGCAACGTCTTATGTTGCAGATATTTTCTTCGACGAGTAAGAGTACGATTCAGGGTTACGGTCTACACTCAACTTGCCGTTGGTGTTTATTGGGACTCCACTCCCTTGACTGCTTCCGCTGAGATATTTAAGGTATATATCAGTTTTACGCTATTTACATGTGATTGCACTTTGATATATACATTGATGTACTGTGTGTGCCAGCATACTGATCCAGGGATGGCACAGAAACACAGAGGCTTGACTCGTCTTGAGTCGGGTCGCTACAGAGATGGTATCAGAGCACATGTTGACTGTAGGATGTGACCCTAGAAACTGGAAATTTCTTAGGAAAGGATCTCTCAAAAAAATTATTTTCAACAACACCTTTTACTTCTCATCTCTTCGGATTTCATCGAATGTTCTCTCTCACCTCAAATAGTTATACAATCCCCTTACCCCTTTGACCTCATGAAGAATCAACGGAGTTCTACTTCAAAGTAAAGAGGATTTCACCATGCATTTGAAGAATTGAAGCTACACCAACAGAAGACTCTCAAGACCCGAAGAACTCGAAGACCCTGAAGTGTTCGAATAATTATATGACCATTAGAAGTCCAAACCCCTTTTATATACCCACGGTAGATACGATGGTTTGTGAGCCGTCATTGGTGTGTGTTTTTCGACGGCCACAAATAAAACCTATTCTCAAAAATATTGTTTGTATTGTGTGTATCTCCCTCCCTCTCTTACCCGTCTCATCCCCAAAACCTCAACCCTACCAGATGGAGTATGAAGCTGGACTTGTAGTATCTGGACCAATGACCCAGGTGGAAGCTGACATATGGATTTAGAACATGGAGAACCACTTCGGGAGCAACTTGATCTCAAGGAAGTATGAAGTGGAACACGCTCTTAAGTACTTTACACAAAGTGCTGCAATCTGGTGGAAAATGAATCATGCCATACAAGGATTTAGTGGAGCACAAACCTGGGACGAATTCAAGAAGACTTTGTTAAGATCCAGTCTTATTGAGAAGTGCTATGGTAATCCGAAGGAGAAGACTTGTGCATGCAAGATCTGTGGAGAAATAGGACACACTCAGGAAGAACACAAGCATGGATGCACTCATTGTGAAGAAAATCACCCAACTGAGGAGTGCCCAAGTAGTCAGGTGACTTGTTTCCTTTGTGAAGGAACCACCCACTTCCCAGCTCACTGTCACATTTACCCCAAGGTAGAACAAGTTGTCCAGCAGCAAAAAGAAGCAATGAAGGAAACACTCAAGAAGAAGATTCTAGAAGAGCCGGTGATGAACGAAAATATTGAAGACCCTGATGGACAAGGTCTGACCAGATTTTTCTCCAATGCATGCTACTCATGTGGAGAAGAAGGACATTATTCACAGGATTGCACGAAGATAAGCCAAGGGTATCTGGGAAACCTCCCGACGGAAAAAGTGGAGTTTGATCCACTTGAGATAGAAGAACTGGCCAAAATGAAGGAGTCCGGAAAGAAGAAAAAATACCCTCGGAAGAGCCAAATCTCTGCAGATATAGACCTGAGTCATGTCAGATGTTACAAGTGTATGGAATTTGGCCACCACAAATACACGTGCTCAGGAAGGAAGCCGGAAACCCAAGGAGCAAAAGCAAACACTAAGACGCCTCGAGACTTGTCAGAACTCATTTGCTTTCGTTGCAAGGAAGCAGGACATTTTGCTAGCGATTGTCCACAAAGGAGGAAAGCTAAAAAGGAGTAGTTAAGTTTTGACTGCGGCAATTAGTGTAATATGAAGAACTCTTGTTTTCATGAGATCATGGAGTGAAATTTTTGTAACAGAAGTCCCTCAGATTGTAATAACATCATGAATAAATGGAATTTATTGTCTCATGATTGTCTATGTTGAAACTGTATGCGTTGTTTCTCTACAAACAAAGATCTCTGAACAATTATGAGGATATGAGAAAATATGGTCTATGCAGGCATGAGTATAATTCATTTAAGTGTGGTAGTAATCGGTAAACCCACAGGATCCACTGAGTAGGAATGTACCATGATTACCAAGGAGACACATACATTCCTCTGAGTACCTATTTACTGACACCTGCAGATGACAACTCTCTGCGAGTCATTCCTCAAGGGCCCAGAAACAATCATGACCCTGACCAGTGATCATGATTACCCGAAAATCCTGAAGACATGATGAAGCACATTCACCTTGAAGGAGATGCAGTCTACAAAGGCTACCCATTCATGGAAAATGGAATGGAACTTTGGTATGTGGAAGTACACCTCCACCATGTGAAAGGAGTTTGTCCAAAGACTATGGGGCAATACTTTTTCATTTCGCATGTACCACGAGCAACCTTCTTTGATGCTGTTCGTGAAGCTGCCATGGAAGCCATACGTCAGATCGGAGAAATACTTGAAGCAAGACTCTGTCATACCCAGGAATACCTGAGTGAAGTACGTGCGGAGATGATGGAGATGAAGCTAATGACCACCATGATGAAGCAGAAGATGGATGATTTCAAGGAGCACCTCGGAAAGTTCGAGTGGAACTAAAGTACCTCCAAGAGAGGCAGATGAATAAAGTTGGCAAAAATGCTCGACCATACCGAACAATGTGGATGGCAGCATTTGTAATAGAGTACTTTTGAATTGGAGTTTTTGATAAGATATTAAGGATGTAATAAAGGATTGATTATGAAATGCATATGATTTATGGAAGAAGCTATGATGGATCACCAAACGTTTTCTTAGGAGCATACGAAAACCCGAGAGTTGTGAAGATATGATAGATGTTTTGTTGAGCTTGCAGAACCAATGGATTATCCGAACTTCGTTCATGGACAAGAGAAATTCTGCAACGCTTGTGAGGATGCCCAAGTGTTAGAATGCGAGATTCTCTAAACCTTATACAGGGAAATGATTTGGGTGTGGAATGGATTGATCACCATGACGACTTACTCTTATCATTTATCTTGCTATTCGGAATGGTAAATCTGAGAGACTTACCCATATAGAGAGACGAAGTTCTTTGAAGCTTTTGTTTAAGCCTTAGAATGGTATAAGAAAAGCCCATGTACATGGCACTTGTTGTCACGCGTAGGAAATTTTACGGTGAGGATGAAGCCAAGACCCTTCTCTCTGCAGGATAACCACAAATGGTAGACCACCATGAGAATCATCGATAGGTTATTTAGAATTGATCACGAGACTGTCAGTTAAGAAGACCCAGTAACGGAAGAAGCTTGAATCAACGGAAGAACCCTCGTTTTGATGGAGACGTTATGAATATAACGGAAGATATGAAGACTGTGAGAAGTCAGATGCCAAAACCCCAGAGGATTGTTAAAATCTTAAGGGACCAGTATCTCTCATTTTAAGTGTGGTAGCATCCCACCTTGCCGGAGATTGGAATTGTTAGAAGACCCCCAAACCCTAACCTTTCTTTCTAGCCTCTTCGAATCTCGAGGACGAGATTCATTTTAAGTGTGGTAGTTTGTAACATCCCAAAATTATAAATTTTGGAATGTTAATATAATTATTAGATTGATTGTTTGTTTGTTTGCTGAGTGATTGAAACTTGTGTGAAATTTGAAACTTTTCGAAACTTTCGAATGAGAGGGAATAAAATGACTTTCCCCTTCTCCGGTGAATTCAAATTAAAGCTTTTAAAAGCAACGAGAGAAGATGACATGACTTCTTCAATTATAAAGAATTTGAACGGAGATGTTTGCACTCGAATTTCCTTGCATTTCCATTTGTTTTTCTTCGTGCAACAAAATGCCGGGAAATGCATTCTGTCAAACAGAAAAGAGCGGAGGAACATGACCCTCAAATACCCGGGCATTTTGAATGTTATTTGCAACCTCAAACTTAGAGGATCATTTGAAAATTATTTGCAAAAAGAAATAATGCTTTTAGGGATTTTTGGAAAAACATTTTTTCTGAAGTTTTATTTTTGCCGTGGAAAAATGCCCATCATCTATATTTTATTTTTCTGATAATTTTAGTATATAAAAACTCTTTATTCCGAATTGATTTGATTTCCTTTTTAAAGTTTTAGTTTCCTAGTTTTGAAAATAGGAAGGAGATCACTTTTATTAGGAAATAGGAGCTAGCCCATTAAGAGCTTTCCAAATTTGGCCCAACAGAGGATCATCTTCTTCCTCCTCTCTCCCTCACGTCACAGGAAGTTTCCTTCCATGGAGAAGAGAATCGCCACCTCCGGGATTCGCGAAGCCCTTTCCTTCCCGGCGCCTCCCACCACCCCTATAAGAACGCCCTCCTCTCCTCGTTCCATTTTCCCCATCACCTCGCCTTCTCCCTGCTCATAGCCACGGTGCCACCATCCTCATCTTCCTGTCAAGAACGGAGTACAGTAGGTCTCGTGGTGCTTCCCCATCACCCCTGCCGAGCCTCTCCAGCGCCCCACCCCCTGCCGTGCTACTCCTCCGCCGATTCCCCACCCCGCCGGCGACCTCCCCACCTCGCCGGAGCAGCTACCTTGCCGGAGTTCTTCCTCTGTGTCACCCATGGTGAGATTCACGAAATCCCGTATTGCAGTTTTTTCAGAAAATTGCAATCTTAGAAAATTCATATCTATTAGTCTATAACTCCGAATTTGGTGATTCTTTTTGCGTTGGATCAAAAATTTTATGAAGTTTCTGTAGATATATAATTTGTCTATGTTTGGATTTATAAAAATTGAGTTATATCAGATTTGAATTAAAGCTTGTTTTGCTTATTCCGGGAGTTTAAAAATAGCTTTTAATTTGATTCTTTTTGCTTCTGCTTCCTATTGATCATATATTTCAGTATTTTAAGTTTCAATTGTTTGAAAATATTTTTAATTGGGTTTTTTACCAAAACAGATTCTGTTTTAGTTCTTTTAGGATTATAGCTATTTCTTTTTCTATATTTGTTTTTAAATTAATTTCTTTTATATTTCAGAAAGTTTATGTTTAGTTTCTGTTAGTTAAACAGTAGGTTCTCAACAAGTTTTTATTTTTATTTTATTTGTTATCATGAAATCAATTCTAGTTCCCTGATAACTTGCAATTGGTTTCTCCACGGTTTCAAATCCCGTTTGGAAATACTTTTAAATAGTTTTGTGAAAAAAATACTTTATTTTATCTTAGTTAAACTTATATCTTAGTTCCTTGTTATTATTTTCTGTTGGACAAAAACCATTTAGTGTTTGATGTAGTAGAAGACTCCCTAGTCTTATTTGAAGTTTCTTTCGGATTCTTATTCGCTCTCTCTCTTTTGTTTTGATTGCTAGAATGATTGCTAGTATGAGTGCTTATGTGAATGATGTGTTTGTTATATAGATTTCATCGGAGAGTGACGAGTAGTCTATCAAATTATTTTCTCGAGGAATTCTTCTTCGTCAACATCACAGGCAAGTCACTTTGATCATACTATTACCTATGTTTTATGCATTGTAGTTCTACCATCCTATGCCCATTTGCATGCTGCCTAGGTACTTGGAAACTTTAGCATAAGTTGTAGTATCATGTGGTAGGCACACAACAACCCCTATACTTGGCCCCGGGACGACAATTTCTTAATGCTATGCTTGTGTAGACGGGTTATCGGTTGAGTGTATACCACGAGTGATGCGAGGTTGATATAATAATCAAGACCGGACTAAGACAAGATTTTCAAGACCTCGGACGCAATGCAACACTGGGTGAAGGACGGTTGACCGGCTCCCTGGAAAACCCAGTGGATGCCCGGGATGCTGGAGAGGCCATGTCATCCTGCGGAAAGCTTCACCCAGGCTCAAAGAGACGGATGGATATTTTCAAGACCCAAGGCTTACCTGCACAGCCACAAGTCATTATGGGCTCTGGCTTGGTTGGACAACGCGGCGACTCTGGACAGGCGGTGCTAGCAGATGTAGACGAACGGTAGGAATGGATGGGCACCGACAGGGATTCAGAGGGACCCGTTGAAAGACCATGTTTTGATCATCCGGTCTTCAAACACCCTGAAGTGCGAGGACAAACCCGGAGGCGATCAAATCTTGTGGGGAACGTGTGCAAAACTCTGCAGAGTACTCAAACCTAATCGATTAGCCGTGTCCACGGTCATGGACAACTTGAGGCAAAGGAACTGAAGTTATCTGGATTTCTCAACACCATTAAATATATTTGATGAGGGTAACTATTGACAACTCGGGTACGAGAATTGGTTGGCGGAACCATCTCGTTAACAACCAACTATGTAGTAACATTTTGCTTTTAGCCCTTTCTTGATGTAGGAGAAAACTTGCTTTTCGCTAAAAACTTATAGCCCCACCTGCCATATATGCATATAGTATAGATGATTGCTTTTCAACCCTCTCTTATGTGACTTGCCGGCATATTCAATATGCTGACCTACACGGCTGCAACGTCTTATGTTGCAGATATTTTCTTCGACGAGTAAGAGTACGATTCAGGGTTACGGTCTACACTCAACTTGCCGTTGGTGTTTATTGGGACTCCACTCCCTTGACTGCTTCCGCTGAGATATTTAAGGTATATATCAGTTTTACGCTATTTACATGTGATTGCACTTTGATATATACATTGATGTACTGTGTGTGCCAGCATACTGATCCAGGGATGGCACAGAAACACAGAGGCTTGACTCGTCTTGAGTCGGGTCGCTACATCGCCCCTCCGCCGCCATGGAGGCTAAGGACCAGTGGGGAAACCCTCCTCCCATCTAGGGGAGTCCAAGTAAGAAGAAGGAGGAGGGGGGCTCTCTCCCCCTCTCTCCCGGTGGCACTGGAATGTAATCGGGGCCATCATCGTGATGACGATCTACACCAACAACATCGTCGCCGTCATCACCAACGCTCTCCCCCTCTATGCATCGGTTTAATAGCCCTTCTCCCCGCTGTAATATCTAATTAAAAATGGTGCTCAACGCTATATATTATTTCGCCATGATGTATGGCTATCCTATGAAGTTTGAGTTGATCCGTTTTGTCCTATGGGTTGATTGATGATCATGATTGGTTTGAGTTGCATATTTTATTAATGGTGCTGTCCTATGGTGCTCTTCGTGTCGCGCAAGCGTGAGGGAACCCCGTTGTAGGGTTTTGCAATGTGTTCGTGGTTTGCCTATGGTGGGTTGCATGAGTGACAGAAGCATAAACCCGAGTAGGTGGGTTTTTGCATATTGGAGTAAAGAGGACTTGATACCTTATAATGCTATGGTTGGGTTTACCTTAATGATCTTTAGTAGTTGCAGATGCTTTCTATAGTTCAATCATAAGTGCATATAATCCAAGTAGAGAAAGTATGTTAGCTTATGCCTCTCCGTCATATAAAATTGCCATAATGATTACCGGTCTTGTTATCGATTGCCTAGGGACAAATAACCTTCTTGTGACAAAAAGATCTCTACTAAGACCAACTTAGGTGTTTATTTATATTAGCAGCCTAGTTTTTATTTATGTGTTCTTTATTTTCTTTCAAACCTATCCTATCACGCCTACAAAGTACTTCTAGTTTCATACTTGTTCTAGGTAAAGCGAACGTTAAGCGTGCGTACAGTTCTATCGATGGTCGACAGAACTTGAGGGAATATTTGTTCTACATTTATCTCCTCGTTGGGTTCGACACTCTTACTTATCGAGAAAGGCTACAATTGATCCCCTATACTTGTGGGTTATGAAGACCTTTTTCTGGCGCCGTTGCCGGGGAGCAATAGCGTGGGGTGAATATTCTTGTGTGTGCTTGTTTGCTTTATCACTAAGTAGATTTTATTTGCTGCTTAGCTTGTTTTCTATCTTTGGATATGGGTAGGAAGCACAAAATACCAAAATAAATAAATGTACTTGCTTCTCCAAAAGTTTAGGAACCACTAGTATTTCGTACCACCGAAGAATATTACTTGGGTCCTATTCGATCCATTTGTGCTCGTGCTGCAACCCCAACTAGCTTAGTTGAGGGCAAATCATTAAATGAGCACCCTTATTATGAGCGACACCGCTTATCTCAAAAAGGGAAACTTTTATGGCATCATATTAATACTTTGCAATGTTATACTTGTAATTTATGCGAAATTTATGATTTTACTTGTTGTTCTGAAGACCCTAAAAAACACCTTCCCTATCAATGTGAGTTTAGGGATAATGTAATTGTATCTTCTTATGCCAAGGGTGTTTATAATTACTATGATATTGAGCAAATTGAAGAATTTGTTGCATTTAAGGGTGCATATGAAATTGGTTCTTTGATTGAAAAGTATGATGCTACTCTTTACAAATCTGAAAGTTTTCCCATACTTAAATATTGCTATGAGAACCATGCTTATAATGCTTATGTTAAGCCATATATTGAGGACTCCTCCGCTGTCCAAGAGGAGACTAATATTTTGCAAGAATCTATGAATTGATGACACTGTGAGCTCATTGGATGAAAAAGATGAGGAGGAGAGCGAACAACAAAAGTAGGAAGAGCGGATTAGCTACCGTGCCCACCTTCTAATGAGAGTAACTCTTCAACTCATACATTGTTTTATTTCCCTTCGTGCTTACCGAAGGATGAATGCTACGATAATTGTTATGATCCCTTGGATTCGTTTGAAATTCCCCATTTTGATGAACTTGATGCTTGCTATGCTTGTGTCCATGATGCCAATATGAATGATGATTATGGAGATGAACTTGCTATAGTTCCTTATGTTAAGAATGAAATTGTTGCTATTGCACCCACACATGATAGTCCTATTATATTTTTGAATTCTCCCAACTACACTATATTGGACAAGTTTGCACTTATTAAGGATTATATAGATGGGTTGCCTTTTACTATTACACATGATGATTTTGATAAATATAATATGCATGTGCTTGCTTCTCCTACTTGCAATTATTTTGAGAGAGGAACTACATCTCCGCCTCTCTATGTTTCCAATACGATAAAATTGCAAAAAATTGTTTATACTATTTATTGGCCTTTACTTTGTGTGCATGAATTGTTCTTTTATGACATGCCGATGCATAGGAAGAGAGTTAGACTTTGTTGTTGTGTCATATATGTTAATTTGTTCTCACTACTAAATTACAAATCATTGTCAATTAAAATTGACTTTGATATACCTTGGGATCTGGGTGGATCAATTACTTGAGCACTTTATGTCTAGCTTAATGGCTTTAAAGAACGCGCTCCGAGGGAGACAACCCGGAAGTTTTAGAGAATCATTTTATTCTGATGTGTTCTTTTATATAGTTTAAAAAGAAAAACAATAAATATGGGAACCTAAATCTTTTCCAAAAAAAGTGAAAGTGAGACAGACGAGCATTGTTAAAATGGGAGCATGCCTTGAACTTTGTTATGCCCATGGACACCTTTTGAATTTTAATTACAGAAACATTTCAACAAAAATATTTATCCCCTTGTATAAATCCATTGTATTATAAAAATAATGTGCCAAGATTTGCCTTTAGGATGATTAGATTGCTTGCTTGGTGTGTGTAGTGCAAAAACAAAAACTTTGGCTGTAGTGTGATGACCCACAAGTATAGGGGATCAATCGTAGTCCTTTCGATAAGTAAGAGTGTCGAACCCAACGAGGAGGAGATGGCTCTGATAAACGGTTTTCAGCAAGGTAATAACTGTAAGCACTGAAAGTAGCGGTAACAAGTGATGGTGTAGTGAGGTGAAACGTAGCAAGCGAAAAATAACAAGTAACAAGTAGTAGCAATGGTGCAACAAGTGGCCCAATCCATTTTGTAGCAAGGGACAAGCCTGAACAAAGTCTTATAAGAGGAAAAATGCTCCCGAGGACACACGGGAATTTATGTCATGCTAGTTTCATCATGTTCATATGATTCAGGTTCGTTACTTTGATAGTTTGATATGTGGGTGGACCGACGCTTGGCTACTGCCCTTACTTGTACAACCATCCCACTTATGATTAACCCCTCTCGCAAGCATCCGCAACTACGAAAGAACAATTAAGAAAACGTCTAACCATAGCATTAAACTAGTGGATCCAAATCAGCCCCTTACGAAGCAACACATAGACTGGGGTTTAAGCTTCTGTCATTCCAGCAACCCATCATCTACTTACTACTCCCCAATGCCTTCCTCTATAGCCCCAAATATGGTGAAGTGTTATGTAGTCGACATTCACATAACACCACTAGAGGAAAAACAACATACATCATATCAAAATACCGAACGAATATCAAATTCACATGACTATTATTAGCATGACTTATCCCATGTCCTCAGGAAGAAAAGTAACTACTCACAAAGCATAATCATAATCATGATCAGAGGTGTAATGAATAGCATCAAGGATCTGAACATAAACTCTTCCACCAAGTAATCCAACTAGCATCAACTACAAAGAGTAATCAACACTACTAGCAACCTTACAAGTACCAATCGGAGTCGCGAGACTGAGATTGGTTACAAGAGATGAACTAGGGTTTGGAGAGGAGATGGTGCTGATGAAGATGTTGATGGAGATGCCTCGCCTCCAACGAGAGGAGTGTTGGTGATGACGATGGCGACGATTTCCCCCTCCGGGAGGGAAGTTTCCCCGGCAGGATCGTCCTGCCGGAGCTCTAGATTGGATCTGCTCAAGTTACGCCTCGTGGCGGCGGAGAATCCATGAAAAATCTCCACCTTGATTTTTTTCTGGACGAAACCCTTCATATAGCAAAAGAGGGAGGCCAGTGGGCCGCCAGGGTCCCCACAAGCCCTGTTGCCGCGACCAGGGGGGTAGGCCGCGGCAACCAGGCTTGTGGGCCCCTGGTTGCTCCCCTCTGGCACTTCTTTCACCCAGTATTTTTTGTAAAATCCAAAAAAATCCACATTGATTTTCAGGGCATTTGGAGTTGCGTAGAATAGAGCACTCAGATTTGCTCCTTTTCCAGTCCAGAATTCCAGCTGCCGGTATTCTCCCTCTTCAAATAATCCTTGCAAAATAAGAGAGAAAAGGCATAAGTAAGGTTCCACAAAGTATAATAACAGTCCATAAAGCGATAAATATCAACATGAAAGCATGAGTCAAAATGGACGTATCAACTCCCCCAAGCTTAGACCTCGCTTGTCCTCAAGCGAAAACCAAGACCCAAAACATGTCCACATGTTTAGGGATGAAGGTGTCGGTAAAACAAAATACGAACATGAGGGCATCATGATCACACATAGAACAACAATACAACATAGAGATTCTTATGGGAAGTAACAATTCCTTCACAAAGCAAAGTATGAGACAAAAACCTTACCGAGAAGTGGCCAACAACCGTCCAAAGTCATTGAAGCAATTGCAATTTATCATATTATCAGAAATAGTCAAATAAGAGCTTGTGAAGCAAATCCACATACTCAATCATCTCTTTTGTTTTCCACAATTGTTACAACTCACGTGGTACTCATGGTATCGAAGTTTCAGTTGGACACAGAGAAAGATAGGGGCTTATAATTTTGCCTCCCAACCATTTACCTCAAGGGTAAAGTCAACAATAATAAAGCATAAGTACTCAGCTCCAAGTTGATATATGAATATAGATCTTTCCAAAGCATATGACGTTCACCAAGAAAAGGATAAATAAGGAATTGGTGAACATCACCATGACTCTAACAAGGGCAAAAAGTAAAGGTACAAGAAAGGCCCTTCGCAGGGGGAAGCAGAGGTTGTCATGCGCTTTTGAGGTTTGGATGTGTGTCCTCTTAGTGCGGAGGAACGTCACTTTATATTGCCTCCTGTGATAAAGAACTTTATTATGCAGTCTGTCACTTTTAGGTCTTCCTCATCACAGGTTCGTACAAAGCTTATTTTCCACACACTAATAGATCACACATATTGGAGAGCAATTTTTATTGCTTGCACCGATGACAACTTACTTGAGGGATCTTATTCAATCCATAGGTAGGTTGGCAAAACTGGGTTGAAGGTTTATGGATGCACAAGTAGTATCTCTACTTGGTGCGGGGAGTTTTGGCTAATATGAGGTGGAAGCAATCGTCACATGCTAAGGGATCTCTAATCATATAACATTGTTTGGAACCAAACAAACACAATTCATTATGTTGTCTTCCTTGTCCAACATCTACTTCTAGGCATGTAATAGTTTGGTGAGTGCTCACAATTACAGAAAGTGTCTAAGATGATATATTTATATGCGAACCTCTCTTTCCTTATTACTTATTATTAATTGCAACAATGACTAGGGTCTATGTTGGTCTATTCTCAACAAGTTTCAATCATCATACTTGTTGTATGTGAAGCTATCACTTTCCATAAAATCATCTCATGATCTTTCATGCTATCGTTCTTTTCATACTTTTGATCACGGCACAAAACAAAGCCCTTGACTAAGATACTCTTTATTATATAGCTCGCAAGCTCGAATACATCAGGAGAGACACAAGGAAAAAGACTCAAACTAAAACAGTAAAGACTTATTCCACTAAGAGAAGAAATAAAAACTGAAAAGGAAAGAACTAAAACAAAGGTAAAAGCAAAAGATATAAAGGTGATACGATACCAGGGCAACTCCCCCAAGCTTGGAAAAAGCCAAGGGGATTGCCCATACCAATGCTTAGTTATCTTCCTTTGGTGGTGATGGTGGTAGTGTTGTTGGAGTAGTCTGATCCTTCGTCATCCAAGGCATAGGTGCTCCATCATGGCAGGATGAACGGGTCACCGGAATTCTAAAATCTAAAGCCAACCGTATTGATTTAAATCAATACTCATACTCATAGTTTTGGTTCTGCAGGTCATAGATCTGGCCCTGGAGTTGATCAACCCTGTCATAGAGCCTGGAGAGGTGCTTCCCAATATCAATGGCATCCATCTTGTGATTGCTGGTGAACTCTGTGATCATCATGTGGTTGGCGTTGAGTCCATGCTCCACCATCCCTTGGCACTTGAAGACTTGTTGCTCCATTGCTTCGAGCCTCGTCTCCATGCTTCCGGTCTTCTTAGGCCCCTCAACATCACGGATGTGCAACATCCCCTCACAAATCATGAGAGATTAGGGGTGCTGCAACATCCCCTCGCAAATCTTGAGAGATTGGGGGTGCTGCAACACTTTCGTGAGGTAAGGATTGATGACCTTCTCGAAGATCTTGTCCTCAGGAACTTTTGGGGAAGTCATGACAATCTAGATCTGCAGCAGAAACAGGTCGAAACGAAAATAGAGGAAAACTGTGCGATACGGAGATCAAAACCCTCGGGCGTTTATATAATGATTTTTCTAGACCAGAAGGAGTGCTCCGCAAGAAAACGGAGTCCGGGAGGCACACGAGCTGCCCACAAGCCCTGTTGCCATGGCCAGGGGGGTAGGCCACGACAACCAAGCTTGTGGCCGCCTCGTGCACTCTCCGGACTGCTTTTTATTTTTCTAATTTTCCATAAATTCCAAAACGGAGAAAATTTCCTATTGGAAAAGTTTCGGAGTCCAATTAATTACCGAAACAGATACCTCTTGGTTTTCAGGGTTTGAAACAGGCCGATAAACATCCCTTATGTACTCCTCTGGAGTTATGATATTGATGATATTGGTCTTAACATTTATGGGAGTACCAGAGATGTAATGCTTGATTCTTTGCCCGTTTACCACTCTAGGAAAATTTCCTTCCGTGTTATTGATTTTGATGGCACCGGAACGATATACTTCCTCGACAATGTAGGGACCTTCCCATTTAGAGAGAAGCTTGCCTGCGAAGAATCTTAAACAAGAATTGTATAGTAGGACATAATCACCTACATTGAACTCTCGTTTTTGTATCCTTTTGTCGTGCCATCTCTTAACCTTTTCCCTGAACAACTTGGCATTCTCATATGCCTGGGCCCTCCATTCAACTAATGAGCTGATATCAAACAACCGCTTCTCACCGGCAAGTTTGAAATCAAAGTTGAGCTCTTTGATTGCCCAATAAGCTTTGTGTTCCAACTCAAGAGGTAAATGACAGTCCTTACCGTAAACCATTTTATACGGCGACATGCCCATGGGATTCTTATAAGCAGTCCTATAAGCCCATAGTGCATCGTCAAGTTTGCTAGACCAATTCTTCCGAGATCTATTGACGGTCTTTTGTAAGATCAATTTGATCTCCCTATTACTCAACTCCACTTGACCACTAGACTGAGGATGATAAGGAGATGCAACTCTATGGTTGACATCGTACTTAGCGAGCATCTTGTGGAAAACACCATGAATGAAGTGTGAACCGCCATCAGTCATCAGATATGTAGGGACTCCAAATCTTGGGAAAATGACTTCTTTAAGCATCTTAATAGAGGTGTGGTGATCAACATTTTTAGTGGGGATAGCCTCTACCCACTTAGTGACATAATCCACAACAACTAAGATGTGAGTATACCCATTGGAACTCGGGAAGGGTCCCATATAATCAAAGCCCCATACATCAAATGGTTCAATGACCAGTGAATAGTTCATAGGCATTTCCTGACGTTTGCTAATGTTCCCTATTCTTTGACATTCGTCACAAGACAAGACAAACTTACGGGCATCCTTGAAAAGAGCGGGCCAATAGAAACCTGATTGCAATACCTTATGAGCAGTTCTGTCTCCAGCATGGTGTCCTCCGTAGGCCTCAGAATGACACTTCTGCAGGATCTGTCCCTGTTCATGTTCACGCACACAACGTCTAATAACACCATCTACTCCTTCCTTATAAAGGTGAGGATCATCCCAAAAGTAGTGTCTCAAATCAAAGAAGAATTTCTTCTTTTGCTGGTAGGTGAAACTGGGTGGTATGTATTTGGCTATGATATAGTTGGCGTAGTCAGCATACCACGGTGCACTATGTGAAGCGTGGATGACATTCAATTGCTCGTCAGGAAAGCTGTCATCAATAGGTCGTGGGTCATCAAGGACATTCTCTAGTCTAGACAAGTTATCTGCTGCAGGGTTATCAACACCCTTTCGGTCAACAACGTGCAAATCAAATTCCTGTAGCAGGAGAACCCATCTGATTAGTCTAGGCTTAGCGTCCTTCTTCTCCATAAGGTACTTAATAGCAGCATCATCAGAGTGAATAGTGACTTTGGAGTCAACTATATAAGATCTGAACTTTTCGCATGCAAACACGACTGCTAAAAACTCCTTCTCCGCAGTGGCATAGTTTCTTTGGGCAGTGTCTAGAGTTTTACTAGCGTAGTGAATGACATTCAACTTCTTGTCAACTCTTTATCCTAGAATAGCACCAACAGCATAATCACTAGCATCGCACATGATTTGAAAGGGAAGTTCCAATCAGGTGGTTGAACAATAGGTGCGGTTATTAAGTCCTTCTTAAGTATTTCGAAAGCTTCCTCACAATCCTCATCAAAAACAAAAGGAACATCCTTCTGCAAGAGGTTGGTAAGAGGCCTAGAAATCTTAGAGATGTCTTTAATGAACCTTCTATAGAAACCAGTATGACCTAGGAAACTTCGTAAACCTCTGATATCTGTGGGGGCAAGGCATTTTCTCAATTGCATCAACCTTAGCCTTATCAAATTCAATGCCTCTCTCAGAGATTTTGTGTCCTAAGACGATGCCTTCATTAACCATGAAGTGGCACTTCTCCCAGTTCAAGACGAGGTTGGTATCTTTGCATCTCTGTAAGACTCGATCAAGGTTGCTAAGGCAATCGTCAAAGGAAGAACCGTAGACGGAGAAATCATCCATGAAAACCTCAACAATGTTTTCACAAAAGTCAGAGAATATAGCCATCATACATCTTTGAAAGGTGGCAGGTGCATTGCACAAGCCAAAATGCATGCGTCTATAAGCGAATGTACCGAAGGGGCATGTGAAGGTGGTTTTCTCTTGATCAGGTTGTGCAATAGGTATTTGCGAGAAACCTGAATAACCGTCTAGAAAGCAGAAGTGTGTGTGTTTAGATAGCCTTTCTAGCATCTGGTCGATAAACGACAAAGGATAATGGTCCTTCCTGGTTGCCTTGTTCAGTTTCCAGAAGTCTATCACCATCCTATAGCCAGTAATAATCCTCTGCGGGATTAGTTCATCCTTATCATTTGGGATGATGGTGATACCTCCCTTCTTAGGTACGCAATGTACTGGACTTACCCAATAACTATGAGCAAGAGGATAAATGATTCCTGCTTCCAGAAGCTTTAATATTTCTTTTCTCACGACCTCTTTCATCCTCGGATTTAATCTCCTTTGATGATCAGCAACTGGTTTAGAATCAGGATCGGTTTTAATCTTGTGCTGACATAGAGTGGGGCTAATACCCTTAAGATCATCAAGAGTATATCGAATAGCAGCACGGTGCTTCCTCAAAGTTTTTAATAACTTCTTCTCTTCGTGACTAGAGAGGTGAGCACTAATAATAACAGGATATATCTCCTTCTGATCAAGATAGGCATACTTAAGAGTATCTGGTAGCTGTTTTAGCTCGAACACAGGATCACCCTTTGGTGGTGGAGGATCCCGAAGCAGTTCAACAAGCAGATTATTCTTGAGAATAGGATATTGTTCTAAGACAATTTTATCTATCTCATCTCTTTCTTCCATATGCATATCATTTTCATGCTCAAGCAGATATTGCTCTAAAGGATCCGTAGGAGGTACGACAATAGAGGCAAGAGCAATGATTTCATCCCTACCAGACGACTCTTTTTCATGGGGTTGTCTTCCAAACTTGGAGAAGTTAAATTCATGAGACACACCCTCGAAACTAACAATGACAGTCTGTTTAATGCAATCAATGTGAGCATTGACAATATTGACAAAGGGTCTACCAAATATGATGGGACAAAAGCTATCTTGTGCAGTAGCAAGGACGAGGAAATCAGTAGGATACTTCCTCTTACCACACAGGACTTCTACGTCTCTCACAATTCCCAGAGGGCAGATAGTGTCTCTATTAGCTAGCGTAATAGTGACATCAATGGGTTCTAACTCAGCAGGTGCAATCTCATCTTTGATTTCATCATATAGGGAACGAGGTATTTCACTAACACTAGCACCATATCACATAAACCATGGTAACAGTGATCTCCTATCTTGACAGAGACAACGGGCAAGCCAACTACAGGTCCATATTTGTCTTTCACGTGAGGGTTAGCTATTGTAGCGGAGTCCTCATAGAATTTGATAACATGCCCATCTATGTCTTCGGCTAAGAGATCTTTGATAATAGCAACAATAGGTTCAACTCTAATTTCCTCAGGGGGTGCAAGTGGTCTAATGTAACCCCTACGTATCACAGTTGGAGCTTTAGAATAATCCTTTTTCCTAGCAGGGTAAGGTGGTTTCTCAGCGTAGGCACAAGGAACAATAGGATCACTAATGTAACATCCCAATTTTCATAAATTCGGATGTTAATAGATCATTCATATGCATCTCATATTCTTCTATGCATTATTTTGTTCTTCTGAAGTTCTATTCATTATGTAACTGCGGGCAATTTATTGGAGTGGAGATAATATGACTTCTCCCCTGTCAAATAAAAGTGCATAATATTTCGAATATTATTTGGAGTCACCGATTTGGTTTTGCAAATTTTATAATGTCCGAAATTATTTTTAGTTGAGTTTTTTTTTAAAAAGCTCGTTGTTCGTCCTATTGCATTAAAACTATTTTCAAAATATTGCATTAGGTGGAACTAGGTTCCTTTATTATTTATTAGGTGGATTTATTATATATATATATATAAAATAGATTTTTAATATATATATATCTATATATATACTTATATATATATTTGTATACATATATTATTATTATTATTTTGTTTCTGTTTGTTTTTCTTTAAAAAATTATATTATTTAATTATTTATCTTTTTTGTGGTTTTATAAAAAAAAGGGGGGCCAGGCTGAGCCAGGCCGATCCAGCAAGCCAGCCCAGCCCAGCACATCGCCCCAGGCCTCACAGCCCCACCGAGCGCTAGCGCTCATGGAGACCAGCGATCTGGTCAACCCAGCGCAGCTCCTGCCCAGGTGTCCCTGCTCCAGCGCACGAGCACCCAGCGACCACGCAGCCAGCCAGGCTCCTGCCCAGGTGTCCCCAGCCCCAGCGCGCCACGAGCCCCAGGCCAGCGGGGCCAGCGCGAGCCCAGCACCAGGGATCCCTATCCCGAGTCGGACCCCTTCCCCGAGCTGGACTCCTCCTCGCGAGGGAATAAGTCCCAGGGACCGAAGCCCCGAGGAACCGTAGCCCTTTCGCCTGAGAGCTGCAGCCCGATTTTCTCCTGTCACCCCATCTCGCCTAGATCGCAGCGGAGCCGCCCCTCATCGCGCCGATGCCGGAGCCGGCATCGCCGGAGCACTTCAGCGTTCACCGGAGTTCGCGAAGCCGTTCACCGGAGGTTGCCTACGTCACCGGAGTTTGTCCGACCGCCACCGGAGAAGCACCATCGGAGGAACCACGCCGAGACTAATCCGTTTTTCCCCGCTGTTCGTGGTTAGAACGCACGTACGAGCCGATTCATCAAATCCCGATGAACTGCTACATGACGGAAATAAACCTATTTTGATCTGTTTTTAGCTCTGTCAGATTCTCGGTATAATTTTGAAACGCGTTTATCTTTTTACTCGTAACTCCGAATCAGGAAATTCTTTTTCCTGTGATCTCGTATTGATGAGTAGAACGTGATAGAACCAGTAGTTTTCAGTTTTACAATTTTTTTTTTGTTAAATCAGATTTATTTTAGACATACCGGAGGCCATATTTTGCAAACCGTTCATCCGGTTTAGTTGATTCTTTTTGCGTTGTCATCGTATCAGCATGTAGATGATTTTATACCTGCTGCCATGCTGTTTATTCTTTGGTTTTAAACAAGTTGTTTTATTGCCGATGGTTTTATTTGGTGTCATGTGATTGTGGTGATTGATTGGTGTGACTGTTTGCAACGTGTAGATTGTGCGGAGTGCGACGCAAACTATTGTCAAGAGTGTGACTTTCTGAACCAGAATCAAGGCAAGTTACATGTTGATCATCCTTTACCTATTATTTTTCTGTGCATGTAGTATTATAGCACCCTATGAAAATTATGCATGTATAGGAATATTATTGGAATTGCTATGCTTTTGAGCTATATCCCCTTGTCATGAAGATCGTGTTAGATAAAATTTTGCTATGCTATGTAGACGGGGATTGGTTCCCGTATTCATTGAGATTATGCGAGGATTACTACAAAATAAATTTGAGTAGTAATTAAGGATTTAATTCACCTTTAGGCGGATATGGTATTGCTGGGTGGTTTCAAGAACATCATGGTATCAACCCTCTGAATGTAAGTGGATGCCGCCTAGGTTCAAAAAGATCAAACAGACTTAGTGACTAGTAGATTCCGTGCGCAACCACTAGCTATATGGGCTCTGGCTTAGTTGAGTAGGTTGTGGGAACCTTGCCTGGGCAAAGCTAGCAGATGTAGATATAAATAGGTGTACCGGCTTGCCGTTGGGTGGAGGTGACTGCTTCTGAAAGACTTCGTCTCAATCTTCGGGTTGGGTCTAGTGGGTACAGTGTGCAAACCTTTGCAGAGTGTATAAACTAATCATGATTACCCGTGTCCCCGGTTATGGACAATTTTGAGCAGCTAGGCCATTACAGTTGTTGGATGATCTTGACGGATGACACACTTAATAAAACTTGATGGGAAACTTAATAATGGTAATAGGTTGGAGTTGGAGATGCCAATTCAACCATATGTGAGTTATTGTAGCAAACAAACTAAAACTTGACTATTAGGTAGCTTTGAGGACAAAATTAGCTTTCTGCAAAATAACCATCAGCCTTTCTGTTGTTATACTATGCATGTACATGTAGGTCTGTTATATTATTTTTCCTGTGTAACTTGCCAATACATTCAAAGTATTGAACTATATTGCTGCAACATATCATGTTGCAGGATATTCAGACGAGGAGTAAGGTACCGTTAGGGTCGCGAGTCTTCACTCAACATCGCCAGTGGGCTATGATGGGACTCATCGTTATTATTCTGCTACTTTTCAGCTGTTTGATAGAACAAAGCTAGCTAAGTGCTATGCAGATTGTTATATTTTATAAATTCTGGATCATACGTTATTATAAATGATGCACTTGCTATATATGGTTTTCATCTATACTGTGTGTGCTAGCGAGTCGATCCAGGGACTAGCACAGTAAAGCACAGAGACTCAAATCCTTCGAGGTTTGGTCGTTACAACTAAAGGCAATGACTTTCTCCTCAACTAGATTGGGTTTAACTATGTTGATTTCTACAGGAGGATGATACTTAAACCACTTCTCTTTGGGAAGATCAACATGAGTAGCAAAAGATTCACATAGAGAAGCTACTATCTCAGAGTCAAGTCCATACTTAGCGCTAAAATCTCTAGAAGTGTTTGTTTCAACAAAAGATTTAACGCAATCAAACTGGAAATTCATACCTGACTCCTTACCTTCTTCCAGCTCCCAATCTTCAGAGTTACGTTTGATTCTTTCCAACAAATTCCACTTGTGATCAATATCCTTCTTCATAAAAGAACCGGTACAAGAAGTATCAAGCATGGTACGATCTTCATGGGAAAGCCGAGCATAAAAGTTCCGATTGATAATTTATCTAGAGAGCTCATGATTGGGGCATGAATATAACATTGATTTAATCCTCCCCCAAGCTTGAGCTATGCTTTCCCTGTCACAAGGCCAAAAGTTATAAATATAATTCCGATCATGATATACTAAATGCATAGGATAAAACTTTTGATGAAATTCCAATTTCAACCAATTGTACTCCCATGATCCAGTATCATCACATAGCCTATACCATGTCAACGCCTTATCCTTCAGAGATAAAGGAAAGACTTTCTTCTTTACCTCATCCTCGGCCAAACCTGCAATCTTAAATAAACCACAAACTTCATCTACATAGATTAGATGCAAGTCTGGATGTGATGATCCATCTCCTGTAAAAGGATTAGCCAGCAGTTTCTCAAGCATACCCGAAGGAATTTCATAAAAGATATTTTCAGTAGGTACCTCAGGTTGAGGAACAACTCCTCGTGCTTCCGTTCATGGTGAAGATACCTCGAACAAACTCCTCAAAGGAACAGTTTCCATAGTGACAAGTGACAATAAATTTCAGCACAGTATATAAATGTTTCCTTACCAAATTCCACTTACGAAAGGCGCTCCCTCCCCGGCAAGGGCGCCAGAAAAGAGTCTTGATGACCCACAAGTATAGGGGATCAATCGTAGTCCTTTCGATAAGTAAGAGTGTCGAACCCAACGAGGAGGAGAAGGCTCTGATAAACGGTTTTCAACAAGGTAATAACTGCAAGCACTGAAAGTAGAGGTAACAAGTGATGGTGTAGTGAGGTGAAACGTAGCAAGCGAAAAGTAACAAGTAACAAGTAGTAGCAACGGTGCGGCAAGTGGCCCAATCCCTTTTTTAGCAAGGGACAAGCCTGAACAAAGTCTTATAAGAGGAAAAACGCTCCTGAGGACACACGGGAATTTCTGTCATGCTAGTTTCATCATGTTCATATGATTCACGTTCATTACTTTGATAGTTTGATATGTGGGTGGACCGGCGCTGGGGTACTGCCCTTACTTGGACAAGCATCCCACTTATGATTAACCCCTCTCACAAGCATCCGCAACTATGAAAGAACAATTAAGACAACGTCTAACCATAGCATTAAACTAGTGGATCCAAATCAGCCCCTTACGAAGCAACGCATAGACTGGGGTTTAAGCTTCTGTCACTCCAGCAACCCATCATCTACTTACTACTCCCCAATGCCTTCCTCTAGGCCCAAATATGGTGAAGTGTTATGTAGTCGACGTTCACATAACACCACTAGAGGAAAAACAACATACAACATATCAAAATACCAAACGAATATCAAATTCACATGACTATTATTAGCATGACTTATCCCATGTCCTCAGGAACAAAAGTAACTACTCACAAAGCATAATCATAATCATGATCAGAGGTGGAATGAATAGCATCAAGGATCTGAACATACACTCTTCCACCAAGTAATCCAACTAGCATCAACTACAAAGAGTAATCAACACTACTAGCAACCTTACAAGTACCAATCGGAGTCGCGAGACGGAGATTGGTTACAAGAGATGAACTAGGGTTTGGAGAGGAGATGGTGCTGATGAAGATGTTGATGGAGATGCCTCCCCTCCAACGAGAGGAGTGTTGGTGATGACGATGGCGACGATTTCCCCCTCCGGGAGGGAAGTTTCCCCGGCAAGATCGTCGTGTCGGAGCTCTAGATCGGATCTGCTCAAGTTCCGCCTCGTGGCGGCGGAGAATACATGAAAAAGCCCCACCTTGATTTTTTCCGGACGAAACCCTTCATATAGCAAAAGAGGGAGGCCAGTGGGCTGCCAGGGTGCCCACAAGCCGTGTTGCCGCGGCCAGGGGGGTAGGCCGCGGCAACCAGGCTTGTGGGCCCCTGGTTGATCCCCTCTGGCACTTCTTTCGCCCAGTATTTTTTATAAAATCCAAAAAAAATCCACGTTGATTTTCAGGGCATTTGGAGTTGCGCAGAATAGAGCACTCAGACTTGCTCCTTTTCCAGTCCAGAATTCTAGCTGCCGGTATTCTCCCTCTCCAAATAATCCTTGCAAAATAAGAGAGAAAAGGCATAAGTAAGGTTCCACAAAGTATAATAACAGTCCATAAAGTGATAAGTATCAACATGAAAGCATGATGCAAAATTGACGTATCATAGTGCATGAATTCAATTTTTTACTAGAATGTCAAAATTTTCTGAAATTTTGACAAAGCACTTCTATGCAATTTTTTTATTTCGTCCTAATTTTTCAGAATTTTTAGAGTTACAGAGTATGGTGAATGTACAAATTACTACGGACTATCCCGTTTTTGACACATTTTGTTTTTGATGCATTGTTTTGCTCGTTTTGATGAAACTATCGCTTGTATCGGTGGTATAAGCCATGGAAAAGTTGTAATTGGTTGGCAACAATACTTAAAGTTGTAATTTTCTTTACTATTACTAACGGATCTCACGAGGGTTTTGTTAAGTTTTGTGTGATTGAAGTTTTCAAGTTTTGGGCGACATCATGATGGATGAAGGAATAAGGAGTGGAAAGAGACTAAGCTTGGGGATGCATGTGGCACCCCGGAAGGCATCCCCTCTTTCTTCTAACAACCATGGGCAATTTCACTTGGTGCCATATTTTTATTCGTTACATGATATGCGTAAATCTTGCAGCGTCGTGTGCTTTTTATTTTTATTTTAATAATGCACCATGCTGGTATGATAAAGTCCTTTCTTGATTTATAGAAGGCTCTTTGCACCTCACTTATATCTTTCGAGTATGGCTTTATAGAATGCTTCATGTGCCTCACTTATATCATTTAAGGTTTGGATTGCCTGTTTCTCTACACATAAAAAACCGCCGTTTGTAGAATGCTCTTTTGCTTCACTTATATTTGTTAGAGCGTTGTCACATATTTTTTAGAAATAATTAAACCCTCATGCTTCACTTATATCTATTTAGAGAGTTAACAGGAGTTCATTCACATGGTTAGTCATAAAATCCTACATAAAACTTGTAGATCACTGAATATGATATGTTTGATTCCTTGCAATAGTTTTGCGATATAAAGATGGTGATATTAGAGTAATGCTAGTGAGTAATTGTGGATTGGTAGAAATATTTGTGTTAAAGTTTGTGATTCTCGTAGCATGCACGTGTGGTGAACCGTTATGTGAAGAAGTCGGAGCATGATTTATTTATTGATTGTCATCCTTTGTGTGGAGGTCGGGATCGCGCGATGGTTAACTCCTACCAACCCTTCCCCTAGGAGCATGCGTGTAGTACCTTGTGTCGATGACTAATAATTTTTTGCAATAAGCATGTAAGTTATTTATGACTAATGTTGATTCCATGGGTTATACGTACTCTCACCCTTCAAAACAGCCACCATACCTACCTATTATGACATTTCCATAGCCATTCGGAGATATATTGCCATGCAACTTCCACCTTTCGTTTGTTATGACACATACCATCATTGTCATATTGCTTTGCATGATCGTAAGATAGCTAGCATGATGTTTTCATAGCTTGTATGTTTTTTGATATCATTGCTACGCTAGATCATTGCACATTCCGGTACACTGTCGGAGGCATTCATAAAGAGTCATATTTTGTTCTAGTATCGAGTTGTAATTCTTGAGTTGTAAGTAAATACAAGTGTGATGATCATCATTATTAGAGCATTGTCCCATGTGAGGGAAGGATGATGGAAGCTATGATTCCATCACAAGTTGGGATGAGTCTCTGGACTTTATGAAAAATAAAAGAGGCCAAATAAGCCCACATAAAAAAGACGCCAAAGAAGCCCACAAAAAAGGAGAAAGTAAAAATTAAAAATTAAAAATGAGAGAAAAGAGTGGAGGGGCAATGCTACTATTCCTTTTTCCACACTTGTGCTTCGAAGTAGCACCATGATCTTCATGATAGAGAGTCTCCTATATTGTCACTTTCATATACTAGTGGGAATTTTTCATAATAGAACTTGGCTTGTATATTCTAGTGATGGGCTTCCTCAAATTTCCCTAGGTCTTCGTGAGCAAGCGAATTGGATGCACACCCACTTAGTTTCTTTGTGAGCTTTCATACACTTATATCTCTAGTGCATCCGTTGCATGGAAATCCCTACTCACTCACATTAATATATATTGATGGGCATCTCCATAGCCCGTTGATACGCCTAGTTGATGTGAGACTATGTCCTTCTTTTTGTCTTCTCCACAACCTCCACCATATTCTATTCCACCCATAGTGCTATACCCATGACTCACGCTCATGTATTGCGTGAAAGTTGAAAAGGTTTGAGAATACTAAAGTATGAAACAATTGCTTGGCTCAAACCGGGGTTGTGCATGATTTAACACTTTGTGTAATGAAGATGGAGCATAGCCAGACTATATGATTTTGTAGGGATAACTTTCTTTTAGCCATGATATATTGAGAAGACATGATTGCTTTATTAGTATGCTTGAAGTATTATTGTCTCGATGTCAAATGATAGACTATTGCCTCGAATCACTCGTGTCTTAATATTCATGCCATGATTAGCTTATATATATGATAAAGATTATGCTAGGTAGCATTCCACATCATTTTTTTATCATTTACCTACTCGAGGACGAGCAAGAATTAAGCTTGGGGATGCTTATACGTCTCTATCGTATCTATAATTTTTGATTGTTTCATGCCAATATTCTACAACTTTCATATACTTTTCGCAACTTTTTATACTATTTTTGGGACTAACATATTGATCCAGTGCCGAGTGCGAGTTCTTGTTTGTTGCATGTTTTTTGTTTCGCACAAAATCCATATCAAACGAAGTCCAAACGGGATAAAACTTACGGATATATTTTTGGAATATATGTGAATTTTGGGAAATGGAATCACCAGAAGGCGGTGCCCGAGGGACCCACAAGGCAGAGGGGCACGACCTGGGGGTAGGGCGCGCCAGGCTGGCTTGTGGCCACCTCGTAAGGTGGTTGATGCCCTTCTTTCGCGGAAACAAAGCTAATATCCGGATAAAAACCGTGTTAAAATTTTAGCTCAATCGAAGTTATGAATCTCTGGGAATATAAGAAACGGTGAAACAACAGAATTTGGAGGATACAAAAATGTAGAAACAAAAAGAAATAGAGAGAGAGAGAGAGAGAGAGAGATCCAATCTCGGAGGGGCTCTCGCCCCTCTGCCGCCATGGAGGCCAAGGACTAGAGGGGAAACCCTCCTCCCATCTAGGGGGAGTCCAAGGAAGAAGAAGAAGAAGGAGGAGGGGGGCTCTCCCTCCTCTCTCCCGGTGGCACCGGAATGCCGCCGGGGCCATCATCGTGATGGCGATCTAAACCAACAACTTCGCCGCTGTCATCACCAACTCTCTCTCCCTCTATGCAACGGTTCAACACCCCTTCTCCCCACTGTAATATCTACCTAAACATGGTGCTCAACGCTATATATTATTTCCCAATGATGTATGGCTATCCTATGTTGTTTGAGTAGATCCGTTTCGTCCTATGGGTTGATTGATGATCATGATTGGTTTGATTTTGCATCTTTTTTTATTGGTGATGTCCTATGGTGCTCTCCGTGTCGCGCAAGTGTGAGGGAACCCCGCTGTAGGGTGTTGCAATGTGTTCATGATTTTCCTATGGTGGGTTTCTTGAGTGACAGAAGCATAAACCCGAGTAGGTGGGTTGTTGCATATGGGAGTAAATAGGACTTGATACCTTATATTTCTACGGTTGGGTTTTACCTTAATGATCTTTAGTAGTTGCGGATGCTTGCTAGAGTTCCAATTATATGTGCATATGATCCAAGTAGAGACGGTATGTTAGCTTATGCCTCTCCCTCATATAAAATTGCAATAATGATTACCGGTCCAGTTATCGATTGCTTAGGGACAAATAACCTTCTTGTGACAAAAAGATCTCTACTAAGACCAACTTAGTTATTTATTTATGTTAGCAGCCCTAGTTTTTATTTACGTGTTCTTTACTTTCTTGCAAACCTATCCTATCACGCCTACAAAGTACTTCTAGCTTCATACTTGTTCTAGGTAAAGCGAACTTAAGCGTGTGTAGGGTTGTATTGGTGGTCAATAGAACTTGAGGGAATAGTTGTTCTACCTTTAGCTCCTCGTTGGGTTCGACACTCTTACTTATCGAGAAAGGCTACAATTGATCCCCTATACTTGTGCGTTATCATGCCTTCTCAACCAATCCCTAGGAAATCAACAAGTTTGATTGGCTAGGGAGAGAGATCGGGCGGAAATGAGCTTTGGAGAAACAATGGAGCTTGGGGAGGTAGGAGGTGAGCTTCCAGAGGAAGAAGACCCCTTTACATAGTGGGGGGTGAAATTGCGTTATATCGACTAGAGGGGGTTGAATAGGAGATTTTTTAGAATTTCATCGCTGAGGAAATTCCTTTTTAGGAAATTCCTCACTGATGAATAACTTGCAGCGGAAACAACAAAGGATCAGGAATGCAAAGTATTACAACAACAGTTTTCTCGATGAGGATTATGAAAAACAGTTTGCACAGTATGCAGGCACATAGTAAGCAGGAGAGGATTAACTAGTGTGAAGAATTTGAGGTTGAGGAAGTTCAGAGAAAGTCTTCAACAAATTCTTCAACCAGAGATAATGCAAATATTCACATACAATATTGAGGAATTGAAAGAGTTGAAGAAATAGAACCCGTATCACAGTGCAGACAGTTGTTGATGACCCAGTTCCAACTACTGTGACAGTCGTACGTCTGGTTTGGAGCGGCTTGGCATTGAAACCAAAGGACACACAGTCCTGGGGCACATAGTCCCTACCGTATTCTACTTGAGCTAAGGACACACAGTCCTCGCCCAACACTCGTGGTAAGTCTTCAGGGAAGACTTCCAAACCCTCAAAAACTCGGTCACCCGGCGATCCACAATTGATTGCTGGATTGCTCTAGACCATGACGCCTAACCGTCTGGAGGATGAACAGTCCTCAAAGGTAAAAGGCTTTAGTTCCACAGAGGAACAAATTCTTCAGTGATGCTCAATCACTTGGTTTTTGGTTTGTGGTTTGGTGTTTGGGGGTATTTCCTCACTAATGATTTACTCTCGAAGACTCTGAGGAATTTGGGTTGCTCTAAATGACAAGTGTTAGTTTCTCGCGGAGCAGCCAACTAACTAATGGTTGTGGGGGCGGCTATTTATAGCCTGGGAGCATCCCGACATGATTTGACATTAATGCCCTTAAATATTATGACCGTTGGTGTGGATAAGATCGGTGAGGTGGAGCGAATCGCGGCAACGGTCGAGACTCTCAACTGGGAGAGTCCTCATGCCTCTCGTATTCCTCACTTGAGGCTTTTGTAGGTTTAGGCTTGGGTTGAGCATCATGAGGAAATTCATTCCGTAGTGTTACCTTGACCCCTTTTAACAGTACGATGTTCCTATGACTCAAGAGTGAAGAAAATGAAATAGAAAGAATAAATCTTCACGCTTCAAAGTCTTCGGACTGATTTTCTTCAGGACACATCGAGTTCATCATCTTCAGTATCTTCATGAGGAATATCAATTTCATCGCAATTTCTTCGCGATTCAAATCTTCAGCATAAGACTGATTTCTTCAGCCGAAGATATACATTTTTAGGGGTCGATATTCATCGTATAACTCAAACTCCTCATCGACGTATAGATCATGTGTACACTCATGAACACATTAGATACTTAACCTATAAGTCTTCAAACCACCAAAATCACTAAGGGCACTAGATGCACTTACAACCTCCCCCTTTTTGGTGGTTGATCACAATTAGGTTAAGTTTTCAACGGGGATAAACATATGAAGTGTAAATACTCAGTTTGAGGAATTTGAAAACAAGATACTGAGAGACTCCCCCTGAAGATGTGCGCACTTTGAGGGATTTGCTTTTCAGAGCAAATGCACATTGATGATTTATATCATGGAGATCTCCCCTTGTATCTTGTAAATCATGCATACATATGACATATAATATGAGGAATTTGAGAATGCATTATGAGAAATGGTATCTTACAAATTTTAGCATGCGTGCATTAATATTTTGAGGAATAAGCATGCGAAGAAAATGGTTCAAAATCGTCATAGTACCATCGGGCTTAAGTTACAACTCATTACATAAAACACTTCAGAAGAACCAAGA
This sequence comes from Hordeum vulgare subsp. vulgare, assembly GCF_904849725.1. NCBI lineage: Eukaryota > Viridiplantae > Streptophyta > Magnoliopsida > Poales > Poaceae > Hordeum > Hordeum vulgare. The sequence continues at coordinate 155,518,462 of NC_058519.1, read as the reverse complement.
GTTTGTAACTTAATAAAGTTTATAAGCCCCAAAATTTATCCCGCGTGAAGACTAACTGAGATTTCTCCCCCTTTGTCATCAAGTGACGAAAAGGGACAAAACTGAGGACTAACGCCCCATGAAGACTTTCACTTCTTGGCTGATGTAGAGGCGTGATGATTCTTGGCGACGGGCTTCTTCCTTGGTCCAGTAGCAGTGTTTTCTGGTTCTTCATCAGACTCTGCAGTGCGGAATGATGAAAAAAAACTGTCCTCAAGGTCAGGCACTGGAATTGGCTTTAATTTCTTCTTGGGAGGCCACGACCAGTCAAAGTCCCGAGTAAACTCCATTCAAGTTCTTCTTGAGTCTTCAGATGAGCCAGGGTGGCCGAGGTACGATCAAACACCTCATGAAGATAGTAGTGGTTTTTGTTCACTGCATTCTAAGTTTCGTTGAGGGTTTTCACAATGGCACTGAATTGACGTTTTACCCATTTGTGATTGCGATCGACCTTCTGATGAAGACTCAGGAGTACTCACTCCGTAAACTAATATAAAAGCATTTAGATTACTATTTTTGTTATCTAAACACTCTTATATTAGTTTACAGAGGGAGTAGTTCTTTGTTAGTCATTATCCTTGGGGCAACAGGGCTAGGCGGATCCTGAGTAACAGTGTCATCATATGAAGAATATGATTCTGCTTCACGAAACTAGCCATCAAGGGGCTGACTTCCTTCATCTATGACAGATTTTTTCTTTTCCTTCAACAGGCCCAAATGTCTTCTTGATAACTCTGATCAGAGGCATATATCCAATGTGATTGTTGAAATCAGCATGATAGTTGATGCCTGACCTCCGTCTGATGAATCTCATGATCCATGGAGCATAAATCCTCATGTCAAATGGCGACATTGCATTAACAGCCAAAGTCCTCGGGAATAAATCATGAAGGTTTATAGGTATGCAATGGATGATGTTGAAGAGGATATTCTTCATGATGCCTACTACATATTCATCATCATCATGGCCTTTGATAGGTGCAAGGGTATTGGCAAAGATTCTGTAAACGGTTCGTGGTTCATACTTCAAGTCTTGAACCAAAAAGCGAGTCCTTGGAGGTTGATTCTTGGCCAAAGGCTTCATGAGGACTTTCATTAGTTTGTTGGGCAGCTCCCGTCCATCATACATCAGCACAGCTTGTTCTGAGGGAATTGAGACTAGAAACACTTGCAGCATTTCAGCGGAAGGAGCTTTGTAGTGAGTGTGCTGAGTCATCCAGTCCAGCACCCAAGTGTTGATATCCTTCGGGTCTCCAAAGATGTGCAAAGTAGCATAGAACTAAAGAATTATATCACTGTTCCAATCACCTATATCAATGCAGAGAGGCAGCAGTCCAGCTTCATGAAGAACATTGAGGACTGGGGCGAAGCAAGGAATTTCTTCCATCTCAACATGAGGAATATGCTTATCCTGAAACATTTTGTTCCTCCCATAGAGCACAGAGGCATAGTAGTTGAGCTGAGTCCTTGTCCAAAACTTCCTGTGCCTGATGCGAAGCTTGTCATATGGATTGTCACCAATGAAATACATCCGTTCTTCATAGAACACTTCCTTTTGAAACTTTGGCCTCTTCGAAAAAGGCTGATTTTGCTTTGGTTGAAGATTATGCTGTTGTTCTTGAGGAGATACTATCATTGCTATTTTAGTGTTGACCACAACAATAGCAGTTTCGGTATTGGGTGCAGGAGCATTTTCTTCAGCCTTTTCCTCAGGTTGAGGATTTCCTTCAGGTTGAGGATTTTCCTCAGCTTGAGGAGTTTGCTTGGTGGAGGAGGCAAAGTCTTCAGCTGTTGCAGCTGATCCTAGAGCAGATTCATCAGAAGTCTTTTGAGGAATGAAGGACTGAGGAATATCATCAATTTGTATTTCCCCATCCATGGTTTCTTCAGATTCAGTGTCTTTCATTTCCTCAACTTCTTCAGGAATGACATAGTCAATTCCGAAGGGAATAAGTGCATATGATGGAGCTACCTTTAGAGGAATAGCATCCACTGGAGGAGTTAACTTGGGGCGCTTGGCCTCTGATGATTCTGAGATCATTGAAGCTTTTTCTTTTCTTTGCTTCTTTCTCAGCAGCCTTGGTTTTCTTCACGTCTGATGCAGATGGAACCATCTTCTTCACCTTTGAGGGTTGAGGTGAAGGAATGTTCTCTTCAGGAGCTGGTGCAGTATCTGTCCAGGCAGTTTCCTCAGCTGAAGCAGTTTCTTCAGGTGGAGCATGTTCATGATCTGGAGCAGATTCATCAGCTGGAGTATCTTGAGGCATTTCCTCAACAACAGGTTCATCAGCTTCATCTTCTTCAGTCAGCTGAACAAAATAGCTGGACTCAGGCAGCTTTTGTTTCACTGGAGGAGCAGCCTTCTTGTTATATTCATCAACTGCATCAGTTGCAAACTTGATGAAATTTACCTTGAGACTTTGACGATCAGATAGATTCGTGTACTTGTCAGACAAAGTCTTCAGTTCAGCCTGGGTGGACACAAGAGCTTCAGGCGTCAGATTGAGGAGATTCCGCCTGAGGAATTTCTCCTTCTTCAGTTTTGCAGACTTTGCTTGCTTGGCTTGCGTCTCTTTCCATTTAGCCTCATTGATGAATGTGTTGTAGCGACCCGACTCAAGACGAGTCAAGCCTCTGTGTTTCTGTGCCATCTCTGGATCAGTATGCTGGCACACACAGTACATCAATGTATATATCAAAGTGCAATCACATGTAAATAGCGTAAAACTGATATATACCTTAATTATTTCACCGGAAGCGGTCAAGGGAGTGGAGTCCCAATAAACACCGACGGCAAGTTGAGTGTAGACCGTAACCCTGAATCGTACTCTTACTCGTCGAAGAAAAATATCTGCAACATAAGACGTTGCAGCCGTGTAGGTCAGCATATTGAATATGCCGGCAAGTCACATAAGAGAGGGGTGAAAAGTAATCATCTATACTATATGCATATATGGCAGGTGGGGCTATAAGTTTTTAGCGAAAAGCAAGTTTTCTCCTACATCAAGAGAGGGCTAGAAGAAAAATGTTACTACATTGTTGGTTGTTAACAAGATGGTTCCACCAACCAGTTCTCGTACCCGAGTTGTCAATAATTACCCTCATCAAATATATTTAATGGTGTCGAGAAATCGAGATAACTTCAGTTCCTTTGGCTCAAGTTGTCCATGACCATGGACACGGCTAATCGATTAGGTTTGAGTACTCTACAGAGTTTTGCACACGTTCCCCACAAGATTTGATCGCCTCCGTGTATGTCCTCGCACTTCAGGGTGTTTGAAGACCGGATGATCAAAACATGGTCTTTCAACGGGTCCCTCTGAATCCCTGTCGGTGCCCATCCATTCCTACCGTTCGTCTACATCTGCTAGCACCGCCTGTCCAGAGTCGCCGCGTTGTCCAACAAAGCCAGAGCCCATAATGACTTGTGGCTGTGCAGGTAAGCCTTGGGTCTTGAAAATATCCGTCCGTCTCTTTGAGCCTGGGTGAAGCTTTCCGCAGGATGTCATGGTTGTCCCCAGCATCCCGGGCATCCACTGGGTTCTCCAGGGAGCCGATCAACCGTCCTTAACCAAGAGTTGCATTGTGTCCGAGGTCTTGAAAATCTTGTCTTAACCGGTCTTGATTATTTAATCAACCTCGCATCACTCGTGTTATGCACTCAACCAAAATCCCGTCTACTCAAGCATAGCAATATGAAAGTTGTCGTCCCGGGGCCAAGTATCGGGGTTGTTGTGTGCCTACCACATGATACTACAATCTATACTAAAATTTCCAAGTACCTAAGCAGCATGCAATTGGGCATAGGATGGTAGAACTACGATGCATAAAACATAGGTGATAGTATGATCAAAGTGACTTGCCTGATGATGTTGACGAAGAAGAATTTCTCGAGAAAATAACTTGATAGACTACTCGTCACTCTCCGATGAAATCTATATAACAAACATATCATTCACATAAGCACTCATACTAGCAATCATTCTAGCAATCAAAACAAAAGAGAGAGCGAATAGGAATTCTGAAAGAAACTTCAAATAAGACTAAGGAGTCTTCTACTACGTCAAACACTAAATAGTTTTTGTCTAACAGAAAATAATAACAAGGAACTAAGATATAAATCTAACTAAGGTAAAATAAAGTATTTTTCACAAAACTTTTTGAAAGTATTCCCAAACGGGATTTGAAACAATGCGGAAAACAATTGCAAGTTACTAAGGAACTAGAATTGATTTCATGAAAACAAATAAAAATAAATTAAGAACTTGTTGCAAAACTACTGTTAATTAACATAAAGAAAACAATAATGTTTTTGAGATAATAAAGAAAATATTTTAAAACAAAAGTAGAAAAGGAATTAGCCGAAATCCTAAAAGAGGTGAAACAGAAATTGTTTCACAAGAAACAGTGAGCTAAAATACTCAAACAAATCTGAAATTTTTACCACTGATAAATAAGATTACTAGTGATCAGTACCAAAAGGAATCAAAATAAAATCTATTTTTAAACTCTTGGAATAGGCAAAACAAGGTTTAAACTAAATATGATCTAACTTATATTTGAAAATTTCAAACATAGACAAATTATATGTTTTTAAAAACTACAGGAAATTTTTGAGCTACTGGAACAAGAATCAATGTCATTGGACTTCGGGATCAAAGGTTGTGGCAAAAAAAAAACAGAAACTTTCTGTTTTGCAATTTAGACAGAAAAACTGAAGTTGACTAGCTAACAAATAGGGGGTAGACGTGGCGTGCTATGATAGGCCGAGGGGTGTGTTTGTTGCAACGTTTGTAGCAAACGGCCGAGGCTAACAAAACTTGCTGGTTAAATGGATAAGTGAAATAAAACCCGCCGGTTTTTCTAATCTAAACCGAAGAGGTATTTTAAGATCTAATCTAACCATTGAATAAAGATCTAAGGGGTAAAACTAAAACAAAACAAAACAAGTAAAAAAAAGAAAGGAAGAGGGGCCTTACCGTGGTGGAGCTTCTCCCGTGGCTGATGGTGGCCGAGGTGGGAGGTGAAGGGGCTGAGCTCCGGTGGGTGGGGTTGGGGCCGGCGAGGGGAGTGGTGGAGGGGGGGGGGGCGAAGGCGTGGGGCGGCTCCAGGGAGGGGAGTGGTGGCGAGGTGGAGGGGGGGGCTGTAGGGGGCGAGGTGGAGGAGGAAAACTTCTGGTGTCTCCTGGCAGAAGATTTTTCGTGGGGTGGGGAGGAGCAGCGAGGTGGAGCCGAAGTGGGGGAGGTGGAGGAGGTGCAGGGAGGTTGCGAGGTTGAGGAGCTGCTGGAGAAAATCTCCTGGTCGTGGCGAGGTGGAGGAGTTCTCTGGTGTTCTCCGGTGAGTTTCCAGTGACGACTCCGGCGAGGTGGGGCACGAGTTAGAGGCGAGGAGAGGGAGTTCTTTCGGGAAAAATGGAGAGAGGAGGACGGTGGGAATTTATAGGCGGTCTCGGATGGCGTCCGGAAGGAAAGAAGAGGGAGATCGGGAAGGAGAGGATCCCTTCCTCCATGGATAGAAGGTTCTGTCACGTGAAGAAGAGATGGAGGTAGGAGATGATGTAGGTTGGGCCAAATAGGAAAGTGTCTTAATTGGGCCAGCTCCTATTTCCATTTAATAGAGATTCCCTTCCTATTTTCAAAACTAGGAAACTAAAACGATAAAAAGGAAATCAAATCAATTCGGAATAAAGAGTTTTTATATACTAAAATTATCAGAAAAATAAAATATAGATGATGGGCATTTTTCCACGGCAAAAATAAAAACTTCAGAAAAAATTATTTTCACAAAATTGCCTAAAAGGTTTATTTTCTTTTGCAAATAATTTTCAAATGACCCTCTAAGTTTTAGGGTTCAAATGACTTTCAAATTGCCCCGGTGTTTGAGGGTCATGTTCCTCCGCTCTTTAGAATGTATTTCCCGGCATTTCTTGCATGAAGAAAACGAATGGAAATGCAAAAGAATTCAATGCAAATATCTCCGTTCAAATTCTTTATAGTTGAAGAAGTCATGTCATCTTCTCTCTTTGGTTTTAAAAGATTGAATTTGAATTCACCGGAGAAGGGGAAAGTCATTTTATTCCCTCTCATTCAAAAGTTTCGAAAAGTTTCAAATTTCACACAAGTTTCAATCACTCAGCAAACAAACAAACAATCAATCTAATAATTATATTAACATTCCAAAATTTATAATTTTGGGATGTTGCATGTGTCAACCATACGACTGAGACCTGGGGGAAGCTTCAAATCATCAATGGATGTGCTTGGATCTTCATACCAGACATTGATGAAGTCTAGCATAACCTTGGGGTCCATGGCAAGAGGAATAGAGCTACCCGAGGCTTGTGCAACTCGTTCCTGCTTGTTTCTAATGATGGCTTGAAGAGTTTCATCATCGAACTACTCACTCCCTTATGATGCAGAAGGGATGTTGATGACTTTGCTCGGGCTTGGCCTGATGCCCCTTTCAGCAGTCATTTTAGTCTTCAAGGGTGTTGGTGAATACTTTGTCGCTGAGATCGTGGCAGATGGTATAGAGGAGCTGGAGTGAGCAGGCTCAGACTTGACAATCTGCTTTTGTTCGGGCTTTGAGGCATGTGTTGCTGATGAAGGTTTTGGTGCAGGTGCAGCCTTCTGAGGCAATTGCTCTTTAGGCTTTGAGGCCTTTGGTTTCTTTGGCACAGTCTTCACTTGAGGAATAGCTGTACCAGAAGCTTCAGCAGCAGAAGAGGTGGCTGCAGTGGGAGCAGCAGATTCCTCATTGTATTTCTTCACTGCACCTTCTGCTTTCTTCTGAAGTTTAGACAAGTGTGTGTCTTTCTGATACGTCCCCATCGTATCTACTTTTCCAAACTCTTTTGCCCTTGTTTTGGACTCTAATTTGCATGATTTGAATGGAACTAACCCGGACTGACGCTGTTTTCAACAGAATTGCCATGGTGTTGTTTTTGCGCAGAAATAGAAGTTCTCGGAATGACCTGGAAATCTACGAGGATTTTTTTTGGAATATATAAAAAATACTGACGCAAGAATCAACTGGAGGGACGGAGCTTGGAGCCCACAAGCCCACCAGGCCCGCCCCCCTGGCCGCGCCTAGCAGGCTTGTGAGCTCCTCGGAGCTCCGCCACCCCCAATTCCAGCTCTATATATCCTCTTTCGTCCGGAAAAAAATCAAGGAGAAGAGTTCATCGCGTTTTAAGATACGGAGGCGCTGCCACCTCTTGTTCTTCCTCTGGAGGGCAGATCTGGAGTCCGTTCTGGGCTCCGGAGAGGGGAGATTGTCGCCATCGTCATCATCAACCTTCCTTCATCGCCAATTCCATGGTGCTCTTCACCGTTCGTGAGTAATCTCATCGTAGGCTTGCTGGACGGTGATGAGTTGGATGAGATCTATCATGTAATCGAGTTAGTTTTGACGGGGATTTATCCCTAGTATCCACTATGTTCTGAGATTGATGTTGCTACTACTTTGCCATGCTTAATGCTTGTCACTAGGGCCCGAGTGCCATGATTTCAGATCCGAACCTATTATGTTGTCGCCAATATATGTGTGTTTTAGATCCTATCTTGCAAGTTGTAGTCACCTACTATGTGTTATGACAAGGCAACCCCGGAGTGACAATAGCCGGAACCACTCGCGAAGATGACCATAGTATGAGGAGTTCATGTATTCACCAAGTGTTAATGCGTTGGTCCGGTTCTTTATTAAAAGGAGAACCTTAATATCCCGTAGTTTCCATTAGGACCCCGCTGCCACGGGAGGGATGAACAATATATGTCATGCAAGTTCTTTCCCTAAGCACGTATGACTACATACGGAATACATGCCAACATTAGATTGACGAACGAGAGCTAGTTACATATCTCTCCGTGTTATAGCTGTTACATGATGAATCACATCCGGTATAATCATCCATCACCGATCCAATGCCTACGAGTTTTTCCTACTAGTCCTTGTTACATTACCTTGCCGCTACTGTTGTCACTGCTGTTACTGTTACTCTATTGCTACTGCTGTTACTTTGCTGCTACTCGTTACTTTTGCTACTGCTGCTAGCATACTACTTTGCTACTGATACTTTGCTGCAGACAATAAATCTTTCAGGTGTGGTTGAATTGACAACTCAACTGCTAATACTTGAGAATATTCTTTCGCTTCCCCTTGAGTCGAATCAATAAATTTGGGTTGAATACTCTATCCTCGAAAACTGTTGTGATCCCCTATACTTGTGGGTTATCAAGACCTTTTTCTGGCGCCGTTGCCGGGGAAGCACAACTATATTCTCTGAGTCACTTGGGATTTACGTCTCCTGGTCACTATGAGTAATCCGATAAATCCAAAAAATAAAGTCTTGCCCTCCACTACGAGGACAGGTAAGGAACTGCCATCTAGCTCTGCACTTGATTCACCTTCAGTTATGAGTAAGTTTGCGACACCACCTCCTGCTAGAAATCTTGATATGTCGCGTGTGCTTGATGATGCTACTTCTGTTGCCCATGATGCTTATCATGATGCTATGCTTGATACTGCTTTGCCTGATGATGTTATGCATGATACTGCTTTGCCTGATGATGCTATGCTTCATACTGCTTTGCCACTAGGTGCATTCCTTGATGCACAAATTGCTAGAGTTGCCGCTAGATGTTCTGATACTTCTGAAACTGCTCATACTATTGAAGTAGAACCTGCTATTTTGCCTGCTAGAACTAGCTCTCCTATGCCTGAATTGCGTGATATGCCTGAACGTTATGTTATGGAGGGAGAGATAGCTGAGGACTTTCTTGCGTGTAAGGATAGCTATGATGTTGAGAAACTACTGCTCAAGTGGAAAGAAAAATCTCTGAACGCTAGGATGAAATATGACCCAAAGTTTGCAACTTCGCCTATCTTTGTGACCGACAAGGATTATGAATTCTCTGTCGACCGTGAGTTAATCACTCTGGTCGAATCTGATCCTTTTCACGGTTATGAGTCTGAAATGGTTGTAGCTCATCTTACCAAACTGCACGATATAGCCACCCTATTCACTACTGAGGAAAAGATCTGCCACTACTATATCCTCAAGTTGTTTCCTTTCTAGCTAAAGGATGATACTAAGACCTGGTTCACTTCTCTTGCTCCTGGTTGTGTGCGTAGCCCCGAGGATATGGTCGACTACTGCTCTGAAAAATATATTCCTACCCATAAGAAGCAAGCTGCCTTGCAGGAAATATACAACTTTGCTCAAGCTAAAGAAGAGAGTCTCCCACAAGCTTGGGGGAGGCTCGTCCAGCTACTGAATGCTTTGCCTGATCACCCTATTGAGAAGAATGAAATACTTGATATCTTCTATAATGGACTTACCGATGCTTCTAGAGACCACCTAGATAGTTGTGTCGATTGTGTTTTTAGGGAACGAACTGTAGAACAAGCTGAGATCGTGTTGAATAACATCTTGTGCAATGAGAATGCTTGGACTATTCCTGAACCGCCTCCTAAGACAACTTCGAAGAAAAGAGGTATTCTATTCCTCAGTCCTGAAGATATGCAAGAAGCTAAGAAATCTATGAAAGAGAAAGGCATTAAGTCTAAAGATGTCAAAAATCAACCACCTATCGAAGAGATCCATGGTCTCGATAACCCGATACAGGTAGTAGAAGTAAATTCTCTGCGTAGGTTTGATGAGAGTGATATTCCTTTTGATAAACCTGCTAGCCTATGTCTGGATGAATTTGATAACTTTGTTGCCAAACAACAGAGTTTCAATGATTATGTTAGCACACAATTGGAACAAAATGCTCGTATGCTTAGTCATTTAAGTGCTTGTGTAGACAGAAACGTCAATGATCTTAAGCTTCTGAGTAGACATGCCTCTATGGTTACTACTCAAGTAGAACAAGTACTTAAAGCTCATAATGACTTACTCAATCAGTTGAGTGAAAATTCTCTCAGAGTCGTTACTAGAGGCGGAAGAATGACCCAGGAACCTTTTATCCTGAGGGTCATCCAAAGAGAATTGAACAAGATTCTCAAGGAGTTAGCACTGATGCACCTAGAAAGAAGAAAGATGATAGGAACCTGCACGCCAGCAACCCAGATGCTGATACACCTGAGAATCCAAACGACATCTCTGTTTCTGATGCCAACAATCTGGTGATGAACATGAGCCTAATGATAATATCAATAGTGATGTTCATGTTGATGCTCAACCTAGCAATGATAAGGATGTGGAGATTGAACCCGTTGATCTTGATAACCCACAGCCTAAGACTAGAAGATACGATAAGAATGACTTCGCTACTAGGAAGCATGGTAAAGAAAGGGAACCATGGGTTCAGAAACCTATGCCCTTTCCTCCCAAACCATCCAAGAAAAAGGATGATGAGGATTTTGAGCGATTTGTTGAAATGATTAGACCTGACTTTCTGCAAATGTGTTTGACAGATATGCTCAAAATGTCTCCGTATGCTAAGTACATGAAGGATATTGTGACTAATAAGAGGAGGATACCTGAGGTTGGTATTTCCACCATGCTTGCTAACTATACCTTCAAGGGTGGAACTCCCAAGAAACTAGGTGATCCCGGAGTGCCCACTATACCTTGCTCCATTAAAGGCAACTATGTTAGAACCGCTTTATGCGACCTTGGAGACGGTGCTAGTGTTATGCCTCTCTCTCTTTATCGTAGGCTTGAACTGGATAAGTTGACACCCACTGAAATCTCTCTGCAAATGGCCGACAAATCAACTGCTTTCCCTATCGGCATTTGCGAGGATGTGCCTGTTGTGGTTGCTAACGTTACTATCTTAACGAACTTTGTTATCTTGGATATTCCCGAGGACGATGGCATGGCGATCATCCTTGGAAGACCCTTTTTAAACACTGCAGGGGCTGTTATAGATTGCAACAAAGGCAATGTCACTTTCCATGTCAACGGTACTGAGCATACGGTGCACTTTCCGAAGAAACAATATCGAGTACAATGCATCAATGCTATCAAAAAAACTTCATCGATTCTTATTGGGAGCTTTGAATGCCCTATACCTCCTGTCAACATGAAGTATGATTTGCTTGTTGGGGAGAAACACATCCCCATTGAGGTGACCTAGTGACTATTCGAAAAATTCTCCGTTCTCTTTTGTGATTCGAAAAAGTTTGTCAGGGAGACTTGATCAACCTCATTGACGGGATTTCTTTCTATGACCATGAGATGGATGAATCGAGGAGTCGCAAAACCTCTGTTCCAAGCTTTCACCTTCGGTTGCTTAGAAGAAAAATGATAGGTTTAGTTTAGTTTTCCCTGCTTTCTGTCTTAGCGTCCCGTAGAAAAGTACCCCGAAAATAAAAGTTCTCCGAACGTCCTGAAAATCAAGTATGATTTTTTCTGGAATTTTTGAAAAATACTGAGATGAATAGCTAATCTGGGGGATGCGCGAGTGGGTCACAAGACCAGGAGGCCCGGCCACCCCCCTGGCCGGGCCTGGCAGGCTTGTGGGGCCCACATCCACCCCCTCCACTCATTCTAGCTCTCATCCACTTCTCGTTCCTCCAGAAAAATTCATTTCGCAGCTCAAACCCGTGTTCTTGCTCCTCTTGCTGGGATTTTCGATCTCCTTGCTCAAAGCACCATTCTCCGAACTGTTTTGGGGAAATTACTCCTTGGTAAGTGACTCCTCCATTAGTCCAATTAGTTTTTGCTCTAGTGCCTTATACTTCGTGTATTTTTGCTGCCTTGGTGACCATGTTCTTGAGCTTTGCATGCTAATTCTAGCTGGTCCCAAGTAGTTTTGATGCATAATATGGCCTCTAGGCACTTGTGGGAGTAGTTGCTACGAGTTTAGTTGAGCCTTGTTCACTTTTCCTTTGGGTCACTGAAAATTTCAGAAAAGGAAGATGTTCAGTAGAAACTATCATGATGGTTCCCCAAGCCAGAGAGGTCCCCGTCTTGCGATTCGGGAGCCCGATCCTTACCAACCGAGGAACGCACCGGTACAACCATGTGAATGGACTTCTGATGAATTCATGATTGAGGCAGGTCTCAAAGACGAGTTTGATACACTTTATCACAACGTCGGACTCGAAGAATTCATCTCCGATAAATGTGAACAGTTGATACGTCTCCGTCGTATCTACTTTTCCGAACTCTTTTGCCCTTGTTTTGGACACTAATTTGCATGATTTGAATGGAACTAACCCGGACTGATGCCGTTTTCAGCAGAATTGCCATGGTGTTGTTTTTGTGTAGAAATAAAAGTTCTCGGAATGTCCTGAAAATTTACGAATATTTTTTCTAGAATAAAAGAAAAATACCTGCGCAAAGATCCACGTGAGGGGGCGTGCTAGTGGGCCACAAGCCCACAGGCCGCGGCCACCCCCTATGGCCGCACCGTGAGGGCTTGTGGGGCCCACATGGTACCACCGCCCCCAATCTCAGTTCTATATCTTCCGTTTCGCGTGGAAAAAAAATCAGAGAGAAGGTTTCATCGCGTTTTGCGATACGGAGGCGCCGCCACTTCCTGTTCTTCATCTGGAGGGCAGATCTGGAGTCCGTTCCGGGCTCCGGAGAGGGGAAATCATCGCCATCGTCATCATCAACCTTTCTCCATCGACAATCCCATGATGCTCTTCATCGTTCCTGAGTAATCTCATCGTAGGCTTGCTGGACGGTGATGAGTTGGATGAGATCTATCATGTAATCGAGTTAGTTCTTGACGGGGATTGATCCCTAGTATCCACTATGTTCTAGATTGATGTTGCTACTACTTGGCTATGCTTAATGCTTGTCACTAGGGCCCGAGTGCCATGATTTCAGATCTGAACCTATTATGTTGTTGCCAATATATGTGTGCTTTAGATCCTATCTTGCAAGTTGTAGTCACCTACTATGTGTTATGACCCGGCAACCCCCGAGTGACAATAGCCGAAACCACTCCCGGAGATGACCATAGTATGAGGAGTTCATGTATTCACCGCGTTGTTAATGCGTTGGTCCGGTTATTTATTAAAAGGAGAACCTTAATATCCCGTAGTTTCCATTAGGACCCCGCTTCCACGGGAGGGATGGACAATTGATGTCATACAAGTTCTTTTCCCTAAGCACGTATGACTACAAACGTAATACATGCCTACATTAGATTGATGAACGGGAGCTAGCCACATATCTCTCCGTGTTATAGCTGTTACATGATGAATCACATCCGTAATACTCATCCATCACCGATCCATTGCCTATGAGTCTTTTACTACTCGTCCTCGCTACGTTACTTTGCCTAGGCTTGTCCCTTGCTACGAAAGGGATTGGGCCACTTTGTTGTTGCTGTCACTACTGTTGTTACTTGTTACTTTGCAGCTGCTGCTACTACTGTTCCTTGCTACTCCGCTGTTACTTGTTGCAAGATTTTGTTGGCGTTAACATCCCGTCAACAAGGCCTTTTCTGGCGCTGTTGTCGGGGATTGTCAAAGCTTTTTCTGGTGCTGTTGCTATCATACTACCTTGCTACTGATACTTTGCTTGCACACACTAATCTTTCAGGTGTGGTTGAATTGACAACTCAACTGCTAATACTTGAGAATATTCTCTAGCTTCCCCTTGTGAGCGAATCAATAAATTTGGGTTGAATACTTTACCCTCGAAAACTGTTGTGATCCCATACGCTTGTGGGACATCAAGGCTTTTTCTAGCGCCGTTGCCGGGGAAGCACATCTTTATTCTCTGATTCACTTGGGATTGATGTCTGCTGATCACTATGAGGAATCCGAAAGATCCAAGAACTAAAATCCTACCTTCCAATACGAGGAGAGGTAAGGAACTGCCATCTAGCTCTGCACTTGATTCACCCTCAGTTCTGAGTAAGTTTGCGACATCGCCTCCTGCTAGAAATCTTGATATGTCGCCTGTGCTTGATGATGCTACTTTTGCTGATGCTTATGATGCTATGCTTGATACTATGCCTGATGATGCTATGCTTGATACTATGCCTAATGATGCTATGCTTGATACTATGCCTGATGATGTTATGCTTGATACTATGCCTGCTGATGCTATGCTCGATACTATGCCCGATGATGTTATGCTTGATATTGCTTTGCCACTAGGTGCATTCCTTGATGCACATATTGATAGAGTTGCTGCTAGACGTGATGATACTTCTGAAACTGCTGATACTATTGAAGTAGAACCTGCTACTATGCCTGAATTGCCTGTTATGCCTGATACGCGCTATGTTATGGAGGAAGAGATAGCTGAGGATTTTCTTGCGTGTAAGGATAGCTATGATGTTGAGAAACTTCTGCGCAAGTGGAAAGAAAAATCTCTGAACGCTAGGATGAAATACGACCCGAAGTTTGCCACTTCGCCTATCTTTGTGACCGATAAGGATTATGAATTCTCCGTCGACCCTGAGTTAATCACTCTGGTCGAAACTAATCCTTTTCACGGTTATGAGTCTAAAACGGTTGTAGCCCATCTTACCAAACTGCACGATATAGCCACCCTATTCACTAGTGAGGAAAAGACCCGCCACTACTATATGCTCAAGCTGTTTCCTTTCTCGATAAAGGATGATGCTAAGACCTGGTTCACTTCTCTTGCTCATGGTTGTGTGTGTAGCCCCCAGGATAGGGTCTACTACTTCTCTGAAAAATATTTCCCTGCCCATAAGAAGCAAGCTGCCTTGCAGGAAATATACAACTTTGCTCAAGCTAAAGAGGAGAATCTCCCACAAGCTTGGGGGAGGCTTATCGAGCTACTGAATGCTTTGCCTGATCACCCTCTTGAGAAGAACGAAATACTTGATATCTTCTATAATGGACTTACCGATGCTTCCAAAGACCACCTAGATAGTTGTGCCGGTGGTGTTTTAGGGAACGAACTATAGACCAAGCTGAGATTCTATTGAACAACATCTTGTGCAATGAGAATGCTTGGACTATTCCCGCACCTCCTCCTAAGCCAACTCCAAAGAAAAGAGGTATTCTATTCCTCAGTCCTGAAGATATGCAAGAAGACAAGAAATCTATGCGATAGAAAGGCATTAAATCTGAAGATGTCAAAAATATACCACCTATCGAAGAGATCCACGGTCTCGATAAGCGATACAGGTAGTAGAAGTAAATTCTCTGCGTAGGTTTGATGAGAGTGATATTCCTTTTGATAAACCTGCTAGCTTATGCATGGATGAATTTGATAACTTCGTTGTCAAACAACAGAGTTTCAATGATTGTGTTAGCACACAATTTGAACATAATGCTCGTATGCTTAGTCATTTAAGTGCTTGTGTGGACAGAAACATCAATGATCTTAAACTTCTAAGTAAACATGCCTCTATGGTTACTACTCAGGTAGAACAAGTACTTAAAGCTCAGAATGACTTGCTCAATGAGTTGAATGACAATGCCGTCAGAGTCGTCACTAGAGGCAGTAGAATGACTCAGGAACCTCTGTATCATGAGGGTCATCCGAAGAGAGTTGAACAAGAGTCTCAAGGAGTTAGCACTAGCAACCCTGTTGCTGCTACCCCTGAGAGTCCAAACGATGCCTCTATCTCTGATGCTGAAACACAATCTGGTGATGAACATGAATTTAATGATAATATCAATTGTGATGTTCATGAAGATGCTCAAGCTAGCAATGAAAAGGATGTGGAGATTGAACCTAGTGTTGATCTTGATAACCCACAGCCTAAGAATAGAAGATACAATAAGAATGACTTCGCTGCTAGGAAGCATGGTAAAGAAAGGGAACCATGGGTTCAGAAACCCATGCCCTTTCCTCCCAAACCATCCAAGAAAAAGGATGATGAGGATTTTGAGCGCTTCGTTGAAATGATCAGACCTGTCTTTCTGCAGATGCGTTTGACAGATATGCTCAAGATGTCTCCGTATGCTAAGTACATGAAAGATATTGTGACTAATAAGAGGAGGATACCTGTCGTGGTTTTGTCACGGCAGATGTCCTCATGAAAGGACTTAGTACTGGAGCCATTGCACCTTGGTGGCGACTCAAAGGGGTTAAGCGGGAGAGACACGGCGATTTACCCAGGTTCAGCCCCTCGTGAGGAGGTAAAGGCCTACGTCCTGCTTTGGTTTGTATAGATGTGGTTTCGATTACAAGGAGGGCGTAAATCGCCAGATCTAGCACTCGATGAATTCTAACCCGCCTCTCCTTCCCTAGGACTCGCCTTTATATACAGGTCGAACCCTTAGGGTTTACAAGGATACTTTACTTTCTACAAATCGTGACCCTTGTGGTCTCTAAGTCGCCGTCCTTCAAAGCTTGGAGACCTTCCAGAAATCATAAACTGCCATATGACCTTGATTTGGCCAGGCCAAGGCCCAAATCGCTGTTTAGGTGAATCTCCTGATTTGGTGACCCGGCCCAACTAGGGCGGGTTATTAACACGTAATACCTCCAACATTAGGCCCCAGATTGACTTGATCTCTTTTCACGCCAGTATTTCTGCTCAGTTAAAGGTGATTCATTCCTCATTTTTCTCCATACGTCAGAAATTGTAACCCGCCATTTGGCACTGAAAATCTTTAAGTCACCAAACCATTTCTTGTTGGCATTTTCTTATCCCTCGAATTCTGGGAAGACTGACATAATCCCAACGGATCCTGGTGCATCGTTAACCCAAAATTTTCGGAACGCCATTATGGCGAATCTTTTTATTCCCCGGCGGTTCCCGCTCACGGCGCCTCGATTCCAGCGCCCGCCCTGTTAAATAGAGGGGGGGGGGAACAGGACTGGCGCATCCCACCTACCAGTCTCGTCAATCTCCTCCCCATTATCACAGCGAGGAAGTCTCATCGCCCCCCGAGGGCTCCGCCGCTGACCGCACTTTCCGTCTTCTCCCAAGAGGCTTCGGCGCCGCCCATAGATCTTCGCCGTCGTCAACCTTCGTACCGCGGCCGATCTGTTCGCCGCCAGTGACCACCGCGTCACCGTCGACCACCTTGCCGTTCGCAAAAAACTCCGCCGCCGTCAAAGGTTTCTCCGCTTGACAGGACCTCCGTGCTTCTCCAACAGCCTCCGTCACCGTCGACCACTTCCGACCGAAAGCATCAGGTTAGGCCACCGCCCATTTAAGGACAGATCTAATCTTCGTTCGAAGCTCCAGCACTGCCATGTTCTTGATGTTCTTCGCGAGCATTTGTTGCCTGCCCTTGACTGATTAACACAAATGTCGACGAGATAGCCAATGCTTTGAATACCTTCATTTATCCGCTCTTACTTGCGAATCTAGAGTAATGTTTCATCAAGCGAAGGACATCACCTTGTCCTGGTAATAAACTGTTGCATCCAGCCACTTTTCTCATGTTTTTTCACCTGTCCAGTAGATCCATAATTTACCTACTGTTTGCAAAAAGCTGTTTGTAGTCTTCACACTTTGCTGTTTTGAACAAACGTCTCGGACACCTTTAGAACGCGGCTCTCGTGAATAGCCAAACTTCGTAAGTCGCCATAGCAACCCAACTCGACTCTTAATATGGCGGGTCAAGCTTTTTCCCTCAGTCCGTGAACAAATTATTTGGCGAGTCAAATGAACTTATTTCACCCCTTACAGTAGATGTTCGAGGCGTGTAAATTCATCCGTACTTTACGTTTTTGTAGCATGGGCACCGTCTTAAAAAGTGACCGGCTTCCTACCAAAGTCGACGACACCATACTAGCAGACTATGTGAAAACGGGCAACTTGGACCCTCAGAATGTTATCGGCTGGCGTACC
This sequence comes from Hordeum vulgare subsp. vulgare, assembly GCF_904849725.1. NCBI lineage: Eukaryota > Viridiplantae > Streptophyta > Magnoliopsida > Poales > Poaceae > Hordeum > Hordeum vulgare. The sequence goes on along the minus strand of NC_058519.1, from coordinate 155,500,721 downwards.
GGGTTCGGAGAGGATCTCCCCAACCCCAAAGAAGGGGAGATAGTCGTTTTCGTTGAACACCTGGAGCGAGGTTTTAAGCCGCCCGGATCGAAGTTTCTTAGAGATGCCATGTCTTTCATGAACGTCCGCCTCCAGGATCTAGGACCTAATTCGATAAGTAACCTATGCCAATTCCAAGTGTTCTGTGAGGCTTATCTGCGGATTGAACCCTCAGTCCCCTTATTCTGGCACTTTTTCCATATGAATCGCCAAACGGAATTTCACAATGGCCCCAGCCTGGAACTCAGCGATGTCAATGTCCAGCGCCGCAGGGATAGCCCGTTTCCCTCACTGGCCATGCCAAGCCATCCCAAAGGTTGGGACGAGTCTCGGTTCTATTGTCAAGAGACCTCACCTGCAGGCGAAAACAAGCTTCTCGGCTACAGGAAAGATCGCCTTCCAACAAATTTAAAGCTTCCAGACAAGCTCACCGAGGAGGAGGAATCAGACTTCATCCCAGTATTGTCCGAGTTAAGATCTTTGACAAACAATGGCCTTACTGGGGTTGACTTGATCCGCTGCTGGGTCGAATGGCGCATCCTCCCTCTGAGTTGCCGGGACGGGCTAATGTGCGAATTTGATGGCACTTTAGATCACCCTCAATTTTATTTCCATACGACTTTAACAGAAAAGGATATTGTCACCATCATCAAGAAGCTGAGTGGCGAGCCTGCGGGAAAGTGCGGCCAAATCGGCCTCAAGCCTTTCTGCAAAATTAATCCGGCGCCCAAGGTGAGCAAATCTAACCCGCCTTTTGTCTTTACTTCTTATGTTTCACTTGTATCGTGGCTTTTGTAACATATGCTATTTTAGAAAGGTGATAAATTTTGGTCCAAGAAACCCAAAAGGCCAGCCATGAAGCACGCTAAGCCGCCCCCAAAGAAAATCAAGGGCAAGGGCAAAGCTGCTGCGGCTCAGCCATCCGAAGTCGATGAGTCTCAAGTCGGCGATGCACTTTCGGAGGTAAAAACCTATCCTCTTTTCACTCGCCATCCACTACTGTTAACTTTTGTATTTATATCACTGCCTCTCTTGAATAGAATGAAGACAACGAAAGCCAGGAGGACTCTGTTGAGGTAATTTGTGTTTCCTCCGATTCATCTCCTTCTCCACCTAAGCCGGCCAGGCGAATTTGTGGGAAAGTTCCCTTCTCACACCCAAATGCTTGTTTGGACCCAAATTTCTTACTGAAGAAAGCACAACATACTTCAAATCGGAAGACCCGAAGTCATTCCGGTGATCTGGTGTCCGGCTTACCAGCAACGAACAAGAGGAAAACAAATGAGGTACACATGAATAACAATTCTTCATGTTTCTTTGGATCACGTCCGTAATCCGCCTATATTTTTGACGTATAATTCTTGCAGAACTCTCCTCCTACATCTGGCGACTTAGTGATGTCAACACTTCTGCCAATGATTCGAGTCCCTGGGTAAGTCTTTTGATAATCTTACTTTGAATCTGAAGGTAATAAACTTTCAGTTCCTTAATGCGCTTCTCCCCTCTTCTAGGGCACATGCCAAGAAAAGGAAAACCAGCGGACCAACTCCTGTCATAATTTCAGAGCCCATCAAAGAGTCAGTGTAGATCCAAGATAACCCGGATCAAGGCGAGCCTGAAAATCAAATGGATCTTCCAAACTCGCCCAAGGAAACAATGGATGCCCCTAAGCCGCCAAGTCCATTGATGACAGCAGAAGACCCGGATGCTGTAGTTATTACTGGTACCGGCTTCTCCAAACCGGCGGCAACGGTTTTGTCAAAGCATGTGGCATCCTCCTCTCAAACCATTCCTGAGTCTGGACTCTCCAAGGCTAGGCTTTCTGAATATGAAAATCTGGAGTTCAAGGATCTGTGCTCTGGTTTTGCAAGTCGCCTAGAGGCGAGTTATGAGATGGAGAAAAGCCTGTTGCGGATGCTAAGAAACAAACATGAGGTAAGCTTTGTTATATTGTATTACTCCCATTAACCCCCAAGGGTCGGGACATCAGTAAAAAGATGAGCCGGGTCTTGATAAATTTAGAAAAAACTTTCGACCAGTAACCCCCAAGGGCCGGGTCATCAGTAAAAAGATGAGCCGGGTCTTGATAAATTTAGAATTTTTTTTCGCCCAGTAACCCCCAAGGGTCAGGTCATCAGTAAAAAGATGAGCCGGGTATTGATAAATTTAGAAAAAACTTTCGACCAGTAACCCCCAAGGGCCGGGTCATCAGTAAAAAGATGAGCCGGGTCTTGATATTGTATAATTTCATCTGAAAAGAAAAAATTATACATTAGCCCCCAAGTGTCAGGGATATTGCTTGCAATAGTTCTGAGACTTGCCCCTTATTTTGTACTTTCCACAGGAAACTCTTGCTCAGACTGAATCGGCGCTTGGCGATTTAAAGAAAAACTTATCTGGTCAGCAAGATGCCCGAGCTAAGTCGGAGGAGAAGTATCAATTGGTCCTGGCTGAGCTGGAAAAACTCAAAGCTGATTTGAAAAGAGCTCAAGCTGACCAAGATGCTGCCACAAAAAGAGCAGAGAAGGCTGAAGCCAGGCTAGCTACTGTGCAACAAGACTTGTCCGGCTTGAAGCGTCATATCTCAAACATGACGCAAGCCATCTTTGGTAAACTTACTCAAACTTTTGATATTTTTCTCCCTTTTTTATCAATAACTCTTATTGTAAGTCGCTGATTTATCATGACCCCTTACACAGGTCCGAGAGCCGCCAACCTTCAGGGTGATTGCGTGCTGATGCTGAAGGCGGTTTACACGCTGACAGAGCAACTATACACCGGCACTGTTTTAACTGTTAAAGCTGTGATAGGTGCCAAAGAGCCTATAACTTCCATAAAGAAGATGCTTGGCTGCCTATCCACGCTTCCCCCTCAGATTGGCGAGTTAACTCGGTCAGCCACTCGGAAGGGGATTCTGACTGCCTTGAGTCGCTGTTTGGCGTATGCTCCAGAGATCAACCCAGAAGAGGTAGCGGCAGGCTTTCCTCAACTCAAAGATGATGGGTCAGAATTCGTCGAAGAGGACTATCAACGTGTTGTCAAGGACTCTCGGCTGGCGGCAACCCAACTCGCAGCAAGTCTGGATTTATCAAAGTATCAGGCTGCTTATGACAGCAAGAACAAGAAGGTCAGCCCGCCAACCTTTGTGACGACGAGTTTAACTCCTCGGCGACCCAAGAACCCTTTTGACTTGGAAGCAGATCTGGCATCAATCCTGACCGATGAAGATGACTTCACAGCTCTGACCAAGTGTAACTGGGTACTGGGCGATTTGCAAATTGAGGTCGGCCAAAGCTCGCAGCAAAATGATCCAAAGGCGCCAACACAGTAAACTTCATCGATTTGGCCTGAGAGCCATGTAATAGGTCTTTTTCATAAGTCGGTACTGCTTTTGTGATACTCTCGAAAGAATTTTTATGTCGCCCTTAAGGCGATTTGAAATATTTGGTCTGCCATTTGAGAATCCTTTAAAATGCTTAATCTGCCATGGATGAAGTGACTTTGATCATCAACCTGACTTAGGCTTTGAAAACAACATACGTGAAACCAAATAAATGATAACAAATATTTTCATGATAAATCAGGAAAAAGATTTTGAAACCCTCGTGGCAATGCCATGAAGGAAAATAAAAACAGCAATTTCGTTGGCTCATAAGGTCGCGGCAGGATGGGGCGAGTCAGAAAGCTCGAGCGCACACCCTAAATGATGGTTTCGGCGGCTCATAAGGTCGCGACAGGATGAGGCGAGTCAGAAAGCTCGAGAACACACCCTAAAATGCTGGTTTCGTCGGCTCATAAGGTCGCGACAGGATGAGGCGAGTCAGAAAGCTCGAGCACACACCCTAAAATGCTGGTTTCGTCGGCTCATAAGGTCGCGACAGGATGAGGCGAGTCAGAAAGCTCGAGCACACACCCTAAAATGCTGGTTTCGTCGGCTCATAAGGTCCCGACAGGATGAGGTGAGTCAGAAAGCTCGAGCACACACCCTAAAATGCTGGTTTCGTCGGCTCATAAGGTCGCGACAGGATGAGGCGAGTCAGAAAGCTCGAGCACACACCCAAAAATGCTGAAGATTTCGTCGGCTCATAAGGTCGCGACACGATGGGGCGAGTCAGAAAGCTCAAGCACCACCCTAAGATGATGGTTTCGTCGGCTCATAAGGTCGCGACAGGATGGGGCGAGTCAGAAAGCTCAAGCACCACCCTAAATGATGATGTTTTCGTCGGCTCATAAGGTCGCGACAGGATGGGGCGAGTCAGAAAGCTCAAGCGCCACCGTAAATGATGATGTTTTCATCGGCTCATAAGGTCGTGACAGGATGGGGCGAGTCAGAAAGCTCAAGCGCCACCCTAAGATGATGATTCTGTCGGCTCATAAGGTCGCAACAGGATGACAAAATTGTTCTTTAATGAAGAAGCCCCCAAGTCGGGGAGTATTTTTAACTTTATTACTTCATAATGAAACTAAAAAACTTACAAAATGCAGAGCTCAAGAGCTCAAGTGTAATAAGGCCGCAGGTGGGCAATATTCCAGGGGCGAGTTGACTCAGCCTCCGTGGTTGGCCGGTTAGGCCGAAGATCCACCAGATAATAAGAGCCATTGCGGAGATTCTTGCTGATGACGAACGGTCCTTCCCAAGGCGGTGATAACTTATGCATGCCAGCACGATCTTGTATCAACCGAAGAACCAAGTCGCCTTCCTGAAAGGTCCGACTCTTAACCCGGCGGTTGTGATAACGCCGTAGATCCTGCTGGTAGATAGCTGAACGGGCCGCAGCCAGGTCACGTGCCTCCTCTAAGGCGTCCAAAGAGTCTTGATGCACCAGCTCATTGTCTTGTTCCACATATGCGGCGACTCTAGGTGAGTCATGCCTTATATCAGTGGGAAGAACGGCTTCTGCTCCGTAGACCAGAAAGAAAGGGGTGAAACCTTGGACCGGTTCGGGGTAGTCTGAATACTCCACAGTACTGAAGGTAATTCTTCAACCCAACACCCTGGGGTTTTCTCCAGGGGAACCATGAGTCGGGGCTTAATTCCTCGCAAAACCTCCTGATTCGCCCGCTCCGCCTACCCATTAGATTGTGGGTGAGCGACTGCAGAAACATCAAGCCGGATATGCTCTCGACTGCAAAACTCCTGCATTGCCCCTTGGGATAAGTTAGTACCATTATCAGTAATGATACTGTGCGGATATCCAAACCGGAAAAATCAGCTTTTTCAAGAATTTGACCGCTGTCTCCGCATCGCAAGCTCCAATAGGTTCCGCCTCAACCCACTTGGTGAACTTATCAACTGCCACCAACAGATGGGTCTTCTTGTCAGAGGACATTTTAAAGGGGCCGACCATGTCCAGCCCCCAGACCGCAAAAGGCCAAGTGATGGGGATCATTCTTAATTCTTGAGCCGGCACATGAGCCTGTCGCCCATAACGTTGGAATCCTTCGCACCGACGAACTATATCTTCTGCATCTTCATGAGCCGTCAGCCAAAAGGAACCATGACGAAAAGCCTTTGACACCAAAGAGCGTGACCCGACATGATGCCCACAGTCTCCGGAATGAATGTCATTTAAGACTATGCATCCTTCTTCTGAGGAAACGCATCGCTGAAAAACTCCAGAGGCGCTCCGCTTATATAACTCGCCATTGATGATGACCATGGATTTGCTGCGGCGAACGATTTGACGAGCCGAAACTTCGTCTGTTGGTAACTCGCCCCTGGCGAGATAAGCCAGATAAGGAAGAACCCAATCTGGCGTGACGTGGAGAGCCGCCACGAGCTGAGACTCAGGATCTGGTATTGCCAACTCCTCCTCCGATGGTAGAATCACGGATGGTTTATGTAAAATATCCAGGAAAACATTGGGAGGAACTGGCTTTCGCTGGGAACCAAGTCGTGAGAGGGCGTCAACTGCCTCGTTGAGGCGCCGATCAATGTGGTCCACCTGATAACCATGAAAAATGACCCGCCACATCAGACACAGCTCTTCTGTAAGCCGCCATCATGGGGTCCCGAGAATCCCAGGTACCCGAAACTTGCTACGCCACCAAATCAGAGTCGCCAAAGCATCTGACTCGCGTCAAATTCATCTCCTTGGCGAGTCGCAAGCCGTGAAGCAAAGCTTCGTATTCCACCGCATTGTTAGTGCATGGAAAAATGAGTCGGAGAACGTAGCAGAATTTATCTCCTGGAGGGGATACTAACACCACACCAGCCCCCGAGCCTTCCAGCTGCCTAGATCCATCAAAATAAATAGTCCAGTAAGTGAGATCAGGCATGTCTTCCGGAGCCTGCAACTCCGTCCAGTCGTTGACGAAATCAACTAAAGCCTGAGACTTGATGGCTGTGCGGGGGGTATACTGTATGTGGTGGGGCCCAAGTTCAATTGCCCATTTGGCAATCCGCCCTGTTGCCTCCCGATTCTGGATGATGTCCCGAAGGGGGGCATAGCTAACCACTGTGATAGGGTGTTCTTGGAAGTAATGCGTAAGTTTCCGACTCGCCATAAACACCCCATATACCAACTTCTGCTAGTGTGGGTATCGATGCTTGGAAAGGGTTAGCACCTCGCTGATAAAATACACCGGGCGCTGCACTGGGTATTCCTTCCCTTCCTCCTTTCTTTCAACGACCACTGCCACATTTACTGCTTTGGAATTTGCCGCGATATACAGAAGCATGGGCTCTTTTTCAATCGGGGCGGCCAGGACCGGCGGGTTAACCAATTGGCGTTTCAGGGCTTCGAGCGCCTCGTCTGCCTCATTCGTCCAAACAAACCGATCAGATTTCCTTAATAACTGATAAAGAGGGATCACGTTCTCACCCAGGCGACTTACGAAACGACTTAGGGCCGCAATGCGACCCGCCAATCGTTGAACTTGATTAACGTTTGCCGGTTTTCCAAGGGATGTAACTGCTTCGATCTTGTCCGGGTTAGCTTCAATGCCGCGCTCCGATACCAGGAAGCCCAACAATTTCCCTGCAGGCACACCAAAAACACATTTGGTGGGATTTAGCTTCATCTGATATACCCGTAGATTATCGAACGTTTCCTTGAGATCCTCCAGTAGTGTCTCCCCCTGGCGGGTTTTGATCACAATATCGTCGACATAGGCGTGGACGTTGCGACCGATTTGGTTGCGGAGGCAATTCTGGATGCAGCGCTGATAAGTCGCCCCCGCACTATTGAGTCCAAAAGGCATGGACACATAACAAAAAGCCCCAAAGGGGGTTATAAAGGCTGTTTTCTTTTGATCCTCCATGGCCATCTTGATTTGGTGATATCCTGAGTAGACGTCCAAAAAGCACAATCGTTCGCATCCCGCAACCGAGTCAATGATCTGGTCGATGCGGGGAAGAGCGAAGGGATCTTTTGGAGAGGCTCTGTTGAGATCTGTGTAGTCAATGCACATACGAAAGGTACCGTTCTTCTTGAGTACCAAAACCAGGTTAGCCAGCCATTTGGGGTAAAAAACTTCAATGATGAATCCGGCGGCTAAAAGACGGGCAACCTCTTCCCAATCGCCTTGCGTCGCTCCTCGTTAAATCTGCGAAGGTACTGCTGGATGGGTTTTGCCTTTGGGTCAACATTAAGATGGTGCTCAGCGAATTCTCTCGGCACACCAGGCATGTTAGAAGGTTTCCATGCGAAGATGTCCCGATTCTCATGGATGAATTTGATGAGCGCGCTTCCTATTTGGGGTCCAGACCCGTCCCAATGGTGAAATGCTTGGATGAATCGCGAGGAACGAAATCGATTGTCTTAGTGTCATCCGTTGGCTTGAACTTGAGTGGCGACTCAACATCTGTAGTCGGCTTCTTTAGGGGTGACATGTCCGCCGGGTCAACATTGGCTCGATGGTGTTTGAGCTCCTCTGCAGCGCAGGCGACTTCCGCATAAGTCGCGTCCCCTTCTTCACATTCCTTTGCAATCCTTCTATCTCCATCAACCGTGATAGGTCCTTTGGGACCAGGCATTTTGAGCTTGAGGTAAGCATAACATGGGCGAGCCATGAAGCGGGTGTAAGCCGGCCGCCCAAATAACGCATGGTAGGGGCTTTCTAATTTGACCACCTCTAAAATCAGTGACTCCGACCTGTAATTCTGCGCAGTTCCAAACGCCACTGTGAGCCTGACTCGGCCTGTGGGGTAGGCCGACTTGCCCGGGACGATTCCATAGAAGACCGTGGTTGAAGGCATCAGGTCCTTTTCCAATAGGTTCATCCTTTGGAAAGTGTCAAAATATAAGATATTAATGCTGCTGCCACCATCCATTAGCACTTTGGACAGGGTGTAACCCCCAACTTGGGGAGCCACGACCAACGCTAAATCGCCTGGGTTGTCAACTCTTGGCGGGTGATCCTCCCTGCTCCATGTTATGGTCTGCTCAGACCAATGGAGGTATCTGGGAAGCGCCGGTTCAGATACACTGTACGCCCGGTGATTCACCTTCTTATCACGCCTGCAAGCATTGGTGGTGAAAACATGATACTGTCCATTACTTAACTGTTTGGGGTTGCTGCGGAAACCCCCGTTATCATCCTGACCTACGGAGCCCCCTGTGGGGGTGGCTGTTGAAAGGCTCCTAGCGGGTTATACCTCCGCTGGTGGTGCACCGGGTATTGGCCGCCGCCTGGCTGTGGGCCTCCCTGAGCCCCCTGTTCAGGAAAGCCGCCGAAGGGGTTCTGTCGTTGGTTGGGTGCGGCGAACTGCTCCTGGCGCTGGTCCGGGTCATCGTTTTGACTTTTCTTGATCGCCTCCGCCCGAAACTCCCGCATTACGAAGCAATTCTCCCAGGAATGAGTCGTCGGACAGTCTGCCGTGGCATGGTGCGGGCAAGGGCCTTTGAGTAGCTCTTCATAGTTACGCGGCCTTTTCCCGCTAAACCCCCTGTTTTTCTTCTGGCGTTGGTTGCCATTGTTGGCGTTGGTATTGGCGACTAAGTCCGAGGGCTCCTCTTGCGGTCTTCGCTAGCTATTGGCCCCTTGATTGTGGCGGTTGCGTCCCTGGAACCGGGTATGGTCTTTGGATGACTCGCCCTTTTTGGGCGAATTAGCCTTACCATCCTCACCAGGATCTTTGGTGTCATCTGCCTCAGCGTACCTAGTGAGGGTGTCCATCAGCTCTCCCATGTCTTGGACCTTTCGCTTGAGTCGCCCAAATTTTTGCACCAAGAGTTCGTAATGGAAATTCTGCTCGAGGATCAGCACAGCTTGAGCCACCGTAATACCATCTGACGAATGGATAATTTCTGCAACCCGCCGTGACCAATGGTGAGCTGACTCATCCGGGCGCTGAACACAGTGTTGTAGATCGACAATCGTCATCGGACGTTTGCAAGTTCCTCGGAAATTTTTGATGAAACGCTCTTTTAACTCGGCCCAGGTCTGGATGGAGTTGGGAGGTAAGTTTTTCAACCAAGTACGTGCTGACCCCTCGAGCATCATCGTGAATTATTTGGCGCAAACTGCCTCGTTTATGTCGAGCATGTCCATGGCGATTTCATAACTCTCGATCCACGATGCCGGCTCAAGGTCCGGGGTGTAATTAGGCACCTTTCTTGGTCCCTTAAGATCTTTGGGCATCCTTTCGTTACGAAGGGCGAGGGCCAAGCATGGCACCCCTACTCGCCCTCCGCCCCCGACGAGGGGGGCCGGGGCGTCTTGGGTGTTCGGGAGATCCCGGCCCGGCGGGTTCCGATCAGGCGGGTTGTCCTGTGGGACGTGTCGCGGCCCGCTGTTTACGGCGGGCTGGTCCTCTTGCCGGCTCCTGGTGTAGCTTGCCTGGGGAGTGGAATGCAACCTCTCGAGGCTGTGTGAGAACTGGGCGTTTTGAACCACCGCCGTCTTCAACATCTCGATGGCGTTCCTTGCTTCTATCTCGGCAGGAGTGTTGCCGTGAATCGGAAGAGATTCCAGATGGCGAGTTGCGGCAAGGACGTTGTCCACCGGGTTGGAAAAGTGGCCTTGAGGCGTCCGGAATCGGGGAATGCGATCCTCAGCCGGCTGACCCGGCGGGTTAGGCGGGCGACCCGGCCCTCCCCCCGGGGCGGCTCCCGCCCCAGGGGTTCGTGGAGTGTCGAACAGGCGGGTCGGGTTGAGATCATGGGGCAGGCGACCCTGGTGTCTCCGTTGATGGACGGCGTCAGATGCGCACTGTTGTCTTTCGAGCCGCTATTTGTCAGTGTTTAAACGCATCCTTTTGGCCACAATTTGAGCTTGCCGAGTCTCGATCCTAGCGGACTCCACCTCGGCATCCCGATGAGCCTTTGCCACTGCCTCTCTGAGTTTCGCCAGCTCCGCGTTTATCTCCTCCTGGTTTTCTGCAGATGCGTTTGACAGATATGCTCAAGATGTCTCCGTATGCTAAGTACATGAAAGATATTGTGACTAATAAGAGGAGGATACCTGTCGTGGTTTTGTCACGGCAGATGTCCTCATGAAAGGACTTAGTACTGGAGCCATTGCACCTTGGTGGCGACTCAAAGGGGTTAAGCGGGAGAGACACGGCGATTTACCCAGGTTCAGCCCCTCGTGAGGAGGTAAAGGCCTACGTCCTGCTTTGGTTTGTATAGATGTGGTTTCGATTACAAGGAGGGTGTAAATCGCCAGACCTAGCACTCGATGAATTCTAACCCGCCTCTCCTTCCCTAGGACTCGCCTTTATATACAGGTCGAACCCTTAGGGTTTACAAGGATACTTTCCTTTCTACAAATCGTGACCCCTGTGGTCTCTAAGTCGCCGTCCTTCAAAGCTTGGAGGCCTTCCAGAAATCATAAACTGCCATATGACCTTGATTTGGCGAGGCCAAGGCCCAAATCGCTGTTTAGGTGAATCGCCTGATTTGGTGACCCGGCCCAACTAGGGCGGGTTATTAACATGTAATATCTCCAACAATACCTGATCTTGAGATCTCTGCCACGCTTGCCAATTACACTTTCAAGGGTGGAAGTCCGAAGAAACTAGGTGATCCCGGTGTGCCCACTATACCTTGCTCCATTAAAGGCAACTACGTTAGAGCTGCGTTGTGCGACCTTGGAGCCAGTGTTAGTGTTATGCCTCTCTCTCTTTATCATAGGCTTGAACTGGATAAGTTGACACCCGCTGAAATCTCTCTACAAATGGCCGACAAATCAACTGCTTTCCCTATCGGCATTTGCGAGGATGTGCCTGTTGTGGTTGCTAACAACACTATCTTAACAGACTTTGTTATCTTGGATATTCCCGAGGACGATGCCATGGCGGTCATCCTCGGAAGACCCTTTTTAAACACTTCAAGGGCTGTTATAGATTGCAACAAAGGCAATGTCACTTTCCATGTCAACGGTAATGAGCATACGGTGCACTTTCCGAAGAAACAATATCGAGTACATTGCATCAATGCTATCGAAAAGACTTCATAGATTCTTATTGGGAGCTTTGAATGCCCTATTCCTCGTGTCAAGATGAAGTATGATTTGCTTCTTGGGGAGGTACACATCCCCATTGAGGTGACCTAGTGACTATTCAAAAATTCTCCGTTCTCTTTTTGCGATTCGAGAAAGTTTTATCGAGGGGATTTGATCAACCCCATTGACGGATTTCTTTCGATGACCATGAGATGGATGAATCAAGGAGTCACAAACCTCTGTTCCAAGCTTTCACTTTAGGTTGCTTAGAAGAAAAACGATAGATTTAGTTTAGTTTTTCCTGTTTTTTGTTTTAGCGTCCGGGGGAAAAGTACCCCAAAAATAAAAGTTCTTCGAATGCTGTGAAAATCTAATATGATTTTTTCTGGAATATTTGAAAAATACTAGGACAAAGAGTCTGTCTGGGGCCCACACCAGTGGGCCACAAGCCCTAGGGGCGCGGGCACCCCCCTGGCTGTGCCACCCAGGCTTGTGAGGCCCACAGGCACCCCCTCCACTCATTCTTGCTCCCATCCACTTCTCCTTCCTCCAGAAAAAATCGTTTCGCGGCTCAAACCCGTGTTCTTGCTCCTCTTGCTGGGATTTTTGATCCTTTTGCTCAAATCACCGTTCTCTCAACGGTTTTGGGGAAATTACTCCTTGGTAAGTGACTCCTCCATTGGTCCAATTAGTTTTTGCTCTAGTGCCTTATACTCCATGTATTTTTGCTGCCTTGGTGACCATGTTCTTGAGCTTTGCATGCTGATTTTAGCTGGTCCCAAGTAGTCTTGATGCGTGATATGGCTTCTAGGCACTTGTTAGAGTAGTTGCTACAAGTTTAGTTGAACCTTGTTCACCTTTCCTTTGGGTCACTGAAAATTTTGGAAAAGGAAGATGTTCAAGAGAAACTATCATGGTGGTTCCTCAAGCAAGAGAGGTCCCCGTCTTGCGATTCTAGAGCCTGATCCTTACCAACCCAGGGACGCACAGGTACAACCTTGTGAATGGCCTTCTGATGAATTTATGATTGAGGCAGGCTTCAAAGATGAGTTTGATGCACTTGTTCACAACGTTGGACTCGAAGAATTCATCTCCGATAAGTGTGAACAGTATGTTGCTCTCACTACCTCTTTTGTTCGTAGATTCACATTCTCAGCTGGCCGTGAGCCATCGGTACTGTTTGATCTCTATGATAAATCATATACCATGGATTTAGAGGATTTCAGTAGAATTTGCAAAATACCTATTTGGGGTAACCTCAATGATCCTCCTAAATCTTTGGTTAGAGATTTTTGCACTGGTATTACGGTTGGAGAAACTAGAGGCATTACGCAAGCTACCATGGGGAGTATTCATTTTCCTACCTTGCATTATTTTGCCCTCTTCATAGGCAGATGCATCAATGGAAAGATTGAGCATTGTCACCTCTGCGCACCCGACCTTAGTATCCTTAAGAGCGCAGTGACGGGTGACAAAAGCTTCAACATGGGAGCTATTATAGCAAGGAGGCTGAATAAGAATGCTATTGATGGGGATTTCTTTGGCAGCATCTATGCCACTCGCATAGCAAATTTTCTTGGAGTACCCATCCACACAGGAGATCCCCCGCTCCATACAACTTTCCTTGTCCACGTCGCTATGACACGCTACCAGTTCCTTGAGAGGGATGATGAATCCCTCCTATACCGACTGATATTTAACCGGCAGTGTGTTTTCCATATTACCCTTCCCGCTCCTGCTCTCTTTGACTTTCAAGTAAAACGGAGATATTACATAACCAGAGGAGAGGCAGAGGAGTATGAGAGGGAGGCGACGGTTGCTCGTCTCCATGAGGCAGCTATTCAGGCAGTGGCTGCAGCACTCCCGTATAACCCCGATTATGATTTTGGGTTTCGCCAGGACCGTACTTGGGAGTAGACCAAGTTAGGCCAAAAGCCTAAGCTTGGGGGAGTACGTGTTCTCACCGACTTTACATTCTTGCTTATGCTTTCACTTTGTTAGCCGGTGTTCACACTTTGCCACTGTATCATCCATGCTAGTTTATTTTCTTTTTCTCGTTTTATTTTCGTGTGGCTGTCTAGTTTGAGAAAGCCCAAAAAGTTTTTCTTTTTCTTCTTTTTGCTTATTGGGAGCTTTCCCGTGTAGATAGTTTTCTTTTTCTTTGGGTCAAGGTAGAAGATATTGGTTACAATGTTTAGTGGCTCTTGCATGCATACCTGTTTAGCTTTCATAGAGCCATATTACTTTGTCCTCTCCTTTATGTTGCCTGCAGATTCCAGCGTAGTCCAATGCACGAGCACGCTTATTATTGTTCACATTGTTTGGTCGTGCAAGTGAAAGGTAATAATGACGATATATGATGAAGTGACTGAGCCTGGAAAAGCTGGTATGAACTCGATCTATTTTTGTTTTTGTAAATATGACTAGCTCATCATGCCTGATTCAGCTTTGTTGTGAGAGAAACATGTTTGCGATGACAACTTAGAGATCATAGTTGCTTATGCCATGCTTACTTAGCTAGCAGCTTATAATGGTTTGTCTTGGACGCCCACATGAATGTTGAGATGACTATGATGTAGTATGATAGGATGGTATCCTCCTTTGAATGTTTCAAGTGGCTTGACTTGGCGCATGTTCATGCATGTAGTTGAAACAAAATCAACATAGCCTCCATGATGTTCACGTTCATGGTGATTTATGTCCTACTCATGCTTACACTAATGTTAGTTACTCTCAATGCATTTTGATGATTGTTGTCGCTCTCTAGTTGGTCGCTTCCCAGTCTTTTGCTAGCCTTCACTTGTACTAAGCGGGAATACTGCTTGTTGCTACTGCAACAAAAGACCTTCCAACGGCGCTAGAAACAGGCGTGCTGACGGGAGACTATTCTTGTCTTGATACTCCTCAGCAACGGCACCAGGAATCCTTCTGCTACGGCTATGCCTTAAAGGACTTCCTTGGCAAATATGCAAAGGATTCCCCTGTGGCCTTGGAGCCTTGCGTTGGTGTTCCCTCGAAGTGGAAAGGGTGATGTAGCACAGCGGCGGTAAGTATTTCCCTCAGTTTTGAGAACCAAGGTCTCGATGCAGTGAAGGATTGTCACAAGTACCTGCACAAACACAAAGAGCTTGCACCCAACGCTATGAAGGGGTTGTCAATCCCTGATAGATTGTTTGTCAAGTGAGAACTGAAAGCAAAAATAAACAAAGCAAAGTAAAAGCGAAAGTGGAAACGATAGGTGTCAATAGACCCGGGGGCCGTAGTGTTCACTAGTGGCTTCTCTCATGAAAGCAATTGACAGAACCGCGCAAAGTCGTGACTTTATCTATGGCAATGATTATATCTATAGGCATCACGTCCAAAACAAGTAGACCGATACTTTCTGAATCTACTACATTTACTCCACACATCGACCGCTATCCAGCATGCATCTAGTGTATTAAGTTCATGAGAACAGAGTAACGCCTTAAGCAAGATGACATGATGTAAATGGACAATCTCATATCTACGATAAAAGCCCATCTTGTTACCCTTGATGGCAACAATACGATGCGTGCCTTGCTGCCCCTTCTGTCACTGGGAAAGGTCACCACACAGTATGAACCCAAAACCAAGCACTTCTCCCATTGCAAGAATCATAGGTCTAGTTGGCTAAACAAAACCAAAGACTCGGAGAGACTTACAAGGATATCAAATCATGCATATAGGAAATCAGCAAAGACTCAAATATATATCATAGATAATCTGATCACAAATTCACAATTCACCGGATCTCGACAAACACACCGCCAAAGAGGATTACATCGGATAGATCTCCATGAAGATCATGGAGAACTTTGTATTGAAGATCCAAGAGAGAGAAGAAGCCATCTAGCTACTAACTACGAACCCGTAGGTCTGAAGTGAACTACTCACGAGTCATTGGAGGGGCGATGATGTTTATGTAGAAGCCCTCCAACTCCAAAGTCCCCTCCGGCAGGGCACCGAGAAGGGTCTCCAGATGAGATCTCGCGGAAACGGAAGCTTGCGGCGGCGGAAAAGTGTTTTCATGGATTCCCCTAATTTGTTTTCTGTATTTTAGGGAATATATAGGCGAAGGAGCTAGGTCAGGGGGGCGCCAGGGAGGCCACAAGCCTGGTAGCCGCCCCCCCCCCCCCGGTGGCGGCTACAGGGCTTGTGGGCCCCCTGTGGCTCTCCTGCCTTGGCCCTCAAGTCCCCTGATCTTCTTCCATTCTGGAAAAAAATACTTCGGGGATTTTATTCCGTTTGGACTCCGTTCCAAAATTTGATGTGAAAAGAGTCAAAAACACAGAAAAAACAGCAACTGGCACTTGGCACTGAATTAATAAGTTAGTCCCCAAAAAGATATAAAAGGTACATAAAACATCCAAAGTTGACAAGATAACAACATGAAACCATCAAAAATTATAGATACGTTTGAGACGTATCAAGCATCCCCAAGCTTAACTCCTGCTGGTCCTCGAGTAGGGAAGTGATAAGGAATGAATTTTTGATGCTTTCATGCTACCTAGCATAGATGTCCTTTGTAACTCCTCTTATGTGACGTGGATGTTCACATCCATTAGATTCAAAACAATAGTTTGCTATTGACGTGTAAACAATAATACTTCAAGCAAACTAACAAGGTAATCATGAACTTTCAAAATAACAAGGCCAAAAGAAAGTTATCCCTACAAAAGCATATAGTCTCGCTATGCTCTATCATCCTTGCACAACAAATTTAAATCATGCACAACCCCGGTATTGGCCAAGTAATTGTTTTCACACTTTTACTTTCTCAAACCTTTTCAACTCTCACGCAATACATGAGCGTGAGCCATGGTTTTAGCACTATAGGTGGAATGGAGTGTGGTGGAGGTTGCAAGACAAACAAGGAGAAGATGGTCACATTAACTAGGCATATCAATGAGATGTGGAGATGCTCATCAATAGATATCAATGTGAATGAGTAGGGATTGCCATACAAATGATGCACTAGAGCTAAGAGTATGTGAAAGCTCTTAAAGAAAACTAGTGGGTGTGCATCCAACTTTCTTGCTCACGAAGACCTAAGGCAAATTTGAGGAAGCCTATCATTGGAATATACAAGCCAATTATATAATGAAAATTTCCCACTAGCTATATGGTGGTGACAAAACGAGAGACTCTCAATCATGAAGATCATGGTTCTTAATAAGCAAAAGTGTGGAAGGATAGTAGCATTGTCCCTTCTCTCTTTTTCTCTCATTTTTTTGGTGGGCTCTTTGGCCTCTCTTTTTTATTTTTTATTATTTTTATTTTGGTGGGCATCTTTGGCCTGTTTTTGTATATGGGCTTCGCTGGCCTATTTTATTTCCTCACATGGGACAATGCTCCATCAATGATGATCATCACACTTACAACTCAAAACTTAGAACAATGATGACTCTATATGGAATGCCTTCAGTAGCGTACCGTGACAATGATCTAGCATGGCATAGACATTAATGGAAACATCATGCTAGCTATCTTACGATCATGCAATGGCAATGTAGAAGTGTTGGCACATGTCATGGTGGTAGTTACATGGCAATATATCTCGGAATGACTTTGAAAAGGCCATAGTAGGTAGGTATGGTGGCTGTTTTGAGGGAGGCTAATGGTGGGTTTTGTGCAGCGGCGAAAGTTGCACGGCACTAAGAAGATAGTGATGGTCGAAGGTGAAAGTGCATCTAAACCATGGACTCAACATTAATCATGAAGAACTCATATACTTGTTGCAAAAGTTTTAGTAGTAGTCAAAGCAAAGCATTCAACGCATACTCCTAGGGAAGGGTTGGTAGGTATAAACCATCGCGCGATCCCGACCGCCACACAAAGGATGACAATCAATAGACTAATCATGCTCAGACTTCATCACATAGCGGTTCACCATACGTGCATGCTACGGGAATCACTAACTTCAACGCAAGTATTTCTAGATCCACAACACCATACTAGCATAACTTCAATATTACCACAACCACAACTCAAAACTAATTGAAATGAATCAAACTTCTCTAACTATTCAATGCACATGAAGGTGGAAGTTTTCATATCCCTTTGGATAACTAACCCTTTTGAGACTACTTTCAAAGCATAGATCAACTACCAAGACACGCACCGCCGTGCTCTAAAATATATAAGTGAAGCACATAGAGAAAAATCAACTAGCTCAAAAGATATAAGTGAAGCACATGTGAGCTGAATTGTCTACCAAAGGATATAAGTGAAGCTCGACAAAATCACGGTAAGTGCATGTCTCTCTCTCTAGGTGTGCAGCAAGGATGATTGTGACACAAAGAAAATAAAAGACTCCTACGATACAAGACGCTCCAAGCAAAACACATAACATGTGGTGAATAAAAATATAGCCCCAAGTAACGTTACCGATGGATTGAAGACGAAAGAGGGGATGCCTTCCTGGGGAATCCCCAAGCTTAGGCTTTTACGGCATCCTTGAATCATCTTGGGGTGCCTTCGGCATCCCCAAGCTTGAGCTCTTGGCAGTCTTTATCTCTTTGTCCATAAGAACTTCACCCAAAATTTGAAAACTTCACAACACGAAACTTAAACACAAACTCGTGATAACATTAGTATAAGAAAGCAAACCACCACTTCCTTAGGTACTGTAGCAAACTTAAATTCTACTTATGTTGATTTTGGGTTAATGTATTTTCAATCTTCCATGGCTAATACCCCTCGATACTATCCATAGTTTCATCAAAATAAGCAACCAACTCAACAAAAACAGAATCTGTTAACAGTAGACCAGTCTGTAGACATCTGTATACTTCATATACTTCTGTTACTTCAAAAATTCTGAAACATTACGACAGTCTGAAGAATTTGCGTAGAAATCAGCAGCAAAAAGAATCAACTCAAAATATCTTACAGAAAAAAACGAAAATTCTTTTCGTGAGAAGAAAGTTTCTGTCTTTTCCAGCATGACCAAACGATCATCCCCAAGACTCATCATAACGGTTTTGCTTGGCACAAACACAAAAAAACACAAAAAACATAATCATAAATGAATTATGAAAGTGTGGAAAACACAAAACAGAAAGAAAAAGGATGGATTCGTTGGGTTGCCCCCCAACAAGCGCTATTGTTTAACGCCCTTAGCTAGGCAAAATGTGATAGAATCTAAGTCTAACATACTTCCTATGCATAGGCATTTTATAGGAAAACAAATTGGCAAGACAACCAATAGTTACCAAATGCAAGGAAGAGGAAAGAGACAATAGCAATCTGAACCTAACGAGAGGTAATTTGGTAACATGAGAGTTTCTACCACAATATATTCCTCTCTCATAGCAATTACATGTGGGATCATATTCAAATTCAAAAATATAGCTATCTCATAGGATATTCTTTTCATGATCCACATGCATGCAAAGTTGGCGCTCTTCAAAAATAGTGGGCTTATCATCAACTAAAGTCATGACTTCTCCAAACCCACTTTCAATATTATTGCAAATATCATATTCATCATGAGGCTTAAACAAATTTTCAAGATCGTAAGAAAAATCATCGCCCCACTCATGATCATTGCAACAAGTAGTGGACAAAGCAAAACTAGCATCCCCAAGCTTAGGGTTTTGCATATTCTTAGCATGATTGTCACTAATAGAATTTATAGTGAAACTATTGCAATCATGCTTTTCATCCAAGGAGCCCTCGTGCATCATTTCATAAATTTCTTCATCACGATTTTTAGATTCACGCATCTCAAGCAAAACTCCATAGAGAAAGTCAAGTGCACTCAACTCACTAGCAATTGGTTCCACATAAGTGGATCTCTTAAAGAGATTAGCAAGTGGATGAGGATCCATATCACTAGATTTTCAGCAAGCGGAGATGCAAGCATATTGAGGGCACATATTACACAAGCAACGGAAAGGCAAACGAGAAAAAGGGCGAACGAAAAAGGCAAACGAAAAAGGCAAATGTGAAGTTGGGGAGAGGAAAACGAGAGGCAACTGGCAAAAAAGGTAAATGCAAGAGATGAGTTTGTGACACCTACTTGGATAGATTTCTCCTTCCCCGGCAACGGCGCGAGAAATACTTCTGCTACTGCAACAAAAGACCTTCCAACGGCGCGAGAAACAAGCGTGTTGATGGGAGACTATTCTTGTCTTGATACTCCTCAGCAACGGCACCAGGAATCCTTCTGGTACGGCTACGCCTTTAGGGACTTCCTTGGAAAATATGCAAAGGATTCCCCCATGGCCTTGGAGCCTTGCATTGGTGTTCCCTCAAAGCAGAAAGGGTGATGTAGCTCAGCGGCGGTAAGTATTTCCCTCAGTTTTGAGAACCAAGGTATCGATCCAGTGAAGGATTGTCACAAGTACCTACACAAACACAAAGAGCTTGCACCCAACGCTATGAAGGGGTTTTTAATCCCTTATAGGTTGTTTGCCAAGTGAGAACTGAAAGCAAAAAGAAACAAAGCAAAGTAAAAGCGAAAGTGGAAACGATAGGTGTGAATAGACCCGGGGGCCGTAGTGTTCACTAGTGGCTTCTCTCATGAAAGCAAGTAGACGGTGGGTGAATGAATTACTGTCAAGCAATTGATAGAACCGCGCAAAGTCGTGACGTTATCTATGGCAATGATTATATCTATAGGAATCACGTCCAAAACAAGTAGACCGATACTTTCTGCATCTACTACTATTACTCCACACGTCGACCGCTATCCAGCATGCATCTAGTGTATTAAGTTCATGAGAACAGAGTAACGCCTTAAGCAAGATGACATGATGTAGATGGACAATCTCATATCTACGATAAAAGCCCATCTTGTTACCCTTGATGGCAATAATAGGATGCGTGCCTTGCTACCCCTTCTGTCACTAGGAAACGTCACCACACGGTATGAACCCAAAACCAAGCACTTCTCCCATTGGAAGAATCATAGATCTAGTTGGCCAAACAAAACCCAAGACTCGGAGAGACTTACAAGGATATCAAATCATGCATATAAGAAATCAGCAAAGACTCAAATATATATCATAGATAATCTGATCACAAATCCACAATTCATCGGATCTCGACAAACACACCGCCAACGAGGATTACAACGGATAGATCTCCATGAAGATCATGGAGAACTTTGTATTGAAGATCCAAGAGAGAGAAGAAGCCATCTAGGTACTAACTACGGACCCGTAGGTCTGAAGTGAACTACTCACGAGTCATTGGAGGGGCGATGATGTTGATGTAGAAGCCCTCCAACTCGAAAGTCCCCTCCGACAGGGCACCGGGAAGGGTCTCCAGATGAGATCTCACGGAAACGGAAGCTTGCGGCGGCGGAAAAGTGTTTTCGTGGATTCCCCTATTTTTTTATGTATTTTAGGGAATATATAGGCGAAGGAGCTAGGTCAGGGGGGCGCCAGGGAGGCCACAAGCCTAGTAGCCGCCGTCCCCTGGCGGCGGCTACACGGCTTGTGGGCCCCCTGTGGCTCTCCTGCCTTGGCCCTCAAGTCCCCTGATCTTCTTCCGTTCTGGAAAAATTTATTTTGGGGATTTTATTCCGTTTGGACTCCGTTCCAAAATCAGATCTGAAAAAGAGTCAAAAACACAGAAAAAACAGGAACTGACACTTGGCACTGAATTAATAAGTTAGTCCCAAAAAAGATATAAAAGGTACATAAAACATCCAAAGTTGACAAGATAACATCATGAAACCATAAAAAATTATAGATACGTTTGATACGTATCACTTGTGCATCCACTTCCTTAAACCCAAAGTTGTGCCATATGAGTCCACCATACCTACCTATGTGCGGTATCTACCTGCCGTTCCAAGTAAATTTGCATGTGCCACTTGATACGTCCCCATTGTATCTACTTTTCCAAACTCTTTTGCCCTTGTTTTGGACTCTAATTTGCATGATTTGAATGGAACTAACCTGGACTAACGCCGTTTTCAGCAGAATTGCCTTGGTGTTGTTTTTTGTGCAGAAATCAAATTTCTCCACACGTCCTGAAAATCTACGGAGATTATTTTTGGAAAATATGAAAAATACCTGCGCAAAGATCCACCTGAGGGGGTGGGCTAGTGGGCCACAATCCCTCTAGCCGCCACCCCCTGGTGGCGGTGAGCAAGCTTGTGGGGCCCACGTGGCTCTGCCGCCCTCAATCTCAGCTCTATAAGTTCACTTTCGTCCCAGAAAAAATAAAAAGAGAAGATTTCGTCGCGTGTGCGATACGGAGGCGCTGCCACAACCTGTTCTTCATCTGGAGGGCAGATCTGGAGTCCGTTTTGGGCTCCGGAGAGGGGAAATCATCGCCATCGTCATCATCAACCTTCTTCCCTCTCCAATTCCATGAAGCTCTTCATCGTTCATGAGTAATCTATTCGTAGGCTCCCTGGGCGGTGATGAGTAGGATGATATCTATCATGTAATCGAGTTAGTTTTGATGGGGATTGATCCCTAGTATCCACTATGTTTTGAGATTGATGTTGCTACTACTTTGCCATGCTTAATGCTTGTCACTAGGGCCCGAGTGCCATGATTTAAGATCTGAAATTATTATGTTGCCACCAATATATGTATGTTTTAGATCCGATCTTGCAAATTGTAGTTACCTACTATGTGTTGTGACCCGGCAACCCTGGAGTGACAATAACCGGAACCACTCTCGGTGATGACCATAGTTTGAGGAGTTCATGTGTTCACCAAGTGCTATTGCGTTGGTCCGGTTCTTTATTAAAAGGAGAACCTTAATATCCCGTAGTTTCCTTTTGGACCCCGCTGCCACGGGAGGGATGGACAATAGATGTCATATAAGTTCTTTTCCCTAAGCACGTATGACGACACACGGAATGCATGCCTACATAATATTGAAGAACGAGAGCTAGCCACATATCTCTCCGTGTTATAACTGTTGCATGATGAATATCATCCAAACAAATCACCGACCCATTACCTACGAGTTTGTCCCACTACTGCTGTCACTTGTCTTGCTCTGCTGCTGTTACTTGTCTTGCTCTGCTGCTACTGCTGTTACTTGTCTTGCTCTCCTGCTACTATTGCTACTACTGTTGCTTGCTACTGTTTCTACTTGCTATTGCTGTCACTACTGTTGTTCCTTGCCGCTGCTATTACTCGTTACACTCCTGCTACCTGCTACAATTTTGGTATGCTGGTGGTTGACGGGAACAGACAATTTCCATCAACGAGGCAACTTGGATCCATTGATACAATCGTTAGGAATAGTCTGCCGTCAACAGATCATTTTGTCGGGGAACGTCGCATGGGAAACAAAAAATTTCCTACGCGCACGAAAACCTATCATGGTGATGTTCATCTACGAGGGGGATTTCAGATCTACGTACCCTTGTAGATCGCACAGTAGAAGCGTTAATAAACGCGGTTCATGTAGTGGAACGTCCTCACGTCCCTCGATCCGCCCCGCGAACCATCCCACGAACCGTCCCGCGATCCGTCCCACGATCCGCTCCGATCTAGTGCCGAACGGACGACACCTCCGCGTTCAGCACACGTACAGCTCGACGATGATCTCGGCCTTCTTGACCCAGCAAGTGAGACGGAGAGGTAGATGAGTTCTCCGACAGCGTGACGGTGCTCCTGAGGTTGGTGGTGATCTAATCTCAGCAGGGCTCCGCTCGAGCTCCGCAGAAACGCGATCTAGAGGAAAAACCATGGAGGTATGTGGTCGGACTGCCGTGGAAAAGTTGTCTCAAATCAGCCCTATACCCTCCGTATATATAGGGGGGAGGGGAGGGGCCTTGCCTTGGGGCTCAAGGAGCCCCAAGGGGTTCGGCCAATGGGGGGGAGGAGGAGTCCTCCTCCAATCCTAGTCCAACTAGGATTGGAAGGTGGAGTCCTTCCCTTCCTTCCCACTTCCCCCCTTTTTTCTCTTTTGATTTTCTATATCCCTGCGCAGGGGCCTCTTTGGGCTTGCCCACCAGCCCACTAAGGGATGGTGCGGCTCTCCTAAGGCCTATGGGCTTCCCCGGGGTGGGCTACCCCCCCCCCCCCCCCGGTGAACATCCGGAACCCATTCGTGATTCCCGGTACATTCCCGGTAATTCCGAAAACCTTCCGGTAATCTAATGAGGTCATCCTATATATCAATCTTCGTCTTCGGACCATTCCGGAAACCCTCGTGACGTCCGTGATCTCATCCGGGACTCCGAACAACATTCGGTAACCTACCATATAACTCAAATACACATAAAACAACGTCGAACCTTAAGTGTGCAGACCATGCGGTTCGAGAACTATGTAGACATGACCCGAGGGACTCCTCGGTCAATATCCAATAGCAGGACCTGGATGCCCATATTGGATCCTACATATTCTACGAAAATCTTATCGTTTGAACCTCAGTGCCAAGGATTCATATAATCCCGTATGTCATTCCCTTTGTCCTTCGGTATGTTAATTGCCCGAGATTCGATCGTCAGTATCCGCATACCTATTTCAATCTCGTTTACCGGCAAGTCTCTTTACTTGTTCCGTAATACAAGATCCCACAACTTAGACAAAGTTACATTGCTTGCAAGGCTTGTGTGTGATGTTGTATTACCGAGTGGGCCCCGAGATACCTCTCCGTTACACTGAGTGACAAATCCCAGTCTTGATCCATACTAACTCAACGGACACCTTCGGAGATACCTGTAGAGCATCTTTATAGCCACCCAGTTACGTTGTGATGTTTGATACACACAAAGTATTCCTCTGGTGTCAGTAAGTTATATGATCTCATGGTCATAGGAATAAATACTTGACACGCAGAAAATAGTAGCAACAAAATGACACGAGCAACATGCTACGTCTATTAGTTTGGGTCTAGTCCATCACATGATTCTCCCAATGATGTGATCCAGTTATCAAGCAACAACACCTTGTACATAGTCAGAAGACCCTGACTATCCTTGATCAACTGGCTAGCCAACTAGAGGCTTGCTAGGGATAGTGTTTTGTCTATGTATCCACACATGTATCTAAGTCTTCATTCAATACAATTATAGCATGGATAATAAACAATTATCTTGACACGGGAATTATAACAATAACTTATTTATCATTGCCTCTAGGGCACTAGAGTCAATAATCCAGCCCTCACATCACCATGTGAATTACATTGTAATAAATCTAACACCCATACAGTTCTGGTGTTGATCATGCTTTGCCCGTGGAAGAGGTTTAGTAAGTGGGTCTGCTACATTCGGATCCGTGTGCACTTTGCATATATTTACGTCCTCCCCTTCGACGTAGTCATGGATGAGGTTGAAGCGTCGTTTGATGTGTCTGGTCTTCTTGTGAAACTGTGGTTCCTTTGCTAAGGCAATGGCACCCGTTTTGTCACAGAACAAGGTTATTGGATTCAGTGCGCTTGGCACCACTCCAAGATCCGTCATGAACTGCTTCATCCAGACACCCTCCTTAGTCGCCTCTGAGGCAGCCATGTACTCCGCTTCACATGTAGAATCAGCTACGACAGTTTGCTTGGAACTGCACCAGCTTACCGCACCCCCATTAAGAATAAATACGTATCCGGTCTGCGACTTAGAGTCGTCCGGATCTGTGTCAAAGCTTGCATCGACGTAACCTTTTACGGCGAGCTCTTCGTCACCTCCATACACGAGAAACATCTCCTTAGTCCTTTTCAGGTACTTCAGGATATTCTTGACCGCCGTCCAGTGATCCACTCCTGGATTACTCTGGAACCTGCTTGCCATACTTATGGCCAGGCTAACGTCTGGTCTAGTGCACAGCATTGCATACATGGTAGAACCTATGGCTGAAGCATAGGGGACGGTGCTCATATGCTCTCTATCTTTATCAGTTGTTGGGCACTGAGTCTTGCTCAATCTCGTACCTTGTAAAACTGGCAAGAACCCCTTCTTGGACTGTTCCATTTTGAACCTCTTCAAAACTTTATCAAGGTATGTACTTTGTGAAAGTCCTATCAGGCGTTTCGATCTATCCCTATAGATCTTAATGCCTAGAATGTAAGCAGCTTTTCCTAGGTCCTTCATAGATAAACTTTTATTCAAATAATCCTTTATGCTCTCTAAAAACTCCATGTTGTTTCCAATCAGCAATATGTCATCCACATATAATATTAGAAATGCCACAGAGCTCCCACTCACTTTCTTGTAAATACAAGATTCTCCAACCACTTGTATGAACCCAAATGCTTTGATCACCTCATCAAAGCATTTATTCCAACTCCGAGATGCTTGCACCAGTCCATAAATGGATCGCTGGAGCTTGCACACTTTGTTAGCATTTTTAGGATCGACAAAACCTTCGGGTTGCATCATATACAACTCTTCCTTAAGGAAACCGTTAAGGAACGCCGTTTTGACATCCATCTGCCAGATTTCATAATCGAAAAATGCAGCTATTGCTAACATGATTCTGACAGATTTAAGCATCGCTACGGGTGAGAACGTCTCATCGTAGTCAACTCCTTGAACTTGTGAAAAACCTTTTGCCACAAGTCGAGCTTTATAAACGGTCACATTACCGTCAGCGTCCGTCTTCTTCTTAAAGATCCATTTGTCCTGAATAGCCTTGCGGCCTTCAGGTAGTACTTCCAAAGTCCACACTTTGTTTTCATACATAGATCCTATCTCAGACGTCATGGCCTCCAGCCATTTGTTCGAATCCGGGCCCACCATTGCTTCTTCATAATTAGCAGGCTCATTGTTGTCTAACAACATAATTGATAAGATGGGATTACCGTACCACTCTGGAGTAGTACGCGGTCTCGTCGACCTGCGAGGTTCGACAGGAACTTGATTCGGAGTTTCATGATCATCATCATTAACTTCCTCCTCAACCGGCATCGCAACGACAGGAGTTTCCCCTTGCCCTGCGCC
The DNA here is from genome assembly GCF_904849725.1 of Hordeum vulgare subsp. vulgare. NCBI lineage: Eukaryota > Viridiplantae > Streptophyta > Magnoliopsida > Poales > Poaceae > Hordeum > Hordeum vulgare. Next base: position 155,474,410 of record NC_058519.1, on the reverse strand, counting down.
ACCATCCAGAGGGATGAGAAGTTCGACAACCTCATCAAGTTCTATCTTCCTCCCACTCAATTCTCTCGAGAGAAACTCCTTCTCGAGAAAAGCTCCGTTCTTAGCAACAAACACTTTGCCCTCGGATTTGAGATAGAAGGTGTACCCAACTGTCTCTTTCGGGTAACCTATGAAGATGCACTTTTCCGCTTTGGGTTCCAGCTTTTCAGGCTGAAGCTTTTTGACATAAGCATCACATCCCCAAACTTTAAGAAACAACAACTTTGGTCTTTTGCCATAACACAGTTCGTATGGTGTCGTCTCAACTGATTTTGATGGTGCCCTATTTAAAGTGAATGCAGCTGTTTCTAATGCAAAACCCCAAAACGATAACGGCAAATCGGTAAGACACACCATAGATCGCACCATCTCTAATAACATACGATTACGACGTTCGGACACACCATTACGCTGTGGTGTTCCAGGCGGTGTCAACTATGAAACAATTCCACATTGTATTAAGTGAGCACCAAACTCGAAACTCAGATATTCACCCCCACAATTAGACCGTAGGAATTTGATCTTCTTGTTACGATGATTTTCAACTTCACTCTGAAATTGCTTGAACTTTTCAAATGTTTCAGACTTGTGCTTCATTAAATAGACATAACCATATCTACTTAAATTGTCAGTGAAGGTGAGAAAATAACGATATCCGCCGCGTGCCTCCACGCTCATCGGACCACACACATCGGTATGTATGATTTCCAACAAGTCACTTGCACGCTCCATTGTTCCGGAGAACGGAGTTTTAGTCATCTTGCCCATGAGGCATGGTTCGCACGTGTCAAGTGAATCAAAGTCAAGTGACTCCAAAAGTCCATCGGTATGGAGTTTCTTCATGCGCTTTACACCAATATGACCTAAGCAGCAGTGCCACAAAAACATGGCGCTATCATTGTTAAGTCTAACTCTTTTGGTCTCAATGTTATGTATATGTGTATTATCACTATCAAGATTCAATATGAACAATCCTCTCACATTGGGTGCATGACCATAAAAGATGTTACTCATAGAAATAGAACAACCATTATTCTCTGACTTAAATGAGTAACCGTCTCGCAATAAACAAGATCCAGATATAATGTTCATGCTTAACGCAGGCACTAAATAACAATTATTCAAGTTCATAACTAATCCTGATGGTAACTGAAGTGAAACTGTGCGGACGGCGATTGCAACAACCTTGGAACCATTTCCCATGCGCATCGTCACTTCATCTTTCTCCAGCCTTCGCCTATTCCACAGTTCCTGTTTCGAGTTGCAAATATGAGCAACAGAACCGGTATCGAATACCCATGCACTACTACGAGAGCTGGTTAAGTACACATCAATAACATGTATATCAAATATACCTGATTTTTCTTTGGCCGCCTTCTTATCAGCCAGATACTTGGCGCAGTTGCGCTTCCAGTGACCCATACCCTTGCAATAATCGCACTCCATTTCAGGCTTAGGTCCAGCTTTGGGTTTCTTCGTCAGATTGGCAACAAGTTTGCCGCTCTTCTTTGAATTACCCTGCTTTCCTTTGTCGTTTCTCTTGAAACTAGTGGTCTTATTCACCATCAACACTTGATGTTCTTTACAGAGTTCTGACTCTGCGACTTTCAGCATCGCGAACAACTCGGCGGGTGACTTGTTCATCCCTTGCATGTTGTAGTTCAACACAAAGCCCTTATAGCTTGGCACAGTGATTGAAGAATTCTGTCAGTGATAGCCTCTTGCGGGAGTTCAATCCCCAGGTCAGCTAGACGGTTTGAGTACCCAGACATTTTGAGCACGTGTTCACTGACAGACGAATTCTCCTCCATCTTGCAAGCATAGAATTTATCGGAGGTCTCATACCTCTCGATCCGGGCGTTCTTCTGAAAGATAAACTTCAACTCCTGGAACATCTCATATGCTCCATGACACTCAAAGCAACGTTGAAGTCTCGGTTCTAAGCCATACAAGACTGCACATTGAACTACTCAGTAGTCCTCCTTACGTGTTAACCAAGCGTTCTTAACATCTTGGTCAGCCGTAGAGGGTGGTTCATCTCCTAGCGCAGCATCAAGGACATAATCCTTCTTCCCAGCTTGTAGGATCAACTTAAGATTACGAGCCCAGTCTACAAAGTTGCTTCCATCATCTTTCAACTTAGCTTTCTCTAGGAACGTATTAAAATTTAGGGTGACTGTCGCGTGAGCCATGATCTACAACACAAATATATTCAAAGTGGACTTAGACTATGTTCAAGATAATTAGAGTTTAACTTAATCAAATTACTTGCTAAACTCCCACTCAAAAAGTACATCTCTCTAGTCATTTGAGTGGTACATGATCCAATTCCACTAGCTCAAGTCCGATCATCACATGTGTTGAGGATAGTTTCAGTGGTAAGCATCCCTATGCTAATCATATCAACTATATGATTCATGATCGACCTTTCGGTCTCATGTGTTCCGAGGCCATGTCTGCACATGCTAGGCTCGTCAAGCTTAACCCGAGTGTTCCGCGTGTGCAACTGTTTTGCACCCGTTGTATGTGAACGTTGAGTCTATCACACCCGATCATCACGTGGTGTCTCGAAACGACGAACTGTAGCAACGGTGCACAGTCGGGGAGAACACAATTTCGTCTTGAAATTTCAGTGAGAGAACACCTTATAATGCTACCGTCGTTCTAAGCAAAATAAGGTGCATAAAAGGATTAACATCACATGCAATTCATAAGTGACATGATATGGCCATCATCACGTGCTTCTTGATCTCCATCACCAAAGCACCAGCACGATCTTCTGTCACCGGCGCCACACCATGATCTCCATCAACGTGTCACCATCGGGGTTGTCGTGCTACTCATGCTATTACTACTAAAGCTACATCCTAGCAATATAGTAAACGCATCTGCAAGCACAAACGTTAGTTTAAAGACAACCCTATGGCTCCTGCCGGTTGCCGTACCATCGACGTGCAAGTCGATATTAACTATTACAACATGATCATCTCATACATCCAATATATCACATCACATCGTTGGCCATATCACATCACAAGCATACCCTGCAAAAACAAGTTAGACGTCCTCTAATTGTTGTTGCATGTTTTACATGGTGACCATGGGTATCTAGTAGGATCGCATCTTACTTACGCAAACACCACAACGGAGATATATGAATTGCTATTTAACCTCATCCAAGGACCTCCTCGGTCAAATCCGATTCAACTAAAGTTGGAGAAACTGACACTCGCCAGTCAACTATGATCAACGGAGTTACTCGTAGCGATGAAACCAGTCTCTCGTATGCGTACGAGTAATGTAGGTCCGAGTCGCTTTGATCCAACAATACCGCGAAATCAAAAAAGACTAAGGAGGGCAGCAAATCGCACATCACCGCCCACAAAAACTTTTGTGTTCTACTCGAGAAGACATCTACGCATGAACCTAGCTCATGATGCCACTGTTGGGGAACGTCGCATGGGAAACAAAAAATTTCCTACGCAGACGAAAACCTATCATGGAGATGTTCATCTACGAGGGGGGTTTCAGATCTACGTACCCTTGTAGATCGCACAGCAGAAGCGTTAATAAACGCGGTTGATGTAGTGGAACGTCCTCACGTCCCTCGATCCGCCCCGTGAACCGTCCCATGAACCATCCCGCGATCCGTCCCATGATCCGCTCCGATCTAGTGCCGAATGGACGGCACCTCCGCGTTCAGCACACGTACAGCTCGACGATGATCTCGGCCTTCTTGATCCAGAAAGAGAGACGGAGAGGTAGATGAGTTCTCCGGCAGCGTGACGACGCTCCGAAGGTTGGTGTTGATCTAATCTCAGTAGGGCTCCGCCCGAGCTCCGCAAAAACGCGATCTAGAGGAAAAACCGTGGAGGTATGTGGTCGGGCTGCCGTGGAAAAGTTGTCTCAAGTCAGCCCTAAAACCTCCGTATATATAGGGGGAGGGGAGGGGCCTTGCCTTGGCGCTCAAGCATCCCCAAGGGGTTTGGCCGATGGGTGGGAGGAGGAGTCCTCCTCTAATCCTAGTCCAACTAGGATTGGAAGGTGGAGTCCTTCCCTTCCTTCCCATTTCCCCCCTTTTTTTCTCTTTTGATTTTCTATCTCCCTGCGCAAGGGCCTCTCTGGGCTTGCCCACCAGCCCACTAAGGGCTGGTGCGGCACCCCTAAGGCCTATGGGCTTCCCCGGGGTGGGCTGCCCCCCGGTGAACATCCGGAACCCATTCGTCATTCCCGGTAATTCCGAAAACCTTCCGGTAATCAAATGAGGTCATCCTATATATCAATCTTCGTCTCCGGACCATTCCGGAAACACTCGTGACGTCCGTGATCTCATCCGGGACTCTAAACAAGATTCGGTAACCAACCATATAACTCAAATACGCATAAAACAACGTCGAACCTTAAGTGTGCAGACCCTGCGGGTTTGAGTACTTTGTAGACATGACCCGAGGGACTCCTCGGTCAATATCCAATAGTGGGACCTGGATGCCCATATTGGATCCTACATATTCTACGAAGATCTTATCGTTTGAACCTCAGTGCCAAGGATTCATATAATCCCGTATGTCATTCCCTTTGTCCTTCGGTATGTTACTTGCCCGAGATTCGATCGTCAGTATCCGCATACCTATTTCAATCTCGTTTACCGGCAAGTCTCTTTACTCGTTCCATAATACAAGATCCCGCAACTTACACTAAGTCACATTGCTTGCAAGGCTTGTGTGTGATGTTGTATTACCGAGTGGGCCCCGAGATACCTCTCCGTCACACGGAGTGACAAATCCCAGCCTTGATCTATACTAACTCAACGGACACCTTCGGAGATACCTGTAGAGCATCTTTATTGCCACCCAGTTACGTTGTGACGTTTGATACACACAAAGTATTCCTCCGGTGTCAGTGAGTTATATGATCTCATGGTCATAGGAATAAATACTTGACACGCAGAAAACAGTAGCAACAAAATGACATGATCAACATGCTACGTCTATCAGTTTGGGTCTAGTCCATCACATGATTCTCCCAATGATGTGATCCAGTTATCGAGCAACAACACCTTGTACATAGTCAGAAGACCCTGACTATCCTTGATCAACTGGCTAGCCAAATAGAGGCTTGCTAGGGACAGTGTTTTGTCTATGTATCCACACATGTATCTAAGTCTTCATTCGATACAATTATAGCATGGATAATAAATGATTATCTTGATACAGGAATTATAACAATAACTTATTTATCATTGCCTCTAGGGCATAATTCCAACACGTTTCTGACACCGTTGTTATCATACTACTTTTCTGTTACTAGTTTGCTTGCAGATACTAATCTTTCAGGTGTGGTTGAATCTGACACATTCAGCTACTAATACTTGAGAGTATCCTCTCACCTCCTATAGGCGCACCAACAAATTTGGGTCGAATACTCTACCCTCGAAAACTGCTGCAATCCAACGCGTTGGTGGGCCGTCAAGAACATTCTTCTAGTTTCGATTGCCAGAGAGTGCTAGCAGCATTCTTCTAGTGTCGTTCCAGGTGAAGGTCTGCTGTCACGGAATCAACATTTTTCTAGCGCCGTTGCCGGGGAGGTATTTCTATATTCTCTGAGTTACTTGGGATTTATATCTGCCGATCACTATGAAGAATCTGAAGGATCCAAAAACCAAAGTCTTGCCCTCAACTACGAGGGGAGGTAAGGAACTGCCATCTAGCTCTGCACTTGATTCACCTTCAGTTATGAGTAAGTTTGCGACATCACCTCGTGCTAGAAATCTTGATATGTCGCATGTGCTTGATACTGCTAGAGATGCTATGCTTGATACTGCTTTGCCTGATGATGCTAGAGATGCTATTTTGCCTGATGATGCTATGCTTGATGATGCTAGAGATGCTATTTTGCCTGATGTTCCACTAGGGGTATTCCTTGATGCTCATATTGCTAGAGTTATTGCCAATGCTCGTGATGCTTCTGAAACTACCGATACTATTGAGATAGAACCTACTTTTGTTCCTGCTAGATCTAGCTCTCCTAGATATGAATTGCCTGATATACCTGAGGGTTACGTTATGGAGGGAGAGATAGATGAGGATTTTCTTGCGTGTAACGATGCCTATGACGCTGAGAAATTACTTCTCAAGTGGAAGGAAAAATCTCTGAAAGCTAGGATGAAATACGACCCGAAGTTTGCCACTTCACCTATCTTTATCACCGATAAGGATTAAGAATTTTCTGTCGATCCTGAGATAATCTCTCTCGTCGAATCTGATCCTTTTTACGGTTATGAGTCTGAGACGGTCGTAGACCATCTTGCCAAACTACACGATATAGCCACCCTTTTCACTAATGAGGAGAAGATCCGCCACTACTATATCCTTAAGCTGTTTCCTTTCTCTCTAAAGGATGACGCTAAAGCCTAGTTCACCTCTCTTGCTCCTGGATGTGTGAGTAGTCCCCGGGATATGGTCTATTACTTCTATGAGAAATATTTCCCTGCCCATAAGAAGCAAGCTGCCTTGCAGGAAATATACAACTTTGCTCAACTCCAAGAAGAGAGTCTCCCACAAGCTTGGGGGAGGCTCATCCAGCTACAGAATGCTTTGCCTGATCACCCTCTTAAGATGAACGAGATACTTGATATCCTCTATAACGGACTTACGATGCCTCTAAAGACCACCTAGATAGTTGTGCCAGTTGTGTTTTTAGGGAACGAACTATAGAACAAGCTGAGACCCAAATGAATAACATCTTGATCAACGATAATGCTTGGACTATTTCCGAACCACCTCCTAAGCCAACTCCAAAGAAAAGAGGTATTCTATTCCTCAGTCCCGAAGATATGCAAGAAGCCAAGAAATCTATGCAAGAGAAAGGCATTAGATCTGAAGATGTCAAAAATCTACCACCTATCAAAGAGATCCATGGTCTCGATAATCCGATACAAGTAGTAGAAGTGAATTCTCTGCGTAGGTTTGATGAGAGTGATATTCCTTTTGACAAACATGCTAGCCTATGCTTTGATGAGTTTGACAACTTTGTTGCGAAACAACAGAGTTTCAATGATTATGTTAGCAGACATTTGGAACAAAGTACTCATATGCTTAGCCATTTAAGTGCTTGTGTAGACAGAAATGTCAATGATCTGAAGCTTCTGAGTAAACATGCCTCTATGATTACTACTCAGGTAGAACAAGTACTTAAAGCTCACAATGACCTGCTCAATGAATTAAATGACAACTCTGTCAGAGTCATTACTAGAGGCGGCAAAATGACTCAAGAACCTTTGTATCCTGAAGGTCATCCTAAGAGAATTGATCAAGATTCTCAAGGAATTAATGCTGATACACCTAGTCATCCTAAGGAGAAGAAGAAGGATGATAGAAACATTCATGCCAGTTCACCAAATACTGTCACACCTGAAGAACCTAATGATATTTCTGCGTCTGATGCAGAAACACAATCTGGTGATGAACATGAACCTGGTGACAATATGGACAGTGATGTTCATAATAATGCTCAACCTAGCAATGATGAGGATGTGGAGATTGAACCTACGGTTAATCCTAATAACCCACAACCTAAGGGATACGATAAGAATGACTTCACTGCTAGGAAGCATGGTAAAGAAAGGGAGCCATGGGTTCACAGATCTATGCCCCTTCCTCCTAAGCCATCCAAGAAAAAGGATGATGAGGATTTTGAGTGCTTCGTTGAGATGATAAGGCCCATCTTTCTGCAGATGCGGTTAATTGATATGCTCAAGATGTCTCCGTATGCCATGTACATGAAAGATATCGTGACTAATAAACGGAAGATACCAGATCTTGAGATCTCCACCATGCTTGCCAATTACACTTTCAAAGGTGGAACTCCTAAGAAACTTGGTGATCCTGGAGTGCCCACTATACCTTGCTCCATTAAAGGAAACTACGTAAGAACTACCTTATGTGACCTTGGAGCCGGTGTTAGTGTTATGCCGCTCTCTCTTTATCGTAGACTTGAGTTGGATAAGTTGACACCCACTGAAATTTCTCTGCAAATGGCCGACAAATCAACTGCTTTCCCTATCGGCATTTGCGAGGATGTGCCTCTTGTGGTTGCTAACACCACTATCTTAACAGACTTTGTTATCTTGGATATTCCCGAGGACGATGCCATGGCTGTCATCCTCGGAAGACCCTTTTTAAACACTGCAGGAGCTCTTATAGATTGCAACAAAGGCAATGTCACTTACCATGTCAAGGTAAGGAGCACACAGTGCACTTTCCGAAGAAACGATATCTAGTACATTGCATCAATGCTATCGAAAAGACTTCATCGATTCTTATTGGGAGCTTTGAATGCCCTATTCCTCGTGTCAAGATGAAGTATGATTTGCTTGTTGGGAGATACATATCCCCATTGAGGTGACTTAGGAAAATTCTCCGTTCTCTCTTGCGATTCGAGAAGGTCTTGTCATGAGGACTTGATCAACCCCATTGACGGATTTCTTTCGATGACCATGAAATGGATGAATCGAAGAGTCACATACCTCTGTTTTGAGCTTTCATTTTCTGTTGCTTAGAAGAAAAATGATAGATTTAGTTTAGTTTTTCCTATTTTCTGTTTTAGCGTCCTGGAGAAAAATACCTCGAAAATAAAAGTTCTCCGATAGTCCTGAAAACTTAGTATGATTTTTGCCGGAATATTTGAAAAATACTGGGTCTGAGAGCTGGCCTGGGGGCCAGACCAGTGGACCACAAGCCCTGCCACCGCCACCCCCCTAGTGGCTGCTAGCAAGCTCGTGGGGCCCACAGGGACCCCCTCCACTCATTCCAGCTCCCATCCTCTTCTTCCACCTCCAGAAAAAAATGTTTCGCAGCTCAAACCCGTGTTCTTGCTCATTTGGCTGTGATTTTTGATCTCCTTTCTCAAAGCACCATTCTCCGAACCGTTTTGGGGAAATTACTCCTTGGTAAGTGACTCCTCCATTGGTCCAATTAGTTTTTGCTCTAGTGCTTTATCCTTTGCGTATTCTTGCTACCTTGATGACCCTGTTCTTGAGCTAGAAAGGTTGATTTTAGCTGGTCCCAAGTAGTTTTAGCACGTGATACGGTCTCTAGTCACTAGTAGGAGTAGTTGCTACAAGTTGGGTTAATCTTTATTCACTTTTCTTTCGAAGTCTTTAAAAATTTCAGAATTTTTCAGAGCTAGAAAAAGGAAAAGATGAGGAGGTTCTTGAGAGGCTCTTCAAACCGTAACCCCAAGGAGGATGAGAAGAACCAGCCCAAGTACGTAGTCCCTCGAGTCACAGAAGTTCGAGCGTGCGAGTGGCCAAGTGATGATTTTTGCGCGCCGCTGGGCTTTATGAAGACTTTTATTACTTGGTGGAGAATGCAGGTCTTACTGCGTTTGTTGAAGATAAGTGCTCACAATATCTCCTCCTCACCAATATTTTCGTTCAAAGCTTCAACTTTTATCCGAGGAAGAATCCTCCCATGGTTGAGTTCATGATATACGATGTTCCCCAGTGCATGACACTACAGGATTTTTGCAATGCATGAAAATTACCTTATGTTGGGGATATCCGTGACCCTCGTCCACGGGACTTGGAGGATTTCATTGGTACTATTGCTGTTGGAGAGGAGAGAGGAGTGTCTCGCGCTAGAATTGCTAGCATACATTTTCCTGTGCTTCGGTACTTCTCATTATTTGTGGGAAAATGTTTGATTGGCCGTGGGGAGGCTGGATCACTTAGTTCTCCAGACCTTGCGGTTTTGCGCGAAGGCCTTTATAACAATAAGGCTTATAGCTTAGGTGCTATAGTGGCCCAGCGGTTGAACACCAACCATTCCAAGGGTGTCGTCTATGGAGGTATCTATGCTACCCGTCTTGCCAGACACTTTGAGATACCCATTAGACTAAGAGAGGAAGGAGAGATGCTTCTCCCTGAGAAATATCTGGATTATGACAGCATGGTTCGCCATGATTTTCTGGATAGAGGTGCTAGTAGACAGATGATTTATAACCTGGTATTTAGTCAGGGTACTCGAGAGACTATTACTTTGCCTGCTCCTTATTTGTTTGACGAAGGCAGGTACACTATTATGCCCTCGGACATCTATGCATATTGGGGCTTGGCCCAACCACATGCGCCCTTGCCTGAGCCGCCAGTCGAGTACCAGACGCCAGTTTATCAGTGGGAGCTAGAGGAGCTCACACAGCAGTGGCATCCACAGTCTGCTCCGGAGTATCCTGGAGCTGGTGATTTCCCACCTTGGGGGTAGACCAAGCTAGGCCAAAAGCCTAAGCTTGGGGGAGTACGTGTTTCTCACCGACTTGATATTCATGCTTATGCTTTCACTTTGTTAGCCGGTGTTTACACTTTGCCACTGTATCATCCATGCTAGTTTATTTTCGTTTTCTCGTTTTCTTGTTTTGTGTCCTTTTGAGAGAACCCAAAAAGATTTTTCTTTCTTATTTTGCTTGTTGGGAGTTTTCCCGTGTAAATAGTTTTCTTTTTCTTTGGGTCAAGGTAGAAGATATTGGTTACAATGTTTAGTGGCTCTTGCATGCATACCCGTTTAGCTTTCAAAGAGCCATATTACTTTGTCTTCTCCTTTGTGTTTTCCTGCAGATTCAGCTTAGTCCAATGCACGAGCACTCTTATTATTGTTCACATCGTTCGATCGTGCAAGTGAAAGGCAATAATGATGATATATGATGAAGTGACTGAGACTGAAAAGCTAGTATGAACTCTATCTATTTTGTTTTTGTAAATATGACTAGCTTGTCGACCCACATTCAGCTTTGTTGTGAGAGAACCATGTTTGCAATGACAACTTAGAGATCATAGTTTCTGATGCCATGCTTATTTAGCTGAGAGTTTATAATGGTTTGTCTTGAATGCTAACATAGATTTTGAGATGACTATGATGTAGTATGATATGATGGTATTCTCCTTTGAATGATTCAAGTGGCTTGACTTGGCGCATGTTCATGCATGTAGTTGAAACAAAATCAACATAGCCTCTATGATGTTCGTGTTCATGGTGATTTATATCTTGTTCATGCTTGCATTCAATGTTAGTCAAACTCATTGCATCTTGATGACTGTTGTCGCTCTCTAGTTGGTCGCTTCCGAGTCTTTTGCTAGCCTTCACTTGTACTAAGCAGAATACTGCTTGTGCATCCACTTCCATAAACCCAAAACTTTTTTCCATGAGAGTCCACCATACCTACCTACTTGCGGTATCTACCTGCCGTTCCAAGTAAATTTGCATGTGCCACTCTCTAAACCTTCAAGAAATAATCTGTTTTGCATGCCCGAACATCTCATGTGGTGACAGGGGGCTATTGGTATCTTCCATGCTAGGAGTGTTATCCTCGACATGTGTTTATTCACTGTCATTCACGAGAAAGGGGTCGGTAATTGGAATGCCCAGTTCCATGCTTAAATCGAAAACATAACTGTAAAACAAGACTCCCCTCGGATTGATGTTAGTATGCACGGTACCCGAGGATTCGGCTAGCCGTGGAGTGTGATTGATTGGTGGTGGGGGAGTTAAAACTTTACTTTTCTGTTCGGGAACCGCCTATAGCATGAGTAGCATGGAAGATATTGAGAACTCTTGGTCATTGCGTTGACAATGAAAGCATGCCACCCAAAATTATTATCTCTCTTTTCAAAGCTTGAGCTCTGGCACGTCTGCAAATCAATGCTTCCCTCTGCGAAGGGACTGTCTATTTATTTTCCTGTTGAGTCGTCCTCTTCTTATATAAGCACCAATTAGAGAGCACCATTGTCATTTTTATGCTTTGCTTTTGATTGATATTGAGTATGACTATGACTGGATCTTCGTTGCCACGAATTACAATGTTTAGTCAGCCCTTGTTCTTTGAAGGTGCTCTGCATTTATGTTTTGCGGTCTCAGAAAGATACCATCTATTCGTACTGCTTCATGATTGTTTTGATTGAAGAGTTGACGTTTGAGACTTATTATTATTTGCTTGCTAGCTGAGTATGCCATTAATATTAGTTTACCGTGAGACCTAGATGTCATTTTCTTATGTGGTTAGCTTATGATCTTGCTGAAATTCTGGATATGAGTTAGGCATAATTGCAACAACAAGATCAAACAGAGTTCGTCAAAGTTTTTCTTTTATCTCTTTCAGTTTGTCAACTGAATTGCTTGAGGACAAGCAAGGCTTTAAGCTTGGGGGACTTGATACGCCTCCGTCGTATCTACTTTCCCGAACTCTTTTGCCCTTGTTTTGGACTCTAATTTGCATGATTTGAATGGAACTAACCCGGACTGACGCTGTTCTCAACAGAATTGCCATGGTGTTATTTTTGCACAGAAATAGAAGTTCTCGAAATGACCTGAAATCTACCAGGATTTTTTGTGGAATATATAAAAAATACTGGCGCAAGAACCAACTGGAGGGACGGATCCAGGAGCCCACAAGCCCACCAGGCCCGCCCCCCTGGCCGGGCCTGGCAGGCTTGTGAGCTCCTTGGAGCTCTGCCGCCCGCAATTCCATCTCTATATATCCTCTTTCGTCCGGAAAAAAATCAAGGAGAAGACTTCATCGCGTTTTATGATACGGAGGCGCCGCCACCTCGTGTTCTTCCTCTGGAGGGCAGATCTGGAGTCCGTACTGGGCTCCGGAGAGGGGAGATCGTCGCCATCGTCATCATCAACCTTCCTTCATCACGAATTCCATGATGATGTTCACCGTTCGTGAGTAATCTCATCGTAGGCTTGCTGGACGGTGAGGAGTTGGATGAGATCTATCATGTAATCGAGTTAGTTTTGACGGGATTGATCCCTAGTATCTACTATGTTCTGAGATTGATGTTGCTACTACTTTGCCATGCTTAATGCTTGTCACTAGGGCCCGAGTGCCATGATTTCAGATCCGAACCTATTATGTTGTCGCCAATATATGTGTGTTTTAGATCCTATCTTGCAAGTTATAGTCACCTACTATGTGTTATGACCCGGCAACCCCGGAGTGAAAATAGCCGGAACCACTCCCGGAGATGACCATAGTATGAGGAGTTCATGTATTCACCAAGTGTTAATGCACTGGTACGGTTCTTTATTAAAAGGAGAACCTTAATATCACGTAGTTTCCATTAGGACCCCGCTGCCACAGGAGGGATGGACAATAGATGTCATGCAAGTTCTTTTCCCTAAGCACGTATGACTACATATGAAATACATGCCTACATTAGATTGACGAACGGGAGCTAGTTACATATCTCTCCGTGTTATAGTTGTTACATGATGAATCACATCCGGCATAATCATCCATCACCGATCCAATGCCTACGAGTTTTTCCTACTGGTCCTTGCTACGTTACCTTGCCGCTACTGCTGTCACTTGTGTTACTATTACTCTGTTGCTACCGCTATTACTTTGCTGCTACTGGTTACTGTTGCTACTGCTGCTATCATACTACTTTGCTACTCAAACTTTGCTGCAGACACTAAATCTTTCAGGTGTGGTTGAATTGACAACTCAACTGCTAATTCCTGAGAATATTCTTGCGCTTCCCCTTGAGTCGAATCAATAAATTTGGGTTGAATACTCTACCCTCGAAAACTGTTGAGATCCCCTATACTTGTGGGTTATCACTTTCTCCTCAGGTTAATCCTCAATTGTTTTTATGCTTGAGGGATGTGCAACCTGTTGATCACCAAGAGGAGGCCTTTTGCAAGGTGGCTTGAGAGAAAAGTTCTTCACATACTTTGGAGTGACGAAGCGATATTCCTTCCACTCCTTAGTCCACCCGCGTTCTATTTTCTAAAGCCTAATTTTCTGCTTTACCATAGGTTCCTTTCCATGTGTTTCCTCATCTGGCGTGCAGTAATCAGTGTATATATCCTCAGGGATATCAACTGAAGTGTTCAATTCAAGTTTCTTTCCACGCTTTTGCTTTCTGTCATCTACCATTTTCTTCAACTGATGCTTTTGGTGAGGAATTTGCACTCTTGAAGATTCTGATGACACTAGCAAAGTTTCTTCGAGGAACGCTGCAAATGAGTTAAGTTGATGAGAACCTAGAGATTCAGCAACTGACATTTTGTACGTGTAAACAGAGTATAGGTGCGAGGAATTTGGAGAGGTCATATGCGTTCTCAGATTTGAAGAAATTGAAATTTTAAAAGTTGAGAATTTTACCAGTGGGTTGAGGAATTTGACTAAGCATTCTGATCCTGGGTTCCAGAGTTGTGCAGATTGGAAAATTTGCACAATTGAGGAATCACATGAAGAATTTTAGTGGCTTAGTGAAATTCATCAAGTGTTTGAGGACTTGAGTGTGCGAAGCTGATAGACAGTGAGGAAAAACAGATTTTTTGAATCTAAGATGAAATAGTAGATCAAAAGGGGCAGTAAAATAAGATTTTAATTACCCTGTGAGACGAACATGAAGAACAGAGGCAGTAACAGTAAGAAGCTCTTCGGTTCGAGTCTGCTGCGCCCTAACTTGGCGGTAGAAGACACCTTTAGATGTTCTGCTTCCGGCGTGAGTTCGACGACGGAGAGGTCGAGGCAGTGAAGCTATTCCTCACTGGCGACGAGATTGCTAGCGGTGGCGCTAGGTTTGAGCTTGAGCGGAGAGAAGGACGAGAGGTCGAAGAATTTTGACAGAGGGGGTAAGGACCTATTTATAGCTCACGTGAAAACGGCCCGGCCAAAACTTTCGGACCGAACAACCCTTGCCCATTCGTCTCCGCACGACACATGTAGCCCACGATATAAGTGGTGGAGATCGTGCTTATCATAGCATGGGAAGTGGGTTCAGTTACTATGTAACGTCATAAAATACATTTTTGAAGATTTGAGGATTTTGTTGCAAAATCCTCAGCTGACAAGGACATAGTGAGGATTTTGAACAAAGTTTCAAGTAGAACGCATATGAAGAATTGAATAGACCGGGTTGAGTATAGCATAGAGGGGAGTAGGGTTCGATCACATTCACTTACATGAAATATCAAATTGAAGAAATAGCTATAAGTGAATGTTGTTGAGGACTTTGAAATCTGAATATATATATATATATATATATATATATATATATATATATATATATATATATATATATATATATGTATATATAGGCAAATGATAATCATCAAGTGTTTTGAAGATTTTAAAGATTTTGAAAAACTTGAGGATTTTGTGACAAAGCGTAAGGTCGATGAATTTCAACTTTGAAGAAAAAAAAGGCAGCTTGAAGGTTTTCAAAGTTGGGTGGTGGCGTGACCCACCGTATAAGAATGATGATTTCAAGCGCCGCGTACAATTGTCGTAGGGCCCTCAGAACCAAGTTCTGCATTAATTTCCTCACACTAAGAGTGATATTCTTCATTAATTGAAGAAAATCGATTCTTCGTGTGTTGCACATCTAAGTCATCAATTTTGCATAAGTGTTAGGATGTGTGCATGTTTTTACAAAACATTTGAAGACTCTAAGATATTTAGCTCACACCTCAACTTGCAAAACCTTTTCTCATCCAAGGGCTTAGTGAAAATATCTGCTAGTTGATCGTCAGTCTTCACATGTTCGATGAGGATATTGCCCTTGAGGACATGGTCCCGAAGAAAATGATGACAAATCTGGATGTGCTTAGTCTTCGAATGTTGTACTAGGTTGTATGCAATTTTGATTGCGGTCGCAGTAGATAGGCACATTCTTCATGTTGATGCCGTAGTCCTTGAGGGTTTGCTTCATCCATAACTATTGAGCATAGCGGGATCCAGCAGCAATGTACTCAGCTTCGGCAGTGGAGAGGTAAACACAGTTCTGCTTCTTTGAGGACCAGCAGACTAATGATCTTCTGAGGAAATGACAAGTGCCAGAAGTTGACTTGCGATCCACATGGTCACCAGCATAGTCAGAATCAGAATATCCCACAAGATGAAGATTTGAGCCCTTGGGGTACCATAATCCTAGTGTTGGTGTGTGAGCTAAGTATCGAAGAATATGCTTCACAGCCTTACGGTGTGATTCCTTCGGTTTTGCTTGAAGACGAGCTGTGACATCCTCAACTTTTGCTACAGTAATGATTGTAATTAAGCGACAGCGATCCCGCACTAATGATGCCACATCATCATTAATGATATCAACGATCTCGTGTTGGTTGAAACCGAATCAAAATTCGATGCTCTAAGATGAAGTCAAACGAGGAAAGGATTCGGTTGATGAAACGAAAATGTCACGGGAGTTATAAAAATTCCCTAGCGAAGTATAAAAATGAATCGGGCACTTTTGGAATATTTGATAAGCCCAATATATTTAGAAGTGGAGCCTTAAACAAAATAAGTAAAGAGAAATATAGTAAATGTAAAAGAAAGAAATAAAAGTATATAAAATAAATTATAATGATAGTAAATAAAATTAGGTACTAAAAAGAATTAGAAATAATAGAAAAACAAAAACAAAACAAAACAAACAAACAAAAAGGGAAAAAGAACCCCCCACCCCCTGGCCCAACTTGCCTAGAGGCCCAGCCGGCCAGGCCAAAGCCCCCGCAGGGGAAACCCTAGCGTTGACCCCCTACTCCCCTCGCAACTCCCCCGTTTCTGAGCGCCGCCGCCGGCCTTATCCCCTCGAGGGGGGCCCCTCCCCCAGCGCTCCCCACGTGCCCTCATCCCCTCGAGGGGGCCCCTCCCCATGATCTCCTACTCACCCCACCGACACCTCCCATCTCTCTCTCTCGTACCCCCCACCCACCGAGAGACAGGGATGCTCCCAGTCCCCCCCCCCCCCCCCGTCAGCCCCCCTCAGATCCACCTCCCCCACCGGCCTCCCTCTCCCTTCCCTCACCGCCGGCCGAGGCCACCTCTCGCATCGATCCCTTCCCCATCCCCCGCCGGCCTCCCCAAGGAGCCCCGCCGGCCGAGCCCCATCCCCATCGGCCCTAACCCCCCGTCGGCCCTTCCTCCCGCTCGGTCCAGGAGGGACCGGATAGGGAGACCCTCCTCCTCGTCGTCATCCGGCCGGCCCCGACCTCCGAGAGGTTTTCTCTGGCGACCCACCTTGCCGGATCCGTCGTCACCGCCTCTGGGAACGCCTCCACGCCATCTCCTCCGCCCCTTCCCGCGAACTATGGCTTCACCGGGTCGTCTCGTCAACGTCGGTGATCCCCTCCTCAGGCTCCTCCCACCATCTCGTTTCCCTCGCCGTCCCGGTTCTGTTCCGACGAACGACGCTCCGTTCCGACGACGTGATGTTCGCGTAGGAGAGATTGAAGTTAGTGTTTCTTCTCTGTTGAGAAGAGGAGAAGTTGAGAAGAATACTTTGTGTTAACACAAACAGGGAGATGAGAGTTTTTTTAGAGAAATAAAAATAATTAATGTATTGCGTATGTATTTTGTATGTATGAGATGCACGTATGTATGTATGTATGTATTTCGGTATATGGCGGTAGACGTTAAATGTTTGGTTATGTATTTGTGAGTAAAAATGTGTATTTGCCTAAAGCCACTTACCGGTGGGGCCAACGCACCCCGGTGTCTGTGACAGGGAGGCCCCACACCCCTTTTAAAGAAAAGTAAAAATTAAAATATAACAATAAAAATAATGTTTTTATTAAATAAATAAATAGATATACTAGTTAATTAATTAATTAGAATAATTAGAATATGACACGTGGGTCCCCTACTAAATTAATCTGATTAATTAATATTTAATCTTAATAAAAACTTGTGCCTATGACGTTCGGGACCCGCTGGTCAGTTGACCAGTCAACTGTTGATGTCAGCATGACATCATGCTGATGTCATAATAGCATTTTATTAAATTAATTAAATCTGTTTTTAATTCCTAATTATTGAATAAAACTTTAAAAATTAATATTAAATAATCCGTAAGTCAGATCAAAATATTTTCAACATGAAAGTTGATCAGCAAAACAAGACGAACCCGGATACACGGTCCATTCGTCTGTCACGCGTCCCTAGCATAGCAAACATGGAACATTTCCATCGTTTCGAGTATGACCGGTAGTAGGCCGAGACTCGGAAAATATCGTGAGATATTCTTCCGACCCGTCTATGACGGATGTTGCTGCGTTAGCTCATGTCTAGCCTGCATCTTGCCATGTCATGTTATGTGTTGCACCGTTGCTATTATTTATTGTTTCTTCCCCCTCTTCTTATCGGTAGACCCCGAGACTGACGCTGTTGTCGGGTACATCTATGACCCCGCCGATCAGTCCTTTGCCGCAGAGCAGCAAGGCAAGCAACCCCCCTTGATCATTCCGATATCGCCTATGTCTTTCTTCCTACTGCTTGCATTAGTATTTTGCTACTGTTGTAGTTAGCTTCTATATCTGATGCATAGCCTATTTTTGATGAACTGCTACTTTCAGTCTTGTACTTTAATTTGCTTAGTATAGGTGGAGCAGTCATCCCCTCTAACCCCGTAGTCCAGTTGCTCCGCTTTGCTTTCAATCTCGATCCCTGATCGACGAGCCAGACCCGACACAACACATACACCCCCCCCCCCTTAGTTGTACGACGCTACTGAGATACTATCGAGTACCGAGGGTGACACCTCGCTAAGTACTCCTGATGATATCTCTGTAGTATAGCTAGTCGGTCGTGGTTATCGAGGGTCATTCCTCTTTCACCATTCCCGACGATGCCCCTGTCGTGCAGCCCCTCAAGTGTGGGACCCTCAAGGGTGATTCCTCTAAGCCCACCTTGACGGATACATCGTTCGGAATCCAACGAGGGTGATACCTCGGATTCCCCCCGATGTTATACCCACACAGTTACTCGACCATGTTACTGGGATCCTTGGTGATTTAGTTGTAAGACGGGTGGATTCCCGTGGGACTGTGTTGATGGCCTAATTAAAATGTTAATGGATTTGGGTATTTGATCTGGGTTGGTTGGAGACCTTTTCGCACTAACCGGCTACGCGGGAAGAATTATGAGTACTCGGCGTCGCGGTATCAGCCGGAGCTTTTCAGATGTCAGCAAATGTAGCGGCGCGCGCCCGAGTGGTCCCGAGATGCATCGCTCTTGTGATTAAGGGATGCTAGGACTGACGTTGGTCGCCCACGCCACGTTCAGGAGCGCGAAGGGGAACTGGGCCCATGAACCCTTTGTGCTTAGGAGTTAGACTGGTGGGCTGGCCTCTCTGATTAGTCTTAGGTGGGGCTGCGACGTGTCGATATTCCGAGGCAGGTCAGGACCCAGAAAAGTATGTCCGGCGAGAGTGTTATCGAGCGTGACGGGACATGTTGTGCACCCCTGCAGGGATGAAAATTAACTATTCGAATATCCGTGTCCACGGTTACAGGACGACTTGGAGTTGTGCCCCGATCTTATACAACTACAATTGTTACTTAACTGGATCATTAGTTTGCCACGGGATTGCTTCCTCGCAGGGAGTCGAGGGAGGATCTTTAGGCATGACCTCACTTTAATAATGCTGCAAGAATATGACTATTAATGTTTTACCCCTGTTCTACTCTCGTCTATTGCTGCAAGACCCTAAAGATGCTAGTCTTCAATAGGACTAGGCCTTCTCTCTCTATTGTCGCATTGCTGCAGTCAGTCCACATATAACCCCCCCCCCTTCTTTGATACTGATGCATACTTAGAATAGTTCTGATGTAAGACTTGGGAGTACTTTGGATGAGTACTCACCGCTGCTTTGCTCCCCCCTTGTCCCCTTGATCCATTTGCTGCGACCAGATGATGGAGCCCAGGAGATGGAGATCCCCGCCGACGATGACTGCTACCCCGACGGT
Source organism: Hordeum vulgare subsp. vulgare (assembly GCF_904849725.1). NCBI lineage: Eukaryota > Viridiplantae > Streptophyta > Magnoliopsida > Poales > Poaceae > Hordeum > Hordeum vulgare. Next base: position 155,454,620 of record NC_058519.1, on the reverse strand, counting down.
GCCTACTACTATGTGGAGGCTGCTAATGATCAGGAGTAGTTAGGAGGTTCCCATGCAGGAGGCCTCGCCTCGTTCGATCATTGTATCTTTTGTGCTAGCCTTCTCTAAGGCACCCCATGTTTTATGTATGTACTCAGATATTGTTGCTTCCGCTGACTGGTGTGTTTATCGAGCTTCCGTATTCTAGCCCTCGAGGCCCCTGGCTTGTAATATGAAGCTGATGTTATTTTATTTGTGTCTAGAGTTGTGCTATGATATCTTCCCGTGAGTCCTTGGGTTTGGTCGTACGCATTTGCATGTATGATTAGCGTACGATTAAGCCGAGGGCGTCACACGAGCACACATGCAAACACTAAGCATTATATCTGGCCTAGATGCACACAAATACCGTAAAGAGCCAATCATCGAGCGATATACCTACTGATCGAATTTTTTACCATTTTTGTCACTACAGAGGTGGTCGTTGGTAGGCATGGGAGTCTTGGCGCCTTTGCATTCATGCATGTCGAATTTCCTCACAACATCCTTGAGGTATTTCTCCTGTGATATGAAGATGCCATTGCATTGTTGACGAATTTGAAGACCTAAGAAGAATTATAGCTCCCCCATCATAGATATATTATATTCTTCACTCATCATGTAAGCAAATTCATCACTATAACGTTTGTTTGTACAGCCAAATATGATGTCATCGACATATATTTGGCACACAAACAGTTCATTGTCATAGGATTTTGTGAAAAGAGTTGGATCGAGTGAACCAGGTTTGAAGCCTTTCTTCATGAGGAATTCCTTCAATGTGTCATACCACACCCGAGGGGCTTGCTTGAGGCCATAGAGTGCCTTTTTGAGTCTGAAGACTTTGTCTGGATTCTTCGGATCCTCAAAACCTGGGGGCTGAGCAACATATACTTCTTCCTCAAGCTTACCATTGAGGAATGCACTTTTCACATCCATTTGATATAAGGTAATGTTATGATGATTAGCATAAGCAAGTAGTATTCAAATAGCTTCAAGTCTAGCAACAAGTTTAAAAGTTTCATCGAAATCAATTCCTTCAACCTGTGTGTAGCCTTGGGCTACAAGTTGTGCCTTGTTCCTCACCACTTGACCATCCTCATCTTGCTTCTTTCGGGGAATCCACTTGGTGGCGATGATACTGTGCTTGCGAAGATCTGGTCGTTTGACGAGCTCCCACACGTCATTTAGCTTGAATTGAAGAAGTTCATCTTCCATGGCTTGAATTCACTCAGGTTCCATGAAAGCCTCATCAACTTTTCAAGGTTCTGTGATAGACACAAAAGAAGAATTCCCACAAAAGTTAACAAAGTGTGAAGCTTTTGAGCGAGTGAGAGGACCTGACGCGTTGATGTCATCGAGGATTTTTTTCAAGTTCTACTTCATTTGCAATCCTCGGATGAGCTGGTTGAGGATTTCGTCTAGGCTGAGGAATTTGTTCTGGAGCAATTTCCACAGGAGCATCTTCTTGATTTTCATCAGTACTGGGATTGATTTCTTCAGCAATTTCCTCAATAGGAACAATGTCTTTAGTATCTTTGAACTTGATTGCTTCCTCAAGAGATAATTTATCTGGATCAGGAGGCAATTGCTCTCTTTGCGAGCCATTAGTTTCATCGAACCGCACATCTACAGTTTCAACAACCTTGTTGTGATAGTTGTTGAAGACTCTGAGGTGTGTGAGTCCTTTCCGTAACCGAGCATAAAACCCTCATGTGCTTTAGGTGCAAATTTTGAGCTATGGTGAGGATCTCTAATCCAGCATTTTTTACCGAAGACATTGAAGTAACTTACGTTGGGTTTCTTGTGAGTGAGGAGTTCATATGAAGTTTTCTTGAGGGATTTGTGAAGACATACCCTGTTGATGATATGGCAAGCAGTGTTGATTGCTTCAGGCCAGAAACAACGAGGAGTCTGATATTCTTCAAACATGGTTCGTGCCATCTCAACTAGAGTCCTGTTCTTTCTTTCGACGACGCCATTCTGTTGAGGAGTATAAGGAGCAGACAATTCGTGAGTAATACCAAGTTCATCAAGATAATCATCAGGACCTATGTTTTTGAATTTTGTCCCATTATCAGTCCTGATGTGTTTGATCTTGACGCCAAAGTTCGTCGAGGCCCTTAAGGAAAATCGTTTGAAGACTTCCCGCACTTCAGTTTTATACAAAATGATATGCACCCAAGTATATCTAGAATAATCATCAACTATGACAAAGCCATATAAATATGTTGCATTTGTTAGAGTGGCATAATGAGTAGGTCCAAACAGATCCATGTGAAGCAATTCAAATGGATGAGTAGTAGTCATGATAGTTTTCGAGGGGTGTTTGGATCTGGTCATTTCTTTCAGACTTGCAAGCACCGCAGAGGCGATCCTTGAGGAATTTTACTGATTCGATGCCAATGACATGCTTCTTCTTCACCAGTGTGTGCAGATTCCTCATGCCTGCATGACCAAGTCTTCGATGCCATAGCCAACCTTCTGAGGTTATTGCTAGTAGGCGTGTGGCTGGTTGAGGACCTGGGGAAAAATCAACAATGTACAAATCTCCTCTCCTTACACCTTCGAAGACTTTGGATCTATCGGATTCCGTGATGACAACACATCTATAGTTTCCAAAGCTAACAACCATATCAAGATCACAAAGCATTGAGACTGACATGAGGTTAAACCCCAGGGATTCAACAAGCTTCACTTTGTCCATGTGCCTGTCCTTGGAGATAGCCACTTTGCCAAGTCCCAATACCTTTCTTTTACCTTTGTCAGCATAAGTGATTTGCTTCAGTGGTGATGGAGTCAGTGGCATATTCATCAGCAAGCTTTTGTCACCAGTCATGTCGTGTGTGCAGCCACTATTAAGAACCCACTCAGTACTCTTGGGTTTGTCATCCTCGAGATGAATTAGTACAACTTACCATTTAATATGCTTCAGACTTGAAGAATATGATATCAATTTCATCAGATTGGAATTTCATCATAAACAGTAAATGTTAGGACGTGTGAAATGTTATCATTTCATCAAAGTTAGCTTGTGTCCAATCAAGAATTTTCCTCGGGTCTCGAGCAGATTCTTCATATGATGATTTTCATCTGAAGACCTAACCTACAAAAGTGATTAGTTCAATTTCTTCACCACCCACATCTGAAGGGGTGGCAAAGAGTTCATCATCCTACGAGCACCATATGAGAAAGGGGGCATTGAAGCTAATGCACGTCTCTTCACAGTAGGGGGGTTAGAGTACTCAAATGAATAAGTAGATAAGTTCTTTGAGGATTTATGAACATAATGATTTCAGGAGTAATGCTCATATTCATATCCCTTGTAATTTACCTACATATCAAAAGCATTAGCACGAGTACGAGCATAGTTTTGACCAGTTGAGGATTTTGATCCTCTTGAAGACTTTGGTCCACCTGAGGAATTTGACCTGGGGTTCAGATTCTTCACGGGTGGTGTCATGAGGACATTCACCTGAAGATTTTCCAAATAGCTTTTGGGGACCCAGATTTTCCATAGGGGTGGTCCATTCCTGCAGTTAGTTCCAACATATTGAGCAAATACTTCACGAGATTGATTTTTGAACAGTTTATAGTTGGAGTCAAATAACTCATTTGAGGAATAGGAGAATTCACATGCAAAACCTGTTAGATTGGATGGATCAACATGAGGTCCTTTAGCAGCAACCCATGAGGTTTTGGGATACTGCTCAGGTTACCAGTATGATACATCGGCATTCAGTTTCCTTTCAAAAGCAATTCCTTCTTTCCTCGGGTTCCTGTTCAAAATCTGCTTTTTGAGCACATCGCAAAGGGTTTGATGCCCTTTGAGACTTTTGTACATGCCTGTCACATACAATTCCTTGAGCCCTGCATTTTCGTCAGTAACATTTGTGGTTTCCACAAGTGAGGAATTTGATACCACATGAGCAGTTGAAGAATTTGTAGCAATAGAAGCATTTGATGATTCTGGTGAAGAATTGGTAGTTTCACATTCGATGCATTTAAGACATGGTGGAATGAATTCAACCTGAGCGGCACTGATCTGTTGAGCAAGTAATGAATCATTTTCCATTCGAAGATCATCATGAGACATCCTCAACTTCTCAAGATCAAGTTTCTTTGAAGAAATTCATAGGAAAGTTTCTCATGATCAGCCAAGAGTGTGCCATGACGATCTTGAAGATTATCAAATCTAGACTGAAGACTTTTCATATCTTCAGTGAGGATTTGGGTAAGATTCATTTCATCATTCAATAGGTCATCGCTTCTGTCTAGCAATTTTTGAAGCTTTTCAACAGCAGTTAGTTGTTTAGTTGCAATATTGGCAAGTTTACTGAAACTGGGTTTCTTATAATCATCAGGTTCACAGTCACTAGAATCAGAGGAGGAAGTATCATTCGGTACCTTTGAACCTTTTGCCATGAAGCAATAGGTTGGAGCGAAGTCATCAGCATAGTCATCAGTGTAGATGGCGTTGTTGTTTTCTTCAAGGTTGAAGATTGACTTGCTGACGAATGTGGTAGCCAGTGCAAGACTTGCCACACCAGATTCCGAGTCTTCTTCAGATCCTTTCTCTGCATCACATTCCTCGGATTCTTCCTCAGAATCCATTTCCTTGCCAATGAGTGCCCGAGCCTTTCTGAAACTAGTCTTCTTGTGCTATGAGGACTTTGAGGATGAGGATTTTGAAGATTTCTTCTTCTTCTTCGAGTCATCAGAACTTTCCTCCTTGTATTTCTTATTCTTTGATTCTTTCACCCATCAAGGACAATCACCAATATGGTGACCTGATTTCTTGCATTTGTGGTAGGTTCTTTTCTTGTAGTCCTCAGAAGAAGATTCTGATTTCCTCATATCTGTTCTTGAAGATTTACCAAACTGGCCACGTCTTGTAAACTTTTGGAATTTCCTCACGAGCATTGCAAGCTCCTGTCCAAGTTCTTCAGGATCACCAATGCTGCAATCCGAGTCTTCTTCTTCAGATGAGGAAATTGCTTTGGACTTCAGTGCACGAGGTCTAGAATAGCTTGGTCCATACAGATCTCTCTTTTTTCCTATTGGAATTCATGAGTATTGAGTCTTTCGAGTATATCAGCAGGATCAAGCATCTTATAGTCTAATCTTCTTGAATCATCAGAACCAAAGTGTCAAATGATGAATCCAAAGATCTTAGCAGTTTCTTCACAACTTCATGGTCAGTAATATCTCCAGCTCCCAGTTCTTGTAGTTCATTTGAGATGTCAGTGAGGCGATCAAAGGTATCCTGGCAGCCTTCATTGTCAAGCCTCTTGAAGCGATTGAAGAGATTGCAAAGAACATCAACACGAGAGTCACGCTGAGTTGATATTCCTTCATTGACTTTGGACAACCTTTCCTAGATTTGTTTTGCTGAGCCCAAAGCACTCACTTTGCCATACTGACCTTTGCTCAGATGGCCACAGATGATATTCTTTGCTTGAGAATCAAGTTGCTTGAATTTCTTCACATCAGCGGCAGAGACAGTAGCAGCAATGGAGGGAACGCCATGTTCCACAATATACCAGAGATCATTGTCAATTGCTTGAAGATGCATTTGCATCTTGGTCTTCCAGTAGGGGAAGTCCTTTCCTTCAAAAGTAGGACATCCTGCAGTAACCTTGATCATGCCTGCAGTCGACATAACTAAAACTCCAGGTGGTTAAACCAAAATCACACAGAACAAGGGAATACCTTGCTCTGATACAAATTGAATGTGTGTTATATCGACTAGAGGGGGGTGAATAGAAGATTTTTAGAATTTCATCGATGAGGAAATTCCTCACTGATGAATAACTTGGAGCGGAAACAATAAAGGATCAGGAGTGCAAAGTATTACAACATCAGTTTTCTTGATGAGGATTATGAAAAACAGTTTGCACAGTACGCACGCACAGAGTAAGCAGGAGAGGATTAACTAGTGTGGAGAATTTGAGGTTGAGGAAATTCAGAGAAAGATTTCAACAAATTCTTCAACCAGAGACATTGAAAATCTTCAACATACAATATCGAGGAATTGAAAGAGTTGAAGAAATAGAACCCGTATCACAGTGAAGACAGCTGTTGATGACCCAGTTCCAACTACTGTGACAGTCGTACGTCTGGTTTGGAGTGGCTTGGTATTGAAACCAAAGGACACACAGTCCTGGGACACACAGTCCCTACCGTATTCTCCTTGAGCTAAGGACACACAGTTCTCGCCCAACACTCGTGGTAAGTCTTCAGGGCAGACTTCCAAACCCTCACAAACTCGGTCACCCGGCGATCCACAATTGACTGCTGGATTGCTCTAGACCATGACGCCTAACCGTCTGGAGGATGCACAGTCCTCAAAGGTAAAAGGCTTCAGTTCCACATAGCAACAAATTCTTTAGTGATGCTCAATCACTTGGTTTTTGGTTTCTGGTTTGGTGTTTGGGGTATTTCCTCACTAATGATTTACTCTCGAAGACTGTGAGGAATTTGGGTTGCTCTAAATGACAAGTGTCAGTTTCTCGCGGAGCAGCCAACCAACTAATGGTTGTGGGGGCGGCTATTTATATCCTGGGTGCATTCCGACATGATTTGACATTAATGCCCTTAAATATTATGACCGTTGGTGTGGATAAGATCGGTGAGGTGGCGCGAATCGCGGCAACGTTTAGGACTCTCAACTGTGAGAGTCCTCATGTCTCTCATATTCCTCACTTGAGGCTTTTGTAGGTTTAGGCTTGGGTTGAGCATCATGAGGAAATTCATTCCGTAGTGTTACCTTGACCCCCTTTAACAGTACTGTGTTCCTATGACTCAAGAGTGAAGAAAATGAAACAGAAAGAATAAATCTTCACGCTTCAAAGTCTTTGGACTGATTTTCTTCAGGACACACCGAGTTCCTCATCTTCAGTATATTCATGAAGAATATCAATTTCATCGCAATTTCTTCAAGATTCAAATCTTCAGCATAAGACCAATTTCTTCAGCCGAAGATATACATTTTTAGGGGTTGATATTCATCGTATAACTCAAACTCCTCAGCGACTTATAGATCCCGTGTACACTCATGAACACATTAGATACTTAACATATAAGTCTTCAAACCACCAAAATCACTAAGGGCACTAGATGCACTTACAAGGGGAATCCAACCGTTACCCCCCACTCACAGCACAAGCAGAGCGGTACTACCGCTGCTAGGAGCGGTACTACCACACGGTAGGTTCACCAACCACGGTAGTAAAAAACTACTATCGTGCCTAACACTGCTGAGGCAAAAGGATGCACAAAAAGTCCGACGAAATGGTAGTAAAAAACTACTACCGCGCAGACAGAGGTACTACCGCCTAGAGAGCGGTGGTAAAAGAACTACTACCACTCACAGAGCGGTACTACCCCTGTGCCTGCGGTACTACCGGTGGTCCTTTTGCACAGAAAAGGAAAAACAAGTTGGAGCTCCATTGAAGCAAGGGAAAGGTGGTGCAATAGAAATGTGTACGTGTTGATTCCACCCAAACCTTTTCGAAGCGGACCCCCTCTTAATAGTACGGCTTTCCTACGACTCAAATCCACCAAAGAGAAATGTAGAAAGCAACCGTCTTCGAAAGAGTCTGAGGGGCACTGAATCATCTTGTGCATAGTCATGAATTATCTGAAATGCTCAATACAAACGATTAGTCCGCACAAGCATTGTCATCGATCACCAAAACCACTTACGGAGAAATATGCCCTAACAATCTCCCCCTTTTCGGTGGATTGATGAAAGTACAGGATTTGCCCTAAAGGATATAAAAATAACATATGCAAACCCAAAATCTATAAACTAGAGACAAGCTCCTCGTGGATGTGTGCATAATTTAGAGAAAGGTCATGGTCTGTCCAACACACAACCAAGGAATAGCACTCCCCCTAGATTTTATAGACGAGACATTCCTTGCAACATACTGAATAAACACTAAGCATGGAAGCAAGGCATAGCATGTGATCATGAAGATAAGGGCACATAATAATTAGACTCACAAGCTACTATCATACTAGATAATAATGAGACAATAAAGATAGCGGCGTGAAAGCATATGTCTCACACCATATGATAAAGTATGAGGTCTCCTCGTCTCACACACAAAGCAAAAACAACAAAAGTAGAAACGAAAGTTCAATGAGTGAAGCAACATACAAAACGAAGAAACTCGCAAATCCTACACTCTCCCCCCTTTGGCATCGGAACACCAAAACAGCAGAGAGGACAGCTACGACACATGTGGTAGCTTGAAATGTAGAGGAATCTACCATCAGACTCCTCAACATACTCCTCATCAGTCTCGTCTTCTGTCTCCTCATCAAACTCCTGATCAGACACAGCCCACTGAAGATTCTTCTTGTCCATCCAAGCAACATCAGGAGTAATGTCTTGCTCAGACCAACTTGAGATGTGCACGTCGAGCTTCCTCAGAATCAACTTGTCGTGCTCACGGCTCTCTTTCTAAGCAACATGAGTCATTTACTGCCCCTTCGCCTGCATGCAAAATAAGGTCTTCATCCAGTCCTTGAGCTTATTGGCCCAAGATGGCTCGATAGAGGAAGGCACATGTGACTCTTGAATGCCCTCATCCTCAACCGCAACCTCATCCTCATCAGTATCCACAGTGGCAGCAGCCGGTGTAGTGGTGGTGTTGGCCCACTTATTCTTTTGTCGCAACTTAATAGGCTCATGGCGAATCCAACCAGGACCTTGGAACTTTATATCTGGCAAGGCCACCAACCACTTCTTCCGGATTTAGTAAAACAAATAAGGGTCGTAGATGGGAACCTTATGGTGAAAAATTGCCGACTGAAGCTCACTCCACATGACGTGAGAGACATCAAGCAGTCCAGAGGCACGAGTCCACCCTTTCTGACACATCAAAAGAATATCCACCAGGTATGAATGCACCTGGTCCTTGTTGCCAACGCACAGAAAAAGAGTGTTGCGAAAGATACGGTGCATGACATCAAGGAATGGGTTCAGCACATGAGAGACCTCACCAGATGGGGACGCCTTCTCAATAAAGTAGGGCAGCAGCTTCTCCTTAGCTGTAGCATATGGCTTGTGCGGGTGCAAACCAATTGGGTGCTCAAGCCCCTCATCAAGAACGTTCAGAAAATCCATAAACTCCTTCCAAGTAGAAGACAACCTCTCCCCATTGGTCACCCAAGTCATAGTGCGCTCCGCATCAGAGTGGAAGTGGAATGTAACAAAGAACTGAGCCACTATCTCAGGATCAAAGTCAAAATGAAACGTGATGAGCTCCGCAATCCCAAGCTATTCCACCATGTTCAGAGGTTCACCAAAGTACGCCCGGTCCTTCTTGAGATGGTCCATGTCAATCCATTGAACCGGTACATAGATATTCTTCTTGGTCTTGATCACATCTTCATAAATGAGAGCCTGCTTCTTAGACCAGAACAGTTCACATCTTGGGAGATGAACCCTATCATTGGCATAGGGTTGAGCTTCTAGCGAACCTGAAACTCAGTTTGTGGCATGGCATCCCAATCGATAGTGTTCTCCTTGTTCTTGTGAGCGGGCCGCTTAAAGTTGTGCTTCGGAGCCTTGGATCCCTCGGGTGCATCTGAAGTGCGAATGCGCTTGGAACTGGTATCCCGAGAAGGGTTCGAGCGCCTGGAGCCACCATCGATGACACATAACTCAAACACAAGAAAACGACAAAAGAAGTCAAGGCAAAGTCCAAAGCAAACTAGAAAACCCCAAAGAAATGAGAAACTAGCAGGACAGAACATGTGTGTTCACGGAACAGTGGTAGTACCACTAGTCATGCAGTAGTAAAAATTTACTACTACCCTGATAATAGTAAAATTTACTACTGTTTCCTGGAAGCGGTAGTACCGTAGCTCAAGCGGTAGTAAAATTTTACTACCGCACTTACTGCGGTAGTACTGCTCCTCTGCAGTAATACCGTTCCAGGAGGAGCGGTAGTACCGCAGGGGCGAAAACTGCCAGATCGGACATGGAAAACTTCACATCCGGTACTACCGAAAACCCGAACTCACATGTTGTATCCTACTAGGTAAATTTTTTTACCACACAAGCAATCTCCAACCATCCTTGCATAAAAAGATTGTGCCATGAAACGATGGACTAATGCATATGCCCCCAAGCCTAGATTCAACAAGAACGAAGCAAAGAGAACGGAACGAGGGGCAATACCGAGGTCCATTTCACGAGGGAGAGGAGGGAGATAATCCCACCAAACGGAATGGGAGGAGAGTGGCCGGAGAAGGAGATCCGGCGAGTCCCTGTGGCACCGTTTCTTGAGAAGAGAGAGACAAAGAGAGAGAGCCACGAGATAAATGGATGAATGGGTACGGGAGAAGAAGAAAACTACCCCTGCCCTAATATAACTCCCCGTGGCCCTGGCGGTGCGGTAGTATCGCTTGGCCAGCGGTAGTAATATTTTACTATCGCTCGTCCAGCGGCAGTAAAAGTTTACTGGCGTGCCTGGAGCGGTAGTACCGTGCCCTCTTAAAAACACTTTGAACTTTGCCAGAACAAGAGAAAAAACACAGGAAAACCCAAGAGAAGATAAAAAAATGAAACAAGCACACAACACGAACACAGAACCGAATCTTCTCACGAAGAGAGGGCGGTGGCCGGAGCAACCAATGTTTGAGACAAATGGTATGACACCGCGATCATGACCAAAGCTCGTCTTTGAAGCACAAGTGCCATCAACAATGGCTAATGTGAAAGACGTGATCAATTTATGCATAATGGGGGCAAGGAAAGTTCATTGAGAGACCAACACTCCCCCCTGTGTCCATGCCTACACCTAGAGAAAAATATAATGATGAGTGAGGTGTGGTGTGCCTAGTTTCAATCCACATTGCTTGAATCAATGATATTTAGCTCATCCTTAATTCGCGAAACCTTGCTTCATCTATAGGTTTGGTGAAAATATCCGCAAGTTGCTCTCGAGTGTTGATGAAGAGGACCTCAATATCTCCTAGCTTGATATGATCCCGAATGAAATGATGACGAATATCAATATGCTTGGTCTTGATATGTTGCACCGGATTGAGAGATATCTTGATGGCACTTTCATTGTCACATAGAAGAGGCACTTTGTCACAAGTCACACCGTAATCCTTTAAAGTTTGCCTCATCCATAATAATTGAGCACAACAACTTGCGGCAGCTACATACTCGGCCTCAGTGGAAGAAAGTGACATACACTTTTGCTTCTTAGAAGACCAACTTACTAAAGAGTGACCAAGGAATTGGCATCCTCCACAAGTTGACTTCCTTCCGACACAGTCTCCAGCCCAATCTGACCCAGAGTAACCTACTAGACTAAAGCTTGCTACTTTGGGGTATCATAAGCCAAAGTTTGGGGTATGAGCCAAATATCGAAATATTTGTTTGACTCCCGCATAGTGGCTTTCATTTCGTGTGGACTGAAACCATGCACAAATTCCCACACTCAACATGATATCTGGTCTAGATGCACAAAGGTAAAGCAAGGATCCAATCATGGAGCGATATACCTTTTGATCCACTGCTTTACCATTCGGATCATTGTCAAGCTTGCATTGGGTTGGCATGGGAAATTTGACCGCCTTAACGTCCTCAGCTCGAACCTCTTGAGCATGTCTTGAGCGTACTTGGATTGTTTTATGAATGTTCCTCCTCTTCCTTGTTTGATTTCAAACCCGAGAAATAACTTCAACTCTCCCATCATATACATCTCAAACTTCTCGGTCATTAGTGCATCAAACTCTTCATTGGAAGATTCGTGAGGAGAACCAAAAATAATATCATCAACATATAGTTCGCATATGAACAAATCCCCTTTGACCTTTTTGGTAAACAGGGTGGGATCAATTTTCCCAAATTCAAACCCACGATCTTGCAACAACTTGGTAAGGTACTCATACCACGCACGTGGGGCTTGTTTAAGGCCATAGAGTGCCTTCTTGAGTATGTATGCATGAGTGGGGAACTTGGGATCTCAAATCCCGGGGGTTGTTTGACATATACCAGCTCATTTAAGGGACCATTAAGAAATGTACTCTTGACATCCATTTGTTGCAATTTAAAATCATGATGAGAAGCGAATGCAAGCAACATGCGAATAAATTCAAGACGAGCAACAGGGTCCAATGTTTCACCATAGTCGATACCCTCGACTTAGGAGTATCCTTGAGCCACCAATCATGCTTTGTTTCGGACAACAACACCAACATCCTGCTTGTTCTTGAAGATCCATTTGGTTCCAATGACATTATGTTCCTCCATTGGCCTTGGCACTAATTCCCAAACTTGATTGCGCTCGAAGTTGTTAAGTTCATCATGCATGGCTTCAAGCCTATCCTCATCATCGAGAGCTTCATGTACCTTTTGGGGTTCAACACACGAAAAAACGCGTGATGCAAACAAAAGTTCAATAATTGTTGACGAGTAGTTACCCCCTTATTGAAGCTTCCAAGCACATTCTTGAAGATATGTTGTCGAACCCGGAGCTTGTTAGCTATCTTGGCAGCGTGGCGCTCCAAGAGTTCCTTACTAGGTAATTGAGGAGCATCCTTTTTATCATCTTGAGCACCGTCTTGAGCTTGCTCACTAGTTTGCCCTTGATCTTGTGGTTGCACTTGATCTTGAGCAAACTCGGAGTCTTGAGCATGATCTTGGACATCATTTGGTGCAACACCATCCTCATGAGGTTGATCTTGTCCTTATCTTGTTCAACGGGTTGAGGGCCTTCACTTTGTTCTTCGGAAGAGTGTGGGTCTAGCGAGGGTGATGGGTCCACTTGAGTAGAGCATTGTCCTTCTCCTTCGGCCACAAGGGGTTCCTCAATGGGGAGTATTTGACCAATCCCCATTCTTCTTATGTCTTGTGGAATAATTTCATCACCTACATCATAAAGACCACTTTGCTCCACTCGGGAGCCATTGTTTTCATCAAACTCTATGTTACATGTCTCCTCAATGAGTCTGGTGGACTTGTTGAGAACACGGTAAGCATGAGAGTTTGTAGCTTCGAATTTAGGCAAACGAACACCTTTCTTGAGTATGAAAAACTTACAGCCGAACACCCGGAAGTACTTGAGGTTGGGCTTGTTCCCGGTAAGAATCTCATATGGAGTCTTGTTCAAGCCTTTGTGTAGGTAGAGCCGATTGGATGCATGACATGCAATGTTAATGGCTTCGGCCAAAAAGTTGTACAAAGATTTGAATTCCGCCATCATGGTTCTTGCCGCATCCATCAATGTCCGGTTCTTCCTCTCCGCCACACCGTTCTGTTGAGGGGTATAGGGTGTTGAATATTGGTGCTTGATCCCCTCGTCACTAAGGAACTCATTCAAGGTGTTGTTCTTGAACTCGATGCCGTTGTCACTTCTAATCATCAATATCTTTGCTTCATGTTGACGTTGAGCTTCATTAGCAAAGTCGATGATGGTTTGTTGAGTCTCACTCTTCCTCTTGAATAAGTATACCCAAGTGTATCTTGAGTAGTCATCCACAATCACCAAGCAATACTTCCTTCCTCCAAGACTATCAAAAGATGGAGGACCAAAGAGATCCATGTGAAGGAGCTCCAAAGGCCTTTTAGAGTAGATGATAGTTGTGGGACGGTGAGCTGTTTCATGAAGCTTTCCTTCAATACAAGCACTACAAGCACTTCAAGCACGGCCTCTGGCAAAACCGACATTTGTTAGTCCACGAACATGGTCCCCTTTCAGGAGACTTTGCAAATATCTCATATTGACATGAGGTAGCCGACGATGCCAAAGCCAACCCAGGTCAACTTTAGCCATTAGACAAGTCGCGATCTTAGTAGGTCGCTCCAAAAAGTTCACCACATAGAGACTGTTCTGGACACGTCCAACAAAGTCTACTTTAAGAGTCTTGCTCCACAAAAGGGCCACGGTATCAAGATTAAAGAATGTGGCCAAGCCCATAATTACAAGCTGACGAACAGAAAGCAAATTGTATGCAAGGGACTCAACAAGCATGACCTTCTCTATAGATAAATCTTGAGAGATGACCACCTTGCCAAATCCCATTACCTTAGACATTGAGGCATCAAAAAATTGGACATGGGTGGGCATAGATGGAATAGGATGCACATCCACCACCAAGTCCTTGCTCCCAATCATATGATTTGTGGCTCCACTGTCGAGCAGCCATGACAGTCCACCAGAAGCAAACTCCTACAAGAGGTCAATGCTTGGATTTAGGTACCCATTCTTGAATGGGTTCTTCGATGTTAGAAACAAGGGTCTTAGGAACCCAAATAGCCCATTCAATGTACTCATAATAAGAACCAAGAAATTTAGCATAAACATGCCCATCACTAGCACGACATAAAACATAAGAGGGGTTAAAGTCGCCAGCCTTGTTGGTAGAGGTGGTTTTTCCCTTCTTGGCATTATCACCCCCTTCCTTGTTCTTCATCTTCTTATGAGTACTCTCACCCTATTTGACAAAAATGTCCTTGAGAGGGGAAGATAGCTTGGTCTTGTTCTTCTTTTTCTTCTTAGACTTGGGTGCAAACCCAAGTCCCTTCTTTCCTACAACTTCCTTTTGAATACTCAAAAGGTCATTTAGGTTCTTCTTACCTTGGATGCATGACACAAGGCCCTTTTTGAGTTGTTCTTTCAACTTAGCATTCTCCTCCACAAGATGCACATGCTCACAACAAGGGTTAGTAGCACAATCATTATCAATTAGAACAAAAGGAGGACAAGTAGAAATCTCCTTGGTTAGTTTTACTGGGAGTTGATCATGAGACTCCTTAAGAGAGGAATGAACACCTTTGAAGACCTTGTGGGCCTTGTCAAGTGTGTCAAATTCTTCCTTGAGTCTATCATGGCCAATCCCAAGTGCAACTTTATTAGATTTAACCACATGGGTAAGAATAATAGCATGATCAAGATCTTTTTGCAATTTAGCATGATCAACATTGTGTGACTCCTCAAGAGCCAAACGAAGAACACACTCTTCTTTTAGAGCAATGGATAGTTCCGCAATCTCATCGGTGTAATCACGACTATGTCCCACCAACTTGGAGATAGTCTCCTCATGAGTCTCAGTGGTATCATTGGCCTCACCAAGTTGTTCCAAAAGAGCAACAAAGTGCTTCTTGGTTTCACCTTTGATCTTACACAGGAATTTGTCAAACTCATTCTCATCAAGCTCCACTACTTCACTATCATCAACACAGTCTAATAATGAAGGAGAAGTAGTGATAGTGGTCTTGATGTTGGGGGTTACCTTATTGATACATTTGTCCATGAGGCACTTGGCGATGCGGTTCTCGTTGGTGGCGTCGAAGAGAGACATCTTGTGGGAGGAAGTGTCGATGGCCACGGTAGCCGTTGCCATCCCCTCACGGCATGTATCATCTTCGTCATCATCGGAGGCGTACTCTTCATGGGCCACCAAACCCCTTGGAGGAGTCTTCTTGGTGAAGATGTTCTTGATTGGGAAAGTCTTGGCTTTGTCTTTGCGAATGAGCTTGCCCCGTTGTCTTCCCTCTTCTCATAAGGACAATCTGCCACAAAGTGACTCGCATTGCCGCAATTGTAGCATGTCCTTACTCGTTGCTTGTTCTTGGACCCACCTGAGTTGTTCTTGGAGAAGTTGAGCCTTGAGTTTCTCTTGTTGCCCCAAAATTGCCTTGATGTAAGAGCCATGTGCTGGTGATAAGCATACTTTGTGTATTCGTGGCAGCCATCTTCTTCCTCATCTTCTTCTTCATCAACAATGACCTTGGCTCTCAAGGCAAGGTTCGATGAGGCTATATTCAACAAGACACAAGCAAGAGCATTGTCGGCGGTCTTGTTCATGATATTCATGGCAATGAACTCATCCAACACTTCGCTTGAGGTCAAGGTGTGGAAATTCGGCCTTTGACGAATGGCGGAGGACACGGCTTTGTTGAATGACATGATGGCCTTGAGAAACTTGCGCTTGATCCAAGTGTCATCCGTATCCTTGCTCTCATGATCCTAAAGAGCAACAACAAGAGCAATCACCATCCGATAGAGGTCACGGGGGTCCTCATATTCTAGCATCACAAACTCACCGGCCTCATGTAGAACCACTTCAAAGTTGGACCGTTGAATGATTGAGCTCCCCTTGTAGAACACCATGATGTGCTCCCAACAATCCTTTGCACGGGTGAAGGGGCGCAAATGAGATAGATCTTCGAGAGGAACCGCTGAATTAAGGATGAGCAAAGCGGAATGATTGTATTGATTGTCCGCCTCTTCTCTTGGAGTGAGGTTGTTTGGATCATGTGGGTAGAAGCCTTGTTCGATGATTCTCCAAAGATTTGTTGAGCTATGACTCAAATGAGACTTGATACAAAAGACCCAATTAGCGAAATCACCTTTAACAAGTTTAGGAGGAGGACCAAGGTTATTAATATGCGGTGTAGGGACTGGTCCTCCATAGAACGGGGGAGGAGGAACCGAGGGAAAGGTTCCCGTCCCATTCTTGTCAAGAGGGGAAGGAGTTTGAGTACATTTATCCGTTTTTGTTTCGGAAATGGCCTCCGACTCCGATGTGGCTGGTTTAACCACAAGCAACGGGTCGGGAAAATTCTTCATCCCCTCAAGTAATTCTTTAAGCATGGACTTGACTTCGGTTGTCATGGACGTCTTGAGTGAGTCCATAGACTCATTCATCAAGTTATCATGTGTGATTGAACTCAACTTCAAGGCCCCGGGCACTTCGTGCCTAACCTCACCGTCATCAACAATATTCTTCGGGTGGTGAAACCCTTAATAAAGGGACGTGGCTCTGATACCAATTTAAAGGATCGATATGGTTGACCAGAGGGCGGGGGGGTGAATAGGCAACTACCAATTTTTAGCTCTTCTTAACAAACTAGGGTTAGCAACAAAAGGTTCTCTAGATGAAAAACTAGGTGATCAACGTATATGATGCTAACAACAAAGACAACAAGAGCAAGCAAGGAATACACCACTACAATAATAAGTACAAAGTAAAGGTAAGAGATAACCGCAAGTGGAACCGATGAAGACGAGGATATGTTACCGAAGTTTCTTCCCTTTGACAGGATGTATGTCTCCGTTGGGGCGGTGTGGAGGCACAATGCTCCCCAAGAAGCCACTAAGGCCACCGCATTCTCCTCACGCCCTCACACAATGCGAGATATCGTAATTCCACTATTGGTGCCCTTGAAGGCGGTGACCGGACCTTTACAAACAAGGTTGGGGCAATCTCCACACAAAGCTTGGAGGCTCCTAACAAGACCACGAAGCTTCACCACAATGGAATGTGGCTCCGAGGTGACCTCAACCGTCTAGGGTGCTCAAGCACCCAAGAGTAACAAGATCTGCAAGGAATTAGTGGGGGGATCAAATATCTCTTGGTGAAAGTGTAGATCAGGGCCTTCTCAACCAATCCCTAGGATATCAACAAGTTTGATTGGCTAGAGAGAGAGAGAGATCGGGCGGAAATGAGCTTTGGAGCAACAATGGAGCTTGGGGAGGTAAGAGGTGAGCTTCCAAAGGAAGAAGACCTCTTTATATAGTGGGGGGTGGAAAATTCAACCGTTACCCCCCACTCATAGCACGAGCAGAGCGCACGGTAGGTTCACCAACCATGGTAGTAAAAAACTACTACCGTGCCTACCACTGCTGAGGCAAAAGGATGCGCAAAAAGTCCGACGGAGCGGTAGTAAAAAACTACTACCGCCCATAGAGCGGTACTACCGTCCGGAGAGCGGTAGTAAAAAACTAATACCACCCACAGAGTGGTCCTACCATTGTGCCTGCGGTACTACCGTTGGCACCAGCGGTACTACCGCTGGTCCTTTTGCATAGACAGGGAAAAAACAAGTTGAAGCTCCATTGAAGCAAGGGAAAGGTGGCGCAATAGAAATGTGTTCGTTTTGATTCCACCAAAACCTTTTCAAAGCGGACCCCTCTTAATAGTACGACTTTCCGATGACTCAAATCCACCAAAGAGAAATGTAGAAAGCAATCGTCTTTGAAAGACTCCGAGGGGCACTGAATCATCTTGTGCCTAGTCATGAATTATCTGAAATATAAAATGCACATGATTAATCTGAACATGCGTTGTCATCAATCACCAAAATCACTTAGGGAGAAATATGCCCTAACAGCCGCGCTCGACACAACTCTATCAAAACGAGGAGGGCAGGAGGGCTTGTTTTTAAAACAAAGCCGTTGTTGCAGAAAATAAATAAGGGTTAGCTAGACGACACAGTCATCCAATGAAGCTTGATGCGGCGGGTGATTCTAATTCATCCGTCGGTCAACACGTAGCACGGTCCAGGGTGAAGTCTGATTTAAACCCTGAAATTGTAAAAGACGACACAAATGAACCCCGACGTCAAAATCCCTGAAGTTCATACCCTGAATTCACCGATCCTGGTTGTTTTTGACCTTAAGGTGTTTTTAGAGAGGATTTGATGATGTGGCACTGGATTGATGACTTTGAACAAATAAATGACTGCCATCTAATCACTCAGCGCGGGCCTCGTCTTGTTTCCCGCACCACAGCGCATTGCATGTTGGGAACGCCTCCGCCACCTCAGCGTCAAGCCCATGGCTTGCGGCTCCTGCCGACTCGCGGCGAAGCTCGAGAAGCCGACGGTGGTAGCGGAGCTGCGTGTGTCGGCGTGCGTGTAGGAGTAGTCAATGCAGTGGTGCAGGTAAATGATGGGGACGCCAAAACGCCACTGCTTTGCTACTTGCCGATCCTGGTGTACAAGGCCGCTCGGACACACAGCCGCCACACGCTCGTTGCTCCACCCTAATTGTCTGCGTAGCCAAGAACCAGAGTGCAACGTACTGCAAGGCGGCGGAGCCCGTGGCAGGAGTGTTTAACCAAAGACTACCACAATTCACGCAAACGTTATAAAAAACTAGCACAATGCAATTTTGTCCCGAAAACTACCGAACTGTGCTTAATCTGTGGCAAAAAACTACCAAGGTCTGTAACTACCCGTTTTAACTGTTTTAATCGTTTTCCTCGCAAGCCGGGCCCACATGTCAGGTGCCAGCATGGCCACCTTTGACGCCCCGCGCCGAGACGTCGTTAACGGCTCGTTTGCGCCGTCGGAAGGGTGAGGTCGAGATCTGATCCAGTACCCAGCCTCTCGCTTCACTCTCTCCCTCCTCTCCCTGTCTCTGACCTAGGTGGCGGCCGCCATGGCGTCGGTGATTCCGGACTTGGGCGGCGGCGATATTGGTGGCGGCGACGGCGACAGGGGATGTGGCACTAGTTTGGACGGGGTAGGCTCGTTCTCTGAAGTCGAAAACTGGTTGGGGAGCAGCAGCTATGCGACGCAGGCAGGCTTGCAGCAGCCGGAGGCACCGCTCGTCCAGTCATCGTTGGCGCCTGGTTGCTCAATGGGTTGCAGGTATGACAAAGTAGTAAGATTTGTTTGTAGTTTGCGTGAATTGTGCTAGTTTTTGGTTAAACACTCCCGTGGCAGAGAGCACTATGCCGCTGCTACCCATTGTTCATCCATGGAGAAAAGCTCCATGGCCGCTGGTGAAGCCGTGAAAAATACGGAGAACAATCGTCCCTTCGTACCTGAAGTTGTATAGTTTTCATGTTCCTGTTGAACATATATATTTCCAACGCCCGGTTTAGCAGCTCCAGCTGTAGGCAACATAAAACTTGAATGTCTTCTCTCTCACACACAATTGCTAGTTTGAGCTAGAGTTTTGAGAGCCCTAAGTTCTAACAGTTCATTCCTATCTGAACGAGGGGGGAAGCCATCAGCACGGTCGACCAACAAGCGGATTTCGATGGTTAAGCCTAATCCCGGTCTTTCCTGAGCCACGTACGAATCCCTCTGTTTGGATACAGACTAAAGGTCAAAAACGACCAGGATTGGTTAGGTCAGGGTATGAATTTCAGGAATTTAAACATCAGGGTTCATTTACGCGAGTCTCTACATCCTGAGGGTTTAAAATAGACTTCACTCCAAGATCCATCATACTAATTTCACATCATGCTTATTTCACATCATCAACTTTCAGTACACTACAACCGGCGCTACAGCGGCTTCTGTACTGATGGTAATCAGCCAACCAACAATTCAGTTCCAAAGAAAATACTACGTACAACTCTATTTTAGAATTTCTTTCCCCGGGGTAACTCAAGCCAAATCTGGTAGTCGGAAGCTCGAGCTGCCGACGGCGATGTCATCCTTTGTGGTGGCCGAGCTGTCTAGATGGCTGAACGAGTACCGATTCCGTGGTGCCCTGGCCTCGCCTGGATTGGAAATGGAGGGAAAATGATGTCAGAATTAACAAGTCATAATTGAGGCGCTGTTCATCCAAGAAATCAACGACTCACCGGGTGTCTCCCCGCAAAGCTCGATGTGGGTGCGGTTGCAAACGGAACAGGCCAAGTTCACGGCGACCCACGGCTTGATGCACTGCTCATGGAAGACGTGGCCGCAATTCAGCCTTTCCGGTGCCCCCCTGCCCGGCTCGTTGTCGTACGGGCGGAGACACATCGGACAGCCGGTAGCTTGGACTCCGTCTCCCTCGCCGGCGCCGCTTTGGTCGGTGTGGACGATCGCTCTCTCTGCCGGGAGTCGCCGGGCGCCGCTTTCTCCGATGCGAACGACTGCTGTCTCGGCCGGGATTCGCTCGCGCCGAGGGATCGCAGCTGGAGACCTCGGCTTCTGCTTCCGCCGGCGGATGCAGCAGACAGCCAGGACCAGCAGCCCCACGGCGGCGAGGACCAGGAAGACGATGAGGACGATCCAGCCAGTGTCGAGCGACTTGCTGGATCTGCCGGCTGGCTTGTCGATGGGATCCGTACGATGTAAGCTGCTGGAATTCATATTGCATACTGTCGGAGAGGAGAAGCCAAGCCGTTATATAGCGCGGCGGAGGGCCGGAGACACGGTACGACGTCGCCATTTCTGGCAGGAGCCGTTTGGCCAAGACGGAGCGGCAACGGGCGGTTCAGAGGAGGAATGCGATGTCCGGAGCATATCTGGAAGTATCCGTTGGGGAAGGGAAGAGGGAGCAGCCGGAGAGGAGAAGCGAAGCGCGACGGAGGGCCGGAGCCACAGTACGACGTCGCCATTTCTGGCAGGAGCCGTTTGGCCAAGACGGAGCGGCAACGGGCGGGTCACAAGAGGAATGCCAGGTCCGGAGCTTCTGTGGAAGTATCCGTTGGGGGAAGGGAAGAGCGAGGGTGGATTCGCACTGAGTTCAGGTTACACAGGGCATGGCGAATTTGATCTCGAGGTGGGAGAAAAAGGGGATAGAGAGAGAAGGGGATAGAGAGAAAAAAACCAAATCAGATCCCACCCCCATACGCCTCACGGCCTCGATTTCATTATTTTCCATTCGTGACAACAACAAATGTTTTAAGAGGTAATAGCACGAGGCATCATACAACTTGCATTAGATATGACTAGTCGTCTACCCGTGCATTCGCATGGGCTAGATTTTTAAAAATGAATAACTTGAAAGTTTAGGTGATGTCTGTTAAATTTAGAATGAAAAGGTACCAAAGGCACCATGGAAACCTTACCACTATTCTGACCCATATAATGTACTGTCATCTTTGACGAATACTCCATCTGTCAAATGATTATTTTTAGCGCAAACTTCATAAATTTCAAGTCCCCAACCAATAAGAAATTAAGAAGAAATAACATGACTAACTTCCTAGACTTCAAGAGAATGTGGAGTTTAAAATGTAAACTCCAAAATATGCAATTTGGATAGAGTAAACCTGGCGGTGGTAGGTCATTGTATGGTGGAAAAATAAGTATAAATAATTAATTACTTATAATGGTACTTCAACTAATTAAGTACGCATGCAGATCCAGGAAGACATCTTCATGTAATGCTGACTACCATCCTTGGACCCTGAAGCCCACAACCACATGTCATTATTTCAACACACATCGTCAGCTCACTCATGGCGCCATGTCATTCGTAGTATCTTTCGAACACGTACGTTATGCACAGACTAACATCCAAGCACCTGCCGACTATTCCACAGATTTTTAATTCAAGTTCGGTTTGTAGGGAATGCCCATAGTAAGCAGAAAAGTTGATATAAATAAGCATAAATCACTATCAAATTGATCAACAAAGGCTTTCAATTCAAGATTAGTGATTACAAAGTAGCAGCAGAGTTGTTAGAAACAATTTCAATTGGACTGACATCAACATATAACAACAATGGATAGATGGCAGTAAAGATCAAAGCTAAATGATTGGATCGTAGGTAGACTACAGCCACCATTTGTCAGTAAATAATTATTAAAATATAATCCTACTGGAAGTAAAAAAGTTATTATCCTATTTTAAGACAAAATAATCGTAATCAAATACTTAGCTTTTACAATAAGAGCTATCTAGGGGTTGTGCCTTTGCTGTGATTGCCGCCTCGCATGAAAAGGAGACACGTACAGAAAAACTGAATGATGGTCGGAGCTGTCGTGCGTGAAAGCTATTGCCAACGTGCTCAGACCTATAGTAATGCATGGGGAAATCCTGGTAGACCAATCAATTGGGCAGTCAATGGTGATAGATGGAAGGTGTGATGGTTAGTACCCTTATCAGGAGCATTGCCAACACTTCGTAGGAGACCTGGCCATCATGGTCAAACCTTCGCCTTCGGGAGATGCCACAGAGCAGCAAAAAACAGGATAGAGGAAGGAGGTGGTGTTTCGTGCAAGGAAACGGGAGAGCTGGGGCAACGTGGACTGCTAGGGGATCTAAGTACGATTAGATTGAAAAAAGGCCTAGGTCGTTTGAAGAAAAAAATTGAATCTGATAGCTATCATATAATTTTAACTTTTCAGGATTAAACGTGGAGGTTCATGTGGACCCATCAAATCAGCGGCTCCTACTTTTGCATCTTATTACCATGAAAGATGTGTGTGGTTCACCCGCAAAAAAAGATTTGTATGGTTTCAGGATAAACATGGAGGTTCATGTGGACCCATCATATCAGCCAGTCCTACTTTTGCATCTTATAACCGTGAAAGGTCTGTGCTGTTCATCCGCAAAAAAATAGGTCTGTGTGGTTGTTTTTTTTTGGAATTATAAGGATTAATCTAAACCGTAATATTTCGGCCCCACATAGATGAACGGCCGGTAATTTCTGGAGAGTCTATAATTAGTATAAGTATAGAAGTTTAGTCATAAAACTTGCAAAATGACCACTCAGTCCGCTAACTTGCACCTCATGTGCAAATTTAGACCATAGCGAATCACAACCCGTCAAATGGACCGGCCAGGCCAGCTCGTGTCATTTTGCGAAGACCCCCCTGGATTATTACTTAATCAACCTGCAGTCCACTCAAGCCACTAGTTGGCACTAGAATTGAGATTCATCTAGTTTGGAGCTAGCGTGAACCTAATTACTCTTTACATATTGCGGGTTATGGCGTAGTGTCCTGAGCAGCAACTTCAGCATCGCCGACGTGTGGTGCCGACAACCTCCTCCTGCGGCATGTGACCTTGCGCTGCGTCATCGTCTCCGGCTTGCTGATGAAAGGGCTCGTCAGAATCCAAGAAGCCTCTTTGGCTCCTCCTGCTCCTCCTTGTCCTTACGACGGCGGCAGCCATAGTCCGGAGTTGCCTGTGCTGTTGTGCAACTCCGTGTTCCCTGGCTATTGCCTATACTACACTGCCCATTGCACGATCGACAGAGGAGCTCAAACACCATCATATCTCGAGGTCCTGATGACCCACGTCGCCGGGGATGGCCAGGAGCGGCCTAAGCGCCCCTGCTGTCTGCGTCGGCCTCCCGTCCGGCAGCTGTTGGCCCCTCGTCCTGCGGGTGATGTCGTGGCCTCTTCTCGCTCCGGCCAGGGCGAGGCATTTCGGTCGGCGCGGTCCCCGGAGTTTTACTCGGGAACCTCCTTGCGCCGCACTCCACCGCCCAGGGACCCGGCCAGAGATCCTCGCCTTCCGCTCCCGGGCTCGCCGAGCGATCCTCGCTGCCGGGAGGCCGAACGCTTGTGGCGGGATGATGAAACCGGGAGGACTCTCTCCAGGCGGAGCTGGTGGCTCACCAACCTGCGGTGATTCGGGTGAGGATGCTCCCCGGGCGCCGGATGTTCGGGCTCTGGCCACCCGGCCCTGGAGTTTGAATGGCGTCGGGGACGGGGTGGCTTTGCGCGCGAGGGCTGCTGGGATGATGGGGCTCAAGGGTCCCATGCTGCTCCTCTTGTGCGCGATGAGGACCGGCGGCCGTCTCATGACGATGGTCGTCGGGAGACCGACGTTCCCCTCGGGCGGATGGCCCGGCCTGGCGTCGGGATGACCTGCCTCCCGGGCGGAGATCCCCGGGGTGCTGGTCTGTTGAGCCGCCTGTGATGCCGGCTCAGGCTAAGAAGAAGAATAAACCTAAGAAGAAGAAGAAGGTTGTGGCGGCCCCTGGGGTGTCCGTCTGTCCGGCTCCGACTAGGGCTCCTGAGCAGGCGGCTCCGGAGCCCCCCCCTCGGGTCGGTCGCCAGCGGACCCGCGACGAGATGATGTGCATCAACTGTGGTTGTGCGGGTCACTTCTGCTTGGAGTGTGAGACCCCTCCACGTTTCCCCATGACCCTTGCTTACCTCGGGTACGGTACTGAGAGGGGGAGCTTCTACTTTGTGGATGTGGAGGTTGAGGAAGTGGCGGTTCGTCCTTACCTGGCGACGGTCACTCTGGCCCCCGAGCAGGTCTTGCCACCTCGGGTGGTGATCTCGACCGACCTCATCCACGCCGAGCTCGCCGCCTACATCGGCGACTTCCGCGATTCCGAGTTCGCTTGGGAGGTGACCGAGACGGGTCCCCTCGTCTTCTCGGTCCCTTTCCCCTCTGTCGTGCTGCTCCGGGTGTGCTCCCATGATCTTATCCGCTGCCCCATCAACAAGTTCTTGCTCTCCGTCCATGCCGCGGCGGCGGAGCCTGATCCTGTCTCTCCTGTGGAGAAGGTGTGGGTCCTTGCTTACGGCTTGCCTAGAGGTGGCAGGTCGGCACCGCGGGTTGGCAAGCTTGCGCACATCCTCAAGGCGATCTGTGAGCCGATGGGCAAGCTGGTGACCGCTTACTTGGCGTCCTTCGAGGATGATGGTCCCGTCCGCATTGAGATTCTCTGCCCTGCTCCGGCAGAGATTGATGGTCTGTCCCTGATTTTCTATTTCGGTCACCTGAGGATCTGCTCGGGCCGGCCCCTGCTGCCTCTGTGCCTGGCGTTGATTGCCAAGATAGGGATGGGGGCTCGTCTGAGGAGAGCTCCTTCTGTGAGGAGGATGATGTTGATGTCGTGGTTCCTCCAACTGCGTCTGTTGGCCGGCGTAGCCCGGTTTCTTTTGTCGTTGACCCTTCCGGTCCTACCGGGGCAGCTTCTTGGGTGGCGTCAGGGGTTTTGTCAGTGGCCATGGCCGGCCCTTCCCCTGTCGTAACCCCGGTGGCTGACCTAGAGGGGGACGAGGTGAGTGTGGGGATGGAGGTGTGTCCTTCGTCGTCCCCGTGCTCGCGTGGGATGGTTTGCTACTCGTGTTCGCCGGGGTCCCCCTCTTCCCCAACCTTGGGGTCCCC
Source organism: Hordeum vulgare subsp. vulgare (assembly GCF_904849725.1). Classification (NCBI taxonomy): domain Eukaryota; kingdom Viridiplantae; phylum Streptophyta; class Magnoliopsida; order Poales; family Poaceae; genus Hordeum; species Hordeum vulgare. The sequence continues at coordinate 155,429,031 of NC_058519.1, read as the reverse complement.
GGACCAGGAGCCGATGCCGACCTTGGACCCGACTTGGTGGTGGTGACTCCTACCACGGCCGGCTCCAAATCTCGGGGCGGGGCCTCTCCGCTGGTGGCCGCGCGCCAGAGTGCGAGGCTCAAGCAGTCTCGGGTCCTCCTGGATGGTCGTGTACCGACGATCCCGGAGAAGGCCGCCCTGGTAGCGGATGCTCACGACTTGTCCTCGGGTATATCCACGACCCCTACCGTTCCTTCTAGTTCTGTTTCTCGGTTTTTGGTGCTTGGGTGCGAGCCGGTGTCTCATTTGGTAGTGGTGGCCACCGATAGTGACATTGTGTTCCGTGGCGAAAAAGGGCACATCATGTAGCAAATCTCCACTATTTCCGCCAAGGAGAAGCTTGAGGGGCATCGGCGGAAGCCCGTGCCTGTCTCGCACGTGGTGAACCCAGTTCCCCTGAGCACACTTACCCTGGTCATAGAGAGACCAGAGGGGGTGTGGCTCCCCCGGTGGAGACTGTGGTCGGGACGCCCCTGGCAGTCCCCCCTCAGTGTGGGTGCTACGTGGGCGTCCCCCCACGTGTTGGAAATATGCCCTAGAGGCAATAATAAAATGGTTATTATCATATTTCCTTGTTCATGATAATCATCTATCGTTCATGCTATAATTGTATTAACAGGAAACAGTAATACATGTGTGAATGAATAGATCACAATGTGTCTCTAGCAAGCCTCTAGTTAGCTAGCTCGTTAGTCAATAGATGATCATGGTTTCCTGATCATGGACATTGGATGTCATTGATAACGGGGTCACATCATTGGGAGAATGGTGTGGTGGACAAGACCCAATCCTAAGCCTAGCACTAGATCGTATTGTTCGTATGCTAATGCTTTTCTAATGTCAAGTATCTTTTCCTTCGACCGTGACATTGTGCAACTCCCGGATACCATAGGAGTGCTTTGGGTGTATCAAACGTCACAACGTAACTGGGTGACTATAAAGGTGCACTACGGGTACCTCCAAAAGTGTCTGTTGGGTTGGCACGAATCGAGATCGGGATTTGTCACTCCGTGTGACGGAGAGGTATCTCTGGGCCCACTCGGTAGAACATCATCATGAGCTCAATGTGACTAAGGAGTTAGTCACACGATGACGTGCTACGGAACGAGTAAAGAGACTTACCGGTAACGAGATTGAACAAGGTATAGGTATACCGACGATCGAATCTCGGGCCAAGTTCTATACCGACAGACAAAGGGAATCGTATACAGGATTGATTGAATCCTTGACATCGTGGTTCATCCGATGAGATCATCGTGGAACTAGTGGGAGCCACCATGGGTATCCAGACCCGGCTGATGTTTATTGGCCAGAGAGGTGTCTCGGTCATGTCTGCCTGTCTCCCGAACCCGTAGGGTCTACACACTTAAAGTTCGATGACGCTAGGGTTATAGGGAATTGTTATACGAGATTACCGAAAGTTGTTCGGAGTCCCGGATGAGATCCCGGACGTCACGAGGAGCTCCGGAATGGTTCGGAGGTAAAGATTGATATATAGGACGGATGGTTTCGGACACCGGAAGTGTTTCGGGCATCACTGGTAACGTACCGGGACCACCGGGACCACCGGAGGTGGTCCCGGGGGACCACCGAAGGGGGGCTGCGACCCCAAGAGGTAAGATGGGCTAAGTGGGGGTGGGAACCAGCCCCTAGTTGGGCTGGTGTGCCTCCCCAATCAGCCCATGGCGTAGGGGAAAGAAAAAGAGGGGGGGGGGGAACCCTAACTTAGGTGGGCCTTAGGCCCACCAGAGGGGTGCGCCACCCCTCCCCCTTGCCCTGGCCGCCACCCCTCTCCCATCTAAGGGCTGCCGCACCCCTTAGGGGTGGAAACCCTAAGGGCTGCGCCCCCTCCCTCTCCCCCTATATATAGATGAGGTTCGGGGCTGTTTGAGACACGGTTGAATCTCTCTCTCTCGGCGCAGCCCTGCTCCTCTCCCTCCTCCTCTCTGCCGGCGCTTGGTGAAGCCCTGCCGGGAGACCTCGTCTCTCCACCAACACGACGCCGTCGTGTTGCTGGTCTTCTTCCCCAACCTCTCCCTCCTCCTTGCTGGATCAAGGTGCGGGAGACGTCACCGGGCTGCACGTGTGTTGAACGCGGAGGTGCCGTTGTTCAGCACTAGATCGGAATCGCTGCGAGTACGACTCCATCAACCGCGTTCTAGCAACGCTTCCGCTTAGCGATCTTCAAAGGTACGAAGATGCTCTTACCCCTCTCTCGTTGCTGGTCTCTCCATAGGAAGATCTGAATATGTGTAGGAATTTTTTTGAATTTATGCTACGTTACCCAACACCACGCGCCTCAATCCCACTGAACACTGACTAGAGGTGCGTGGGTCTCGCTCCAGGTCCGCTTCCTTCGGACCGTAGGCCTCCGCTGCCGCCCCTCCGCGGGGACGATGTGGCCGTCCGACGAAGTCTCTCCCCAGTCCCGCGATTGACGGGCGGGCCAGCTCGGCCCTGCTTGCGGGGCCTAGGGTTTCCACTGAGGTTATTAAATGAAGCTCCTATGTTGGAACATTAGGGGCTTCGGCCTCACTACGGCGACGGCATCTTGTCGAATATTTGCGTCAGGAATAGATTGACATTGTGGGGCTGCATGAGACGATTCACCAGGATTTTAGCGTGCATGAGCTCTAGAGGCTATCCCGTCACCAGTTTGCATGGCAGTGGTTGCCTGCTATGGGTCAATCTGGGGGCATCCTGCTCGGAGTAAAGTAGGACGCTTTCTTGGTTGAGGAGATGGACCGAGGGGAATTCTTCGTGAGCATGTCCGTCACTAACCAACGAGTCCACCTCAGCTGGGAGGTGATTATAGTTTATGGTCCTGCGGACCATAGCCGCTCTGCTGACTTCCTCGTCGAGTTGAAAAACAAGGTGGAGGAGTGCACCACTCCGGTGGTGGTGGCCGGAGACTTTGACCTCATTACGTGGGCTTCTGATAAAAGCTCCCCCAATGTGGATTGGGTCCGCACGCGTCTCTTCAACGATTGCATTGCACACCTTGCGCTCCGAGAGATAGCCCGCGTTGAGGCTAGGTTCACGTGGTCGAATAAGCAGGCGGACCCGATCCGGAGTGTTTTGGATAGGGTCTTTGTGTCGGCTCAGTGGGAAACTGTGCTCCCTCAGGGTGGTGACTAGGATTAGATCCGACCATACCCCGTGCTTTTCTCGTCAGGGGAGGAGTCCCCCCTAGGACCCATCGCTTCCACTTTGAGTCGTTCTGGCTGGAGCAACCGGGTTTCTTTGAGCTGGTTCGTGACCGCTGGCTAGAGGCCGTCTTGTCCCCGCCTCGGGTGTTTTGTGCCCTGCTCCTCTCCCTCCTCCTCTCTGCCGGCGCTTGGCGAAGCCCTGCAGGGAGACCTCGTCTCTCCACCAACACCACGCCGTCGTGTTGCTGGTCTTCTTCCCCAACCTCTCCCTCCTCCTTGCTGGATCAAGGTGCGGGAGACGTCACCGGGCTGCACGTGTGTTGAACGCGGAGGTGCCGTTGTTCGGCACTAGATCGGAATCGCTGCGAGTACGACTCCATCAACCGCGTTCTAGCAACGCTTCCTCTTAGCGATCTTCAAAGGTACGAAGATTCTCTTACCCCTCTCTCGTTGCTGGTCTCTCCATAGGAAGATCTGAACATGCGTAGGAAATTTTTTGAATTTATGCTACGTTACCCAACAGTGGCATCCGAGCCAGGTTTTCTATGCGTAGATTCCATGCACGAGTAGAACACAAAAGTTGTGGGCGATGGTTTGTCAATTTGCTTGCCGTTACTAGTCTTATTCTTTTCCGGCGGTATTGTGGGATGAAGCGGCTCGGACCGACCTTACACGTACGCTTACGTGAGATTGGTTCCACCGACAAACATGCACATCGTGCATAAAGGTGGCTAGCGGGTGTCTGTCTCTCCTACTCTAGTCGGATTGGATTTGATGAAAAGGGTCCTTATGAAGGGTAAATAGCTTAGGCATATCATCGTTGTGGCTGTCATGTAGGTAAGAAGGCGTTCTTTCTAGAAACCCAAATCAGCCACGTAAAACTTGCAACAACAATTAGAGGACGTCTAACTTGTTTTTGCAGGGTTTGACATGTGATGTGATATGGCCAAAGTTGTGATGTTGCATGTATGATGTATGAGATGATGATGTTATTGTAATAGGTTTCACGACTTGCATGTCGATGAGTATGACAACCGGCAGGAGCCATAGGAGTTGTCTTAATTTATTGTATGAGATGCAACGCCATGTGCTTACTACTTTTACTTCATTGCTAACGGTTAGCTATAGTAGTAGTGATAGTAGTAGTTGGCGTGACGACTTCATGGAGACACGATGATGGAGATCATGATGATGGAGATCATGGTGTCACGCTGGTGACGAGGATGATCATGCGATGCCTGAAGATGGAGATCGAATGAGCAAAGATGATAATGGCCATATCATGTCACTATATGATTGCATTGTGATGTTTATCATGTTTTACATCTTATTGCTTAGAACGACGGTAGCATAATAAGATGATCCCTCTTAAAATTTTGAGAACGTATTCCCCTAAGTGTGCACCGTTGCGAAGGTTCGTTGTCTCGAAGCACCACGTGATGATCGGGTGTGATAGGTTCTAACGTTCGCATACAACGGGTGTAAGACAGATTTACACACGCAAAACACTTAGGTTGACTCGACGAGCTTAGCATGTACAGACATGACCTCGAATACAAGAGACCGAAAGGTCGAACATGAGTCGTATGGTTGAATACGATCAGCATGAAGTTGCTCACCATGGTGACTAGTCCGTCTCACGTGATGATCGGACACGGGTTAGTCAACATGGATCATGTATCACTTAGATGACTAGAGGGATGTCGATTTAAGTGGGAGTTCATACTTAATTTGATTAAATGAACTTAATTGTCATGAACTTAGTCTAAAAGTTGTCTTTATAAATATTGTAGATGTCCAACGTCAACCTCAACTTCAACGCATTCCTAGAGAAAAACAAGCTGAAAGATGATGGTAGCAACTATGCGGACTGGGTTCGCAACCTGAAGCTCATCCTTGAAGCAAGTAAAAAGGCTTATGTCCTTAATGCGCCGCTAGGTGACCCTCCCGCTCCCGCAGCAGCCCAGGACATTCTAAACGTATGGCAAGCGCGGAGTGATGACTACTCTCTGGTCAGGTGTGGCATGTTATACAGTTTAGAAACGGGGCTCCAAAGATGTTTTGAGCAACACGGGGCATATGAGATGTTCCAAGAGCTGAAGCTAGTTTTTCAAGCTCATGCCCGTGTCGAGAGATATGAAGTCTCCGACAAGTTCTTCAGCTGTAAGATGGAGGAGAACAGTTCTGTCAGTGAGCACATACTCAAAATGTCTGGGTTACACGGTCGTCTGACTTCACTTGGAGTCGAACTTCCGGATGATGCTATCATTGACAGAATCCTCCAGTCTCTCCCACCAAGCTACAAAGGCTTTGTGCTTAACTACAACATGCAAGGGATGGAGAAAACCATTCCCGAGTTGTACTCGATGCTCAAGTCTGCAGAAGTAGAAATCAAGAAGGAGCATCAAGTGTTGATGGTCAACAAGACCACTAGTTTCAAGAAAGGCAAGGGTAAGAAGAACTTCAAGAAAGACGGCAAAGCTGTTGCCGCGCCCGGTAAGCCAGATGCCGGGAAGAAGAAAAAGAACGGACCCAAGCCAGAGACTGAGTGCTTCTACTGCAAGGGAAAAGGTCACTGGAAGCGGAACTGCCCCAAATACTTAGCGGACAAGAAGGCCGGCAACGTTAAAGGTATATGTGATATACATGTTAATGGTGTGTACCTTACCAGCGCTCGTAGTAGCTCCTGGGTATTTGATACCGGTGCTGTTGCTCACATTTGCAACTCAAAGCAGGAACTGCGGAATAAGCGGAGACTGGCCAAGGACGAGGTGACGATGCGCGTCGGGAATGGTTCAAAAGTCGATGTGATCGCCGTCGGCACACTACCTCTACACCTACCGTCGGGATTAGTTTTGAACCTCAATAATTGTTATTTAGTACCAGCTTTAAGCATGAACATTGTATCAGGGTCTTGCTTAATGCGAGACGGCTACTCATTTAAGTCAGAGAATAATGGTTGTTCTATTTATATGAGTGATATGTTTTATGGTCATGCTCCGCTGGTGAATGGTTTATTCTTGATGAATCTCGATCATGATGTTACACATATTCATAGTGTGAGTACCAAAAGATGCAAAGTTGATAATGATAGTCCCACATACTTGTGGCACTGCCGCCTTGGTCATATCGGCGTTAAGCGCATGAAGAAGCTCCATACTGATGGACTGCTAGAGTCTCTTGACTTTGAATCATTTGACACATGCGAACCGTGCCTCATGGGCAAGATGACTAAGACTCCATTCTCAGGAATAATGGAGAGAGCCACCGACTTATTGGAAATAATACATACTGATGTGTGTGGTCCAATGAACGTTGAAGCTCGCGGTGGTTATCGTTATGTTCTCACTCTCACCGATGATTTGAGTAGGTATGGGTATATCTACTTGATGAAGCACAAATCTGAGACGTTTGAAAAGTTCAAGGAATTTCAGAGTGAGGTTGAGAATCAACGTGACTGAAAAATTAAATGTCTACGATCTGATCGTGGAGGAGAATATTTGAGTCACGAGTTTGGCACACACCTAAGGAAGTATGGAATCGTTTCACAACTAACACCGCCTGGCACACCGCAGCGCAACGGAGTGTCTGAACGTCGTAATCGCACTTTATTAGATATGGTACGATCTATGATGTCTCTCACCGACTTACCGCTATCATTTTGGGGATACGCATTAGAAACTGCAGCATTCACTTTAAATAGGGCACCGTCTAAATCCGTTGAGACGACACCGTATGAACTGTGGTTTGGCAAGAAACCTAAGTTGTCGTTTCTTAAAGTTTGGGGCTGCGATGCTTATGTGAAGAAACTTCAACCAGAAAAGCTCGAACCCAAAGCGGAGAAATGCGTATTCATAGGATACCCTAAGGAAACTATTGGGTATACCTTCTATCTTAGATCCGAAGGTAAAACCTTTGTTGCCAAGAACGGATCCTTTCTAGAGAAAGAGTTTCTCTCGAAAGAAGTAAGTGGGAGGAAGGTAGAACTTGATGAGGTAATTACACCCCCTCTCGAACAGGAAAGTAGCGCAGCGCAAGAAGTTGTTCCTATGGTGCCTACACCGACTGAAGAGGAAGTAAATGATGATGATCATGAAGCTTCGGATCAAGTTACTACTGAACCACGAAGGTCCACAAGGGTACGCTCCGCACCAGAGTGGTACGGCAACCCTGTGATGGAAATCATGTTGTTAGACAACGGTGAACCTTCGAACTATGAAGAAGCGATGGCGGGCCCGGATTCCAACAAATGGCTTGAGGCCATGAAATCCGAGATAGGATCCATGTATGAGAACAAAGTATGGACTTTGGTGGACTTGCCCGATGAACGGCGAGCCATAGAAAATAAATGGATCTTCAAGAAGAAGACTGATGCAAACGGTAATGTAACCGTTTACAAAGCTCGACTTGTCGCAAAGGGTTTTCGACAAATTCAAGGAGTTGACTACGAAGAGACTTTCTCTCCCGTAGCGAAGCTGAAATCAGTCCGAATCATGTTAGCAATTGCCGCCTTTTATGATTATGAAATTTGGCAAATGGACGTCAAAACAGCGTTCCTTAACGGGAATCTTAAGGAAGAGTTGTATATGATGCAACCAGAAGGTTTTGTCGATCCTAAAGGTGCTAACAAAGTATGCAAGCTCCAGCGCTCCATCTATGGGCTGGTGCAAGCATCTCGGAGTTGGAACATTTGCTTTAATGAGGTGATTAAGGCGTTTGGGTTCATACAGGTTTACGGAGAAGCCTGTCTGTAGAAGAAAGTGAGTGGGAGCTCTGTAGCTTTCCTCGTACTATATGTGGATGACATATAGAGATGTTGGAGAGCATAAAGGCCTATTTGAACAAGAGTTTTTCAATGAAGGACCTTGGAGAAGCTGCATACATATTAGGCATCAAGATCTATAGAGATAGATCGAGACGCCTCATAGGTCTTTCGCAAAGTACATACCTTGACAAGATACTGAAAAAGTTCAATATGGAAAACTCAAAGAAAGGGTTCTTGCCAGTTTTGCAAGGTATGAGATTGAGTAAGACTCAGTCGCCGACCACGGCAGCAGATAGAGAGAAGATGAGTTCTGTCCCCTACGCTTCAGCCGTGGGCTCTCTAATGTATGCCATGCTGTGTACCAGACCTGATATAAACCTTGCGATAAGCTTGGTAGGGAGGTACCAAAGTAATCCCGGTGCAGAACACTGGACAGCGGTCAAGAATATCCTTAAGTACCTGAAAAGGACTAAGGAAATGTTTCTCATTTATGGAGGTGACGAAGAGCTCGTCGTAAAGGGTTACGTCGACGCTAGCTTCGACACAGATCCGGATGACTCTAAGTCACAAACCGGATACGTATATGTGTTGAATGGTGGGGCAGTGAGCTGGTGCAGCAGCAAGCAAGAAGTCGTGGCAGCATCTACATGTGAAGCGGAGTACATAGCTGCTTCAGAAGCGGCTCATGAAGGAATTTGGATGAAGGAGCTCATCACCGACCTTGGAGTGGTTCCAAGCGCGTCGGGTCCTATGACACTCTTCTGTGACAACACTGGAGCCATTGCCATAGCCAAGGAGCCCAGGTTTCACCGGAAGACGAAGCACATCAAGCGCCGCTACAACTTCATCCAGGACCATGTACAAACTGGAGTGATAGATATTTGTAAAGTACACACGGATCTGAATATTGCAGACCCGTTGACTAAACCTCTTCCACGAGCAAAACATGATCAACACCATGATGCTATGGGTGTTCGATACATCACAATGTAACTAGATTATTGACTCTAGTGCAAGTGGGAGACTGTTGGAAATATGCCCTAGAGGCAATAATAAAATGGTTATTATCATATTTCCTTGTTCATGATAATCATCTATCGTTCATGCTATAGTTGTATTAACAGGAAACAGTAATACATGTGTGAATGAATAGATCACAATGTGTCTCTAGCAAGCCTCTAGTTAGCTAGCTCGTTAGTCAATAGATGATCATGGTTTCCTGATCATGGACATTGGATGTCATTGATAACGGGGTCACATCATTGGGAGAATGGTGTGGTGGACAAGACCCAATCCTAAGCCTAGCACTAGATCGTATTGTTCGTATGCTAATGCTTTTCTAATGTCAAGTATCTTTTCCTTCGACCGTGAGATTGTGCAACTCCCGGATACCGTAGGAGTGCTTTGGGTGTATCAAACGTCACAACGTAACTGGGTGACTATAAAGGTGCACTACGGGTACCTCCGAAAGTATCTGTTGGGTTGGCACGAATCGAGATCGGGATTTGTCACTCCGTGTGACGGAGAGGTATCTCTGGGCCCACTCGGTAGAACATCATCATGAGCTCAATGTGACTAAGGAGTTAGTCACACGATGACGTGCTACGGAACGAGTAAAGAGACTTACCGGTAACGAGATTGAACAAGGTATAGGTATACCGACGATCGAATCTCGGGCAAGTTCTATACCGACAGACGAAGGGAATCGTATACAGGATTGATTGAATCCTTGACATCGTGGTTCATCCGATGAGATCATCGTGGAACTAGTGGGAGCCACCATGGGTATCCAGACCCTGCTGATGGTTATTGGCCAGAGAGGTGTCTCGGTCATGTCTGCCTGTCTCCCGAACCCGTAGGGTCTACACACTTAAGGTTCGATGACGCTAGGGTTATAGGGAATTGTTATACGAGATTACCGAAAGTTGTTCGGAGTCCCGGATGAGATCCCGGATGTCACGAGGAGCTCCGGAATGGTCCGGAGGTAAAGATTGATATATAGGACGGATGGTTTCGGACACCGGAAGTGTTTCGGGCATCACCGGTAACGTACCGGGACCACCGGGACCACCGGAGGTGGTCCCGGGGGACCACCGAAGGGGGGCTGCGACCCCAAGAGGCAAGATGGGCTAAGTGGGGGTGGGAACCAGCCCCTAGTTGGGCTGGTGTGCCTCCCCAATCAGCCCATGGCGCAGGGGAAAGAAAAAGAGGGGGGAACCCTAACTTAGGTGGGCCTTAGGCCCACCAGAGGGGTGCGCCACCCCTCCCCCTTGCCCTGGCCGCCACCCCTCTCCCATCTAAGGGTTGCCGCACCCCTTAGGGGTGGAAACCCTAAGGGCTGCGCCCCCTCCCTCTCCCCCTATATATAGATGAGGTCCGGGGCTGTTTGAGACACGGTTGAATCTCTCTCTCTCGGCGCAGCCCTGCTCCTCTCCCTCCTCCTCTCTGCCGGCGCTTGGCGAAGCCCTGCCGGGAGACCTCGTCTCTCCACCAACACCACGCCGTCGTGTTGCTGGTCTTCTTCCCCAACCTCTCCCTCCTCCTTGCTGGATCAAGGTGCGGGAGACGTCACCGGGCTGCACGTGTGTTGAACGCGGAGGTGCCGTTGTTCGGCACTAGATCGGAATCGCTGCGAGTACGACTCCATCAACCGCGTTCTAGCAACGCTTCCGCTTAGCGATCTTCAAAGGTACGAAGATGCTCTTACCCCTCTCTCGTTGCTGGTCTCTCCATAGGAAGATCTGAACATGCGTAGGAAATTTTTTGAATTTATGCTACGTTACCCAACACCACGCGCCTCAATCCCACTGAACACTGACTAGAGGTGCGTGGGTCTCGCTCCAGGTCCGCTTCCTTTGGACCGTAGGCCTCCGCTGCCGCCCCTCCGCGGGGACGATGTGGCCGTCCGACGAAGTCTCTCCCCAGTCCCGCGATTGACGGGCGGGCCAGCTCGGCCCTGCTTGCGGGGCCTAGGGTTTCCACTGAGGTTATTAAATGAAGCTCCTATGTTGGAACATTAGGGGCTTCGGCCTCACTAGACGGCGACGACATCTTGTCGAATATTTGCGTCAGGAAGAGATTGACATTGTGGGGCTGCATGAGACGATTCACCAGGATTTTAGCATGCATGAGCTCTAGAGGCTATCCCGTCACCAGTTTGCATGGCAGTGGTTGCCTGCTATGGGTCAATCTGGGGGCATCCTCCTCGGAGTAAAGTAGGACGCTTTCTTGGTTGAGGAGATGGACCGAGGGGAATTCTTAGTGAGCATGTCCGTCACTAACCAACGAGTCCACCTCAGCTGGGAGGTGATTATAGTTTATGGTCCTGCGGACCATAGCCGCTCTGCTGACTTCCTCGTCGAGTTGAAAAACAAGGTGGAGGAGTGCACCACTCCGGTGGTGGTGGCCGGAGACTTTGACCTCATTACGTGGGCTTCTGATAAAAGCTCCCCCAATGTGGATTGGGTCCGCACGCGTCTCTTCAACGATTGCATTGCACACCTTGCGCTCCGAGAGATAGCCCGCGTTGAGGCTAGGTTCACGTGGTCGAATAAGCAGGCGGACCCGATCCGGAGTGTTTTGGATAGGGTCTTTGTGTCGGCTCAGTGGGAAACTGTGCTCCCTCAGGGTGGTGACTAGGATTAGATCCGACCATACCCCGTGCTTTTCTCGTCAGGGGAGGAGTCCCCCCTAGGACCCGTCACTTCCACTTTGAGTCGTTCTGGCTGGAGCAACCGGGTTTCTTTGAGCTGGTTCGTGACCGCTGGCTAGAGGCCGTCTTGTCCCCGCCTCGGGTGTTTTGTGCGGTGGATGTATGGCTCCACTGTGCTAAATTGGCCCGTCAGGCCATGAAGGGCTGGGGGGCGAACTTGGGCACTGATCTCCGGGCCCGTAAAGGGGTCCTGCTGGACCAGATTAAGGTGTTGGATGTCCTTGCACACGGTCCAGGCCTGTCTCCTGATGACTGGATTAGGAGATACGCCCTCGAGGCCTCGCTCCTGAGCATTTACAGGAGCGAGGAGCTGTTTTGACAGCGTCGTGCGGGCCAGAACTGGCTTCTTAAAGGGGATGCAAAAACTGCCAATTTCCAAGCGATTGCTAATGGCCGCAGGCGGAAGTGTGCCATCCCTTTCCTGTGGGATAGGGATGTTCTCCTGGAAAGCCCGGATGACATCTCCACCCATATTTACTCCTTCTATAAGGAGTTGCTCTCGGCTGATCCACATGGAGGTGTCTCCCTATGCGCTGACTTCTGGCCGCTTGAAGCCCACGTCTCTGATGCGGAGAATGCAGAGCTTACTCTCCCGTTCTCCCCTGAGGAGGTGGGTAAGGCGATCACTTCTATGAAAGCGTGCTCGGCCCCGGGCCAGATGGTCTCCCGGTAGTTTTCTTTCAGAAATTTTGGGAAATCCCGCGTCCGGTCGTTATGCCCATGTTCCATGAGTTCTACATCAGAACCCTGGACGTGGCTAGGATTAACTTTGGAGTCATAGCTCCCATCCCCAAAGTAGTTGGGGCGTCGGATATTCAGCAATTCTGCCCCATCACGGTTATCAACGTGTTGGCGCGAATCTTTGCCAAGGTGTGCGCAACCCGTTTATCCCCCGTGGCGGAACGGATTGCCCACCCCCTTCAGACCGCGTTCCTGAAGGGCAGGCGGATCCAGGACGGGATTCTGGCCCTTCATGAGATTGTCCACGAGGTGGCATCGAAGGGCCTCAAGGGGGTCTTGCTCAAGTTGGACTTCCAAAAAGCCCACGACCATCTCAATTGGTCCTTTATGAGGTTGGTCTTGCAGCGTCATGGATTTGATGAGAGGTGGTGCTCCTGGATCATGCTTCTGGTTAGATCTGGGAACACGGCGATCAACATCAATGGCGAAGTAGGACCCTTTTTCTAGGCTTCGAGGGGGGTTAAGTAGGGGGACCTATAGCCCCCCTACTATTCAACCTGGCAGTCGATGCCCTAGCTGGCATCTTGGATAAGGCCAAGCTTGCCGGTCACCTTCAGGGTGTGGTTGGTCACCTCATCCCGGGGGTGGAGTTACCCAATTACAGTATGCAGACGACACCATGATTATGGTTGAAGGCTCGGACTCGGACATTGTTCATCTTAAGTTCCTTTTTCTCTGCTTTGAGGAAATGTATCGACTTAAGATTAACTTTGATAAAAGCGAGGTTGTGGTCCTTGGCTACTCTGAGGCTGAGCAGCACAGGATTGTGGATAACCTCATAGCCTAGCTTCCTTCCCCGTATCTTATTTGGGGATGCCCCTGGCAAAGTCCAGGATCTTGGTGAGCGGGTTTGATCCGCTTGTGGGACGAGTTGCGTCCCGTGAGGAGCCCCGGTGCGGTAGGTTCACTTCTAAGGGCAGGAAGACCGTCCTCATTAGCTCTAACCTAGCCAGCATCCCCTTATATATGATGGGGATGTACATCCTGCCCGAGGGTGTGCATAGTTCCTTTGATAAGGAACTGGCTAGGTTCTTCTGGCAGGCAGGGGATGGCCGCCCTAAATACCATCTGGTCAAGTGGGCTAACATCTACCTGCCAAAGGACAGAGGGGGGTTGGGCATCCATGCGTCTCACCGTTTGAACGTCTCCCTCATGCTCCGGTGCGTGTGGCGGATCTTGCGGGGAGATGGTGGCTTGTGGCTGCAGTTGCTTGAGTCCAAGTACCTGCAGGGTAAGCCTCTCCTGGCCTGCTCGCACTCGGCTGGGTCCCAGATTTGGAAATCTATTCAGGCCATCAAGGAGGAGATTAGGATGGGTTTGCGGTTCTCGATTTGCAATGGGTCTGGGACACCGTTTTGGTTGGACCCTTGGCTAGAGGGATAGCCTCTCCGCATGCGGTTTCCGAGGCTCTTTGCTATTTGTGATGACCCGACTGTGCTAGTTTCTGCGGCTGCTTTGGAGGACGGTTGGCATTTTGCGTTCCGTCGTTTCTTCGGACCGGCCGAGGTACTGGAATGGAATGTCTTGAGGGAAGTAGTCCCTCTTCCGATCTCTCCGGTACCTGACTCTGTTTCTTGGAGTCTCTCTCCCTCAGGATAATTCTCCGTTAGTTCGGCTTATCAGGCGCTCTGCCGGGTGTCTGGCAGCTTCTCCAAGATCGTCTCCCTATGGGGATCGAGGTGTTGAAAGGCCACGATCCGGGCAACGGCCTCTGTCCCTTGTGCCACATCCTGGAAACTGGAACGCACATTTTGTTCTCTTGCGTAGCTACACAGGCACTTTGGTGCTTTGTACGTGAGGCTTTGGGACCGGAGTGGGAGGCCCGGGACCTTGCAGAGTTTCTGCAGGTTAGGGCTACTCAGCGTGGCCTTAAGCGTCGTCTTTTCTGGCTTATCTTCGCAGCCATGATGTGGGCTCTTTGGACTACTCGCAATAAAATGGTTATTGAGTGGGTGTTCCAGTGACGTGCCTCTGACTCGTTCTTCAAATTTCTTGCCTTCTTGCAGCACTGGCATCCGCTCGTTAGGCCTCGTGTTCGCGACCGGCTTCAGGTATCCTAGGACGCCCTACTGATGGCCGCTCGTAGGCTCTCCGTCCATGCGCCTACGTCTTAGCCTGCCCTTGGGGCGGCCTTTTATGTTTCTTTCTTGTCTGTTGGGCGTGATTGTGTTGTGGCCCCATCCTTTTTTCTCTTTGATTTATGTTCGGTACTGGTTGATCGGGTGCTGTAATGTTTTCTTGTCACATCCCTGACACCTTAAGAAAGTTAGTCTTGTGATCATGTCTTCTTTGCATTTGCATCTAAGAATTTTCCAACAAGAACAAGAAAGTGGTAAAGGAAAAACCCAAACCCTAGCCACTTCTTTAAACAAAGGAAATCTCAAACTAGTTAAAAGCAATGAACCCAAAATGGCCTCAAGAAATGTTCAAACTTTCTGATAAATCATGAAAGTAAATGAGCATTGGAGAAAACTATTTTCTTGACACTTTAAGCATTTTTAATAAATGCAAAAGCTACTGGTTTCAAGTTTTAAATTTGAAATCAGAAACTTTATGTTTTCAAAAATGTTGAAAACTTTGGAAATAGTTGGAAATATCCCAACAAATATTCTAGGGTGCTTAACATAGCTTTTACAATTTATTTGGGAGTTGGAATAAATAGAAAATCAGTGAAATAGCAAAACAGAAGCAAAAACAAAAAAAAAAGGGAAAAGAAGTTACCTGTCGCTCACCTGGCCCGGCCCATCTCCACTCCTGTCGTCTTCCTCCCCCGCCAGTGGGAAGCAGGAGGTGGCCGCCGCGTTCTCCGACGCGGCCACGCACCTGTGCGCCTGCCTGGCCGCCGCTTCGCGCTGGCAAGGCCGGGGATAAGCTCCCCGAGCCCGTGGCTATCCATTCCCAGCGCCAGTTCTCCCCCTCGTGTCGGATCTCTCCTCCCCCTTCTGCCGCCATTGGAGCCCGAGCAGAGCTCGAGCTCGTCATCGTTCTAGCCGACCTCCCTTCCTTCTGAGCTGCGCTTTAGCTCCGCCGCAACCCCCTGAATCTTCCTAGCCACGAGCCCGACGCCCAGATGCAGTGAATCGACGCGCAACAGTCGTCTTCTTCCTCGGGTCACCGAAGATCGCCGCCGACGTTCTCCCTCTCCAGGCCGTCCTCGAGCAAGTTAGCGCCACCACTGCACTCCCCGTGAGCATGCGGTCATTTCCCGTAAGATCTCCCCGTCGATCCCCTCCTCGAGGCCTAGTTTCACCGGAGCCCGACAAGATCCGCCACTGCAGCTCGTCGCCGGTAGCCCTCCGGTGATCAGCTCGTCCTTCCGAGGGCACCAGCAGCTTCAGGCCGTCGCATAGATGTTGTAGGAGCTAAGAACCGTGCGTAGTTCCCTATGAATCAAAGACCCCGATGACGCCCGAGCCTTGGCTGCTGCCAAGCTCGTCGCCGGCGTCATCTCCGGCCAGTTCAGCCCCATCTAAGTGCAGAAATGGAGCCGCGGGAGAAGTGTCGTTCTTCTCGTGCTCCCCGCGCAGCGTTTGGCCCCCTGTGTGCCGTTTCCGAGCCCTCCGCCGTTCTGGTGGTCGCCGGAGGCACCCCGCCGGCGAGGACGACCTCGCCGCAGGTGAATCTCGGCTGGCCTGAGCCACTGTCTGGTGGGGCCAGCCTTTGGCAAGATTAAAGATAAAAGAAGTAAATCAGATAAGTTAATAAGTCACTCACATGTGGGACCAGTATGTTTAAATCAACTAATTAAGTTTAAACTTAATCTAAAATTGACCAGAGAGACTGACCACTGGGTCCCACTGGTCAGGTTCGACTTTCAACGGCCAGATGGACCTGCTGATGTCATGCTGATGCAATAAAAGTATTTTCCAGTATAAAAATAATTCCAGAAATGTTTAAAACTTCAAAAATTCATAGAAATTAATCTGTAACTCCAATGAAAATAATTTATATGTGGAAAAGTATCAGAAAAATTCAAGGAATCTGAATATGCTATTTTCAATCATGTTTGAAAAAGTTACAGAACCCTAACATGTAGAATAATGAATAAGTCAATTCTTATAATTACTTTATAAATGGAATATGAAAAGTATTTAAATTTCTTTTTGTTTGACATGATCAAACATTGTTCTAATAACAAACCAGTACCTTAACATGACATCTCGTGCATGCTAACATCAAGTTGATCTGAGCATTAGGTAGAATCAATTAAATCGGTATCCGAGAATACCTCGTTTGAATTGATATTTGAATGTGATTCAAATCAACTTCAAACCTAATACATGTTGATTATAATAGTTTATCACCTTGCATTCTCATGCCATGCTCATGCATCATCTTGTTTGCATATGATTGTTATTGATTGTTGCCATTCATTTCGGTAGGCTCCGCACCCCCGGATTCCACCGAATATCCGCCTGACGGATATTGTCCCTCCTCTGAGCAACAAGGCAAGCAACCCTTTTTGATCATCCCGATAATTCCCATGTTCTTGCTCCTGCACTTATTTATTGCATTAGGATCAAATGCTTTAACTGCTTTTGCCACGTTAGTTGAACCCACTTCCTTTGCATGACCTAACCTTGTCACAGTAAATAGCCGAACCTTGCAACCTAGCATACATGGTAGTTGCTTGAGCTATGATGTGCCTTATCCTGCTATGCATGCTATGCTTAGAGTTGTGTGTGGTCTGTCATCTGGGAGATGAACAGAATTGTGAGAATGTGTTCGGTAAGCAAAGGTTGTGTGTTGAACCTGACTTGGTAAAGGTACCCGTGAAAGGCTGTGTAGGAGTACATGGCGGGTTGTTTCATTGGAACCGTCCATAGGAACTGAGTCCCGTGTATGTAATCCAAGACTAGATACTACCACATGCTGGGCCCTGAAATATGACCCCGCTCGGCCTATTAATCGCTTAGTATTCGGTCCAGGAGTTGCAAGTAGTTTCTGGTGTTTATAGTAATGCTGGAGGCCGTGCATGGTGCTGACCTGAGAGGTGGGCCATGATGCGGTAGGAAGTGGCACGGTGTACCAAGTGGCACCCGGATGGTGGGCTTGGGAACCCTGCGCACATCGTTTGAGGCCGTGGCGGAAACCTTGGCCGGACTTACGTACGGGTTACTCTCAGATAGGCGATAAACCTGGACTAGGTACTAGTGTGGTTAACGGTCGTGGCCGACTCCCTCGCTAGGCTTCCGCTTGAAGGTTGCCGAGGTGCATGACGTGCATATGGCGATAACTGGCGAGAGCGTGTGTGACGAAGTACACCCCTGCAGGGTTATGATCTATTCGAATAGCCGCGCCCGCGGATATGGACTACTTGGAGACATATGTTGTTCATAGATAACTTCAATGGCTACTCATAAAATTGCCAAGATAAGCGTGAGTGTCGTGGACGGCATTTCCGTATGGAGACGGAATGATTCCATGATAGTGTATTATTGTGGTGTTAGTGGACTCGTGTGCGAGAAATCAAGTTGTCAAAATTATTTAAAAATGCAAGTTGTCTAGCCACGAGTCAAATGCTGGCTTTCCGCATGAAACCCCACAATACCCTTTTGATACCTTGCATGAGTAGTTAGTTATCCTAAAGTCTTGCTGAGTACCTTCGTACTCATGTTTGCTTAATAAATGTTGCAGAGGTTGCTAATGACCCTAATGGAGGGTTCTTCATAGACATCAACGACGACGAGTAGCTGGTGTCCCAGCTACGATCTGGCCCTATGTTGGGTCTGTAGTATAGTCAGGCCATGTGTCTTCTAGTTGCCCTGTCTGTACTCAGACAGTTTAAACTCTTCCGCTGGCTTGTACTGAATGACTGCTATTATGGGTCGTGCGACTCTTAATGTGTAATATTATGTGAGTGGCTCTTCCGAGCCTCTTAAATAAAGGTTGTATGTTTATGCTTATGTTGTGATGCCATCGATGTATCTATACATATCGGTATGCCATGCGTACATGTGTCGTACTTGATATGTATGGGGTTCGATTACTTAGTCGTGAACTTTAGTAGCACTCCTTACAAGGAAATGTCCCTTTGTGATCCAATGAGCCTTGGTAGTTCGCTACTGCTCCGGACACACTGGTTGACCGGCATGTGTCCTTCTTAGCTGCTGTGTCTGTCCCCTTTGGGGAAATGTCACGCGATGTAATGGAGTCCTTGTAGCTTGCTACAACTCATCTACATTCGCTGATGACCGACACCTGCTTTGTTGGGTCATGTATGCCTGTCCTTGTGCGGTACTGCCACTTTGGTTTATGACTAGACATGTCGATCCAGGTTCTTTGACATTGGAATGCTAGCGACACTGCTGCATACGTGAGTCAAAAGACGCAAACGGTCCCGGCTAAGGTAAGGCTGCAGCCATGGAGTTAACCGTGCGTGAGACCGCAAAGGGATGCGATGTGTTACAGGCTGGATTCCTATGGCTTATGATCGGGGTCCCCACAGCGTTGGTATCAGAGCCTGACTGACTGTAGGATTACTAAGCCAAACTGGTCGAAGTTGAGTCTAGAATTGCTTTAGTTATATATAAGGGAATTGTTTGTGGAAGGGAACGTAAGACTCTTGTTCTCTTCTCAAGTTATTATATTCTGGTCATCCTCGTCTTTTCTGCGGGAATTAAGGCCTAGGTTACTCATCTTCTTCTAGGCTCGTGTTTCCGATCGGCAGATTATAGGACTATGGGTCAAGAGATATTGGGTTTTTGTCATTCCTAGGAAAAAGGAAGTAAGTTTGATGATCAGAGAGTTGAACTTGATAGTTGAGTGGTTACGCTATTCCATTTTGGGTTGTCTCAAAATTTGTTTTTGAGCACTTACAGCCGTTATGCTGCCCAATTTTGCATTCGGAGCTCTAATGCTTTTGCATTACTCTCTATTTACAGATGCCCGGCCGTCCTTCTCGTCAGGTTGTACGTTTGACCAGGTGCATTGATGTGCCGGGTCATACGGCCATGCTGGTCAGGGTGATGTCAGTGTGCGGTTACCGCTGGTACCCCGAGTACACAGTGGAGGAACAGTACCGAGACTTCAACCAGAGCCAGTACATATGCACTGTTAGGGTATTTCCAGACTACCCTGGAGCTGAGAAGCCAATCCATTGGTCCTATGGGTTGGGGGTCACCGTTGACATGGCAGTACAGGATGCTGCCTATTCAATGCTGACCATTATGAGAGCGAGACATGCACTGCTGCAGAATTCAGAGTTCTGCTATGTTCCGGCCTCTCAGCCTGGTGAAGAGGGATACCTCAGTGGAGTCTATTTTGATTCTTCTATGGAGGATCCACTACTGCAGTCCACTGTTGAGATGCTAGAGAGCAGAGACAGGGATGCTCGTGCTCTCCGCATGGAGCTTTATGCTACCCGTGCCCGTCTGTGGACGGCTTTGACGCAGCTGGCACCGGTAGACCATATAGGGTATGGAGAGATGGAGATGTTGAACCCTGTTAGGACCCATCTTCCGGCCCACGTTGACTGGCCAGCTATAGGAGGAGTCACACCTCTTCGGGGACCCCTCTTACCACCAGTCAGGGGACCAAGGCCACATCCGTGTCCTTATGGATCCCAGGGATCTCAGGCTAGAGTGTTTCCTGATCCGCAGGTTGAGCTTCCAGGTCATGGAGGTAATCTCTATGAGATGTTCTATGCGGATGCCTGAGCTGTGAGCGGAAGGATAGTATGGTAGTAGCCGTACGTTCACAATCCTGCGTGAATTGTGAAGTATGCCTGTAATGTGAAAGGAATTCCGGAGGCCTAGATAAATAATGTATAGGAAGCTTGTAAGCCTCTGATGAGTAGTTTCATAATTTCAGTAGTTTACTCTTCGAGTAAGTTTGTACTGAACTATGTAAGGGTGTGTATGAACCATGGTGTATATATAGCAGTTGCTTGTTACCATGCTGTTCGGATATTCATTTCCGCATTCCGTGTGTTCAGTACATTCTTAATCCATAGCTAGTATTGATATGATATTGGTCTAAGCTATGAGTTTGTTTGTCAGGATGGTGTTCACCAGGTTGAACCGTGCCCCTGGTCATGAGCAAGGCGAGGGTAGTCAAGCGTCGCAGGAAGACCTGCCTCATCCGCCCTCTCTGGCGGAAGTGACGGTTGAGGCAGAGAGAAACAAATGGGAGATCAATCGACTGTTAGAGCGTATTGAGCAGAATATGGCTCGACAGCCTAGGAATGCCGCAGTGTCCCTCAATGACTTTGTGAAGCTGAATCCTCCAAAGTTTCATCATTCCGTTGATCCCCTCGACGCTGATGACTGGCTGTGCAACATCTCACGCAAGATTCGCTCTGCGAATGTGTCTGAGGCCGACAAGGTAACCTTTGCGGCGTATTTCCTGGAAGGACCCGCCAATCTGTGGTGGGAGAATTTTGAAGAAATGCGTCCCGCTGAACCAGCAGCCACATGGGCAGACTTCAGTGCAGCCTTTCGTCTGCACCATATTCCAGAGGGCCTGATGGACAGAAAGAGAGAGGAGTTCTGTGCCTTCTCTCAGGGCAAGTTGACTATGGATGCCTATAGCCGCGAGTTCGGTAATCTCGCTCGCTATGCAACAGAGGAGGTGTCTACTGACGCCAAGAAGCAAGCAAGGTTTCGTAAGGGTCTGAGCCCTGAGCTCCGTCGTGATCTGCGCCTCCATGAGTGTGCAAGCTTTCAAGCCCTGGTCAACAAAGCGATCAGTGCCAAGACTGGTCATACTGACTTCGAAGCCACAACTCCCGTGACTTTGGCTCGTCTTCTGGTTCCGCGTTTCCAAAACGCAGGCTGTGTGTTCCAAACAGTTCTCTACCGCCAAGATACACTCCGAGGCCATCCTACGTGGCGCCTCAGACGAATCAGGCAAACCCTCCAGCAAAAGCTTATGGTGGTCCAGCTAGCAATGCTGCACCACGTGCCAACCAAGTGATATGCTACAAGTGTGGAGAACCAGGGCACTATTCCCGTGAGTGTCCTCAGAATGTGGGTGCCAAGCAACCCGGAAAGTCCATCGGGCAAGCCAAGTCGGGCAAAGCTTACTATGTGAAGCCAACTCCTGTACGTGGCCGTGTGAACTATGTGTCAGCAGAAGAAGCTGCAGAGGATCCCGACGTCATGCTGGGTACGCTTCTTGTTAATCACCACCCAGCGTCCGTTCTCTTTGACACTGGGTCTTCTCATTCCTTCATTTCAGAAAGTTATGCATAGTTGTATAACATGTCTTTTTGTGATATGCCAATCCCATTGGTTGTCCAAACTCCTGGTAGTAAATGGCAAACCTCTACGATAACCTATGACAATGAAATTCTAGTAGACAGGCTAGTTTTTCTAGCCTCGTTGATAGCATTCAAATCTTCGGATATTAATATCATCTTGGGCATGGACTGGATGTCAGCTCACTATGCCAAGATTGATACTCATTCTAGAAATGTCCAGCTTACCCATCCCTCGGGTGAGATAGTAAATATCTCAACTCGAGTTGCCAAATTCCAACTCTATTCCTTGAATCCCAACCCTCTTCCGGAACTTGAAGACATTCCGGTAGTCCGTGACTTCCCGGATGTTTTTCCAGAGGAACTGCCAGGAATTCCACCTGATAGAGATGTGGAGTTTGTGATAGATCTTGTTCCGGGAACTGTCCCAATAGCCAGAAGACCATATAAGATGGCACTCCTGGAGCTAGCCGAACTTAAGAAGCAACTGGATGAGGCCTTGAACAAAGGTTTCATTCGTCCTAGCTCTTCTCCTTGGGCTTGTCCCGTCCTCTTCGTCAAGAAGAAAGACGGAACGGATCGGATGGTTGTAGATTACCGACCAGTTAATCTGGTCACCATAAAGAACAAGTATCCGCTCCCTAGGATCAACGATCTATACGATCAGCTCGCTGGATCCTCAGTCTTCTCCAAAATGGATTTGAGGTTGGGATACCATCAAATCAAGATTAAGAACGGGGACATTCAAAAAACGGCTTTTGTTACTCGTTATGGCGAATACGAGTACACCGTCATGTCCTTCGGTTTAACCAATGCCCCGGCCACCTTCTCTCGACTGATGAATTCAATCTTCATGGAGTATTTGGATAAATTCGTTGTGGTATACCTCGATGATATTCTCATCTACTCGAAGAATGAACAAGAACATGCCGAGCATGTAAGGCTGGTATTGATGAAACTTCGAGAGCATCGCCTTTATGCCAAGTTTTCAAAATGTGAATTCTGGTTACCAGAAGTGACCTATCTGGGTCACGTAATCTCTGGTAAGGGTATTGCTGTCAATCCCGAGAGAGTTCAGGCTGTCCTTGATTGGACCCAACCTGAATCGGTTAAGCAAGTTAGGAGTTTTCTTGGTCTAGCGAGCTATTGTCGCCGCTTCGTCGAGAATTTCTCCAAGGTTGCAAAGCCTCTAACTGAACTCCTCAAGAAAGATAAAAGGTTCGAGTGGACACCACAGTGTGAGCATAGTTTTCAGGAACTGAAAAGACGCCTGACTTCCGCACCTGTGTTGCTACCACCAGATTTTTCTAAGGACTTTGTTATCTACTGCGACGCCTCGCGACAAGGATTAGGTTGCATTCTCATGCAAGATCGTCATGTGATCGCATACGCATCTCGACAGTTGCGTCCACATGAGGATAATTATTCCACACATGACCTTGAGCTTGCAGCTGTGGTCCATGCTCTAAAAACCTGGCGACATTACCTTCTGGGTAATCGTCGCGAAATATTCACTGATCACCAAAGTCTGAAATATATCTTCATCCAGCCGGATTTGAATCTCAGGCAAAGACGGTGGGTTGAGTTGATCTCGGATTATGACTTAGGGATAACTTACACCCCGGGGAAGGCCAATGTTATGGCCGATGCACTAAGTCGTAAATCTTATTGTAACAATTTGATGCTATAACAAGGTCAACCACATCTCCATGAGGACTTTCGGAAGTTGAATCTTCATATTGTTCCTCAAGGATTCCTTTCTACCCTGGTGGCGAAGCCTACCCTTAAGGATCAAATTATAGCTGGCCAAAAGCGTGACAAGGGTATATCACGGATCAAGGAGAATATTTTTAGCGGAAACGCTAAAGAATTTTCCATGAACGATCAAGGTGTTGTGTTCTTCCAGAATCGTCTAGTGGTTCTTAAGAACCCACATCTAAGGCAGTTAATCCTTAAGGAGGCCCATGATTCTCCTCTCACCATTCGTCCCGGTAGTACTAAGATGTATCAGGACCTACGCCATAGGTTCTGGTGGACTAGGATGAAGAGAGAAATTGCTGAGTTTGTTGCTAACTGCGACGTTTGTCGTCGAGTTAAGGCAGAACATCAAAGGCCTGCTGGCAACCTTCAACCTCTAGCTATTCCTGAATGGAAATGGCATAAAGTTAGCATGGATTTCATTGCCGGATTTCCCAAGACCAAGAAAGGGAATAATGCTATCTTTGTGGTCATTGACCGTCTTTCCAAAGTGGCTCATTTTCTTCCTGTTCGTGAGAGTATAACAGCTAGCCAGCTAGCAGAGTTATATATCTCCCGAATAGTGTCTCTTCATGGTGTTCCCCTAGAGATTAACTCGGACCGTGGGAGTATTTTTACTTCTCGCTTCTGGGAAAGTTTTCAGAATACCATGGGGACTCACTTATCTTTTAGCACTGCTTTCCATCCCCAATCAAGTGGTCAAGTAGAAAGAGTGAATCAAATCCTAGAAGATATGCTCCGAGCTTGTGTTATATCGTTCGGTATGAATTGGGAAAAGTGCCTTCCATTCGCCGAATTCGCTTATAACAATAGTTATCAATCAAGCTTGGGCAAAGCTCCTTTTGAAGTTCTCTATGGACGAAGATGTCGGACACCTCTTAATTGGTCAGAAACCGGAGAAAGGAAACTCTTTGGCCCGGACATGATCCAGGATGCAGAAGAGCAGGTTCGCATTATTCGTGAAAAGTTGAAAACAACCCAGTGTCGTCAAAAGAGCCAATATGATCGTCATCATAAGGCTGTGACCTTTGAAGTTGACGAGAAGGCTTACCTTCGGGTTACACCTTTGAAGGGTACCCATCGATTCGGTATCAAGGGCAAGTTGGCTCCTCGTTACATTGGTCCTTTTCGCATTCTTGCCAAACGAGCAGAAGTTGCCTACCAGTTGGAACTTCCTCCACATCTTTCCAAGGTTCATGATGTCTTCCACGTCTCGCAACTCAGGCGTTGCTTTTCGGATCCTATCCGTGAAGTGGACCACGAAACGCTTGATCTCCAAGATAACCTTTCATACCGAGAATACCCCGTGCGTATTCCTGATCAAGCTGAGCGTACCACTCGACGTCGAAACCTCAAGTTTCTTAAAGTTCAATGGTCAAATCATTCTGAAAAGGAGGCAACTTGGGAAAGAGAGGATTGTCTCCGACTTGAGTATCCTGCGTTATTCCCGACGACTTCTAAATCTCGGGACAAGATTCTTTTGAGTGGGGGTGAGTTGTCACATCCCTGACACCTTAAGCAAGTTAGTCTTGTGCTCATGTCTTCTTCGCATTTGCATCTAAGAATTTTCCAACAAGAACAAGAAAGTGGTAAAGGAAAAACCCAAACCCTAGCCACTTCTTTAAACAAAGGAAATCTCAAACTAGTTAAAATCAATGAACCCAAAATGGCCTCAAGAAATGTTCAAACTTCCTGATAAATCATGAAAGTAAATGAGCATTGGAGAAAACTATTTTCTTGACACTTTAAGCATTTTTAATAAATGCAAAAGCTACTGGTTTCAAGTTTTAAATTTGAAATCAGAAACTTTAAGTTTTCAAAAATGTTGAAAACTTAGGAAATAGTTGGAAATATCCCAACAAATATTCTAGGGTGCTTAACATAGCTTTTACAATTTATTTGGGAGTTGGAATAAATAGAAAATCAGTGAAATAGAAAAACAGAAGCAAAAACAAAAAAAAGGGAAAATAAGTTACCTGTCGCTCACCTGGCCCGGCCCATCTCCACTCCTGTCGTCTTCCTCCCCCGCCAGTGGGCAGCAGGAGGTGGCCGCCGCGTTCTCCGGCGCGGCCACGCACCTGTGCGCCTGCCTGGCCGCCGCCTCGCGCTGGCAAGGCCTGGGATAAGCTCCCCGAGCCCGTGGCTATCCATTCCCAGCGCCAGTTCTCCCCCTCCTCTCGGATCTCTCCTCCCCTTTCTGCCGCCATTGGAGCCCGGGCAGAGCTCGAGCTCGTCGTCGTTCTAGCCGACCTCCCTTCCTTCTGAGCTGCGCTTTAGCTCCGCCGGAACCCCCTGAAGCTTCCTAGCCACGAGCCCGACGCCCAGATGCAGTGAATCGACACACAGCAGTCGTCTTCTTCCTCGGGTCACCGAAGATCGCCGCCGACGTTCTCCCTCTCCAGGCCGTCCCCGAGCAAGCTAGCGCCACCACTGCACTCCCCGTGAGCATGCGATCATTTCCCCTAAGATCTCCCCGTTGATCCCCTCCTCTAGGCCTAGTTTCACCGGAGCCCGACAAGATCCGCCGCTGCAGCTCATCGCCGGTAGCCCTCCGGTGATCAGCTCGTCCTTCCGAGGGCACCAGCAGCTTCAGGCCGTCGCGTAGATGCTGTAGGAGCTAAGAACCGTGCGTAGTTCCCTCTGAATCAAAGACCCCGATGACGCCCGAGCCTTGGCCGCCGCCAAGCTCGTCGCCGGCGTCATCTCCGGCCAGTTCAGCCCCATCTAAGTGCAGAAATGGAGCCGCGGGAGAAGTGCCGTTCTTCTGGTGCTCCCCGCGTAGTGTTTGGCCCCCTGTGCGCCGTTTCAGAGCCCTCAGCCGTTCTGGTGGTCGCCGGAGGCTCCCCGCCGGCGAGGACGACCTCGCCGCCGGTGAATCTCGGCTGGCCTGAGCCACTGACTGGTGGGGCCAGCCTCTGGCAAGATTAAAGATAATAAAACTAAATCAGATAAGTTAATAAGTCACTGACATGTGGGACCAGTAAGTTTAAATCAACTAATTAAGTTTAAACTTAATCTAAAATTGACCAGAGAGACTGACCAGTGGGTCCCACTGGTCAGGTTTCACTTTCAACGGCCAGATGGACCTGCTGATGTCATGCTGATGCAATAAAAGTATTTTCCAGTATAAAAATAATTCCAGAAATGTTTAAAACTTTAAAAATTCATAGAAATTAATCTGTAACTCCAATGAAAATAATTTATATATGGAAAAGTATCAGAAAAATTCAAGGAATCTGAATATGCTATTTTCAATCATGTTTGAAAAAGTTACAGAACCCTAACATGTAGAATAATGAATAAGTCAATTCTTATAATTACTTTATAAATGGAATATGAAAAGTATTTAAATTTGTTTTTGTTTGACATGATCAAACATTGTTCTAATAACAAACCAGTACCTTAACATGACATCTCATGCATGCTAACATCAAGTTGATCTGAGCATCAGGTAGAATCAATTAAATCGGTATCCGAGAATACCTCGTTCGAATTGATATTTGAATGTGATTCAAATCAACTTCAAACCTAATACATGTTGATTATAATAGTTTATCACCTTGCATTCTCATGCCATGCTCATGCATCATCTTGTTTGCATATGATTGTTATTGATTGTTGCCATTCATTTCGGTAGGCTCCGCACCACCGGATTCCACCGAATATCCGTCTGACGGATATTGTCCCTCCTCTGAGCAACAAGGCAAGCAACCCTTTTTGATCATCCCGATAATTCCCATGTTCTTGCTCCTGCACTTATTTATTGCATTAGGATCAAATGCTTTAACTGCTTTTGCCACGTTAGTTGAACCCACTTCCTTTGCATGACCTAACCTTGTCACAGTAAATAACCGAACCTTGCAACCTAGCATACCCGGTAGTTGCTTGAGCTATGATGTGCCTTATCCTGCTATGCATGCTATGCTTAGAGTTGTGTGTGGTCTGTCATCTGGGAGATGAACAGAATTGTGAGAATGTGTTCGGTAAGCAAAGGTTGTGTGTTGAACCTGACTTGGTAAAGGTACCCGTGAAAGGCTATGTAGGAGTACATGGCGGGTTGTTTCATTGGAACCGTCCATAGGAACTGAGTCCCGTGTATGTAATCCAAGACTAGATACTACCACATGCTGGGCCCTGAAATATGACCCCGCTCGGCCATTTAATCGCTTAGTATTCGGTCCAGGAGTTGCAAGTAGTTTCTGGTGTTTATAGTAATGCTAGAGGCCGTGCATGGTGCTGACCTGAGAGATGGGCCGTGATGCGGTAGGCAGTGGCACGGTGTACCAAGTGGCACCCGGATGGTGGGCTTGGGAACCCTGCGCACATCGTTCGAGGCCGTGGCGGAAACCTCGGCCGGACTTCCGTACGGGTTATTCTCAGATAGGCGATAAACCTGGACTAGGTACTAGTGTGGTTAACGGTCGTGGCCGACTCCCTCGCTAGGCTGCCTCTTGAATGTTGCCGAGGTGCATGACGTGCACATGGCGATAAGTGGCGAGAGCGTTTGTGACGAAGTACACCCCTGCAGGGTTATGATCTATTCGAATAGCCGCGTCCGCGGATATGGACTACTTGGAGACATATGTTGTTCATAGATAACTTCAATGGCTACTCATAAAATTGCCAAGATAAGCGTGAGTGTCGTGGACGGCATTTCCGTATGGAGACGGAATGATTCCACGATAGTGTATTGTTGTGGTGTTAGTGGACTCGTGTGCGAGAAATCAAGTTGTCAAAATTATTTAAAAATGCAAGTTGTCTAGCCACGAGTCAAATGCTGGCTTTCCGCATGAAACCCCACAATACCCTTTTGATACCTTGCATGAGTAGTTAGTTATCCTAAAGTCTTGCTGAGTACCTTCGTACTCATGTTTGCTTAATAAATGTTGCAGAGGTTGCTAATGACCCTAATGGAGGGTTCTTCGTAGACATCGACGACGACGAGTAGCTGGTGTCCCAGCTACGATCTGGCCCTACGTTGGGTCTGTAGTATAGTCAGGCCATGTGTCTTCTTGTTGCCCTGTCTGTACTCAGACAGTTTAAACTCTTCCGCTGGCTTGTAACTGAATGACTGCTATTGTGGGTCGTGAGACCCTTAATGTGTAATATTATGTGTGTGGCTCTTCCGAGCCTCTTAAATAAAGGTTGTATGTTTATGGTTATGTTATGATGCCATCGATGTATCTATACATATCGGTATGCCATGCGTACGTGTGTCGTACTTGATATGTATGGGGTTCGATTACTTAGTCGTGAACTTTAGTAGCACTCCTTACAAGGAAATGTCCCTTTGTGATCCAATGAGCCTTGGTAGTTCGCTACTGCTCCGGACACACTGGTTGACCGACATGTGTCCTTCTTAGATGCTGTGTCTGTCCCCTTTGGGGAAATGTCACGCGATGTAATGGAGTCCTTGTAGCTTGCTACGACTCGTCTACATTCGCTGATGACCGACACCTACTTTGTTGGGTCATGTATGCATGTCCTTGTGTGGTACTGCCACTTTGGTTTATGACTAGACATGTCGATCCGGGTTCTTTGACATTGGAATGCTAGCGACACTATTGCATACGTGAGCCAAAAGACGCAAACGGTCCCGGCTAAGGTAAGGCTGCAGCCGTGGAGTTAACCGTGCGTGAGACCGCAAAGGGATGCGATGTGTTAGAGGCTGGATTCCTATGGCTTAGGATCGGGGTCCCGACATTTCTTTATCTATAAAGCGGGGCGAAAGCCTGTTTCGAGAGAGGATATTCTTCTTTTTTGTTGTTGGTTTTGACTAGATCCTCTCTAGGGTGTCGACGAACGAGTTGACTGATGGCTGCCTTCTCCTCGCACGACCAGGCCAGATGATCCTCTCTAGTGCTAGGGGTGGCTTCTGTCTGCTTCCTACTCTCCTCCTTTTGCGCAGGTGAGCTACCCCTCTCTACCCCCAGATCTGAGTTGGATAGAGCTCGCAACTGTACCTGGATATGAACTGCATGGTTAAATTTAATCTCACTAACACTGCATCATCCATCCACCCCTTTTGGGTGTTCATTTATTGTACGAATGAACATGCCCCATTTTTTGTTGAGTGAATTTCATATTTTACCACATTGATATGCATTTGTGACACTAATTACCCCGTTGAGTGGAAATTCGTCTGGAATACCTGTTGGAATTATGCCCTAGAGGCAATAATAAATGTATAGTTATTATTATAATTCCTGTAACAAGATAATAGTTTATTATCCATGCTATAATTGTATTGAATGAAGACTCATTTACATGTGTGGATACATAGACAAGACACCGTCCCTAGCATGCCTCTAGTTGGCTAGCCAGTTGATCGATGATAGTCAATGTCTTCTGATTATGAACAAGGTGTTGTTGCTTGATAACTGGATCACGTCATTGGGAGAATCACGTGATGGACTAGACCCAAACTAATAGACGTAGCATGTTGATCGTGTCATTTTGTTGCTACTGTTTTCTGCATGTCAAGTATTTATTCCTATGACCATGAGATCATATAACTCACTGACACCGGAGGAATGCTTTGTGTGTATCAAACGTCGCAACGTAACTGGGTGACTATAAAGATGCTCTACAGGTATCTCCGAAGGTGTTAGTTGAGTTAGTATGGATCAAGACTGGGATTTGTCACTCCATATGACGGAGAGGTATCTCGGGGCCCACTCGGTAATACAACATCACACACAAGCCTTGCAAGCAATGTAACTTAGTGTAAGTTGCGGGATCTTGTATTACGGAACGAGTAAAGAGACTTGCCGGTAAACGAGATTGAAATAGGTATGCGGATACTGACGATCGAATCTCAGGCAAGTAACATACCGAAGGACAAAGGGAATGACATACGGGATTATACGAATCCTTGGCACTGAGGTTCAAACGATAAGATCTTCGTAGAATATGTAGGATCCAATATGGGCATCCAGGTCCCGCTATTGGATATTGACCGAGGAGTCTCTCGGGTCATGTCTACATAGTTCTCGAACCCGCAGGGTCTGCACACTTAAGGTTCGACGTTGTTTTATGCGTATTTGAGTTATATGGTTCGTTACCGAATGTTGTTCGGAGTCCCGGATGAGATCACGGACGTTACGAGGGTTTCCGGAATGGTCCGGAAACGAAGATTGATATATAGGATGACCTCATTTGATTACCGGAAGGTTTTTGGAGTTACCGGGAATGTACCGGGAATGACGAATGGGTTCCGGGAGTTCACCGGGGGGGGGGGGGGGGCAACCCACCCCGGGGAAGCCCATAGGCTTTGGGGAGACACACCAGCCCTTAGTGGGCTGGTGGGACAGCCCCAAGGGGGCCTATGCGCCAAGAATAAAGAATCAAAGGAAAAGAAAACAAAAAGAGGGAGGAAGTGGGAAGGGAGGGGGACTCCTCCCACCAAACCAAGTCCAACTCGGTTTGGGGGGGGGGAGTCCTCCCCCCCTTGGCTCGGCCGACTCCTTGGGGGTCCTTGGACCCCAAGGCAAGGCCCCCCTCCCTCCTCCTATATATATGGAGCAATTAGGGCTGATTTGAGACGACTTTTTCTCACGGCTGCCCGACCACATACCTCCATAGTTTTTCCTCTAGATCGCGTTTCTGCGGAGCTCGGGCGGAGCCCTGCTGAGACAAGATCATCACCAACCTCCGGAGCGCCGTCACGCTGCCGGAGAACTCTTCTACCTCTCCGTCTCTCTTGCTGGATCAAGAAGGCCGAGATCATCGTCGAGCTGTACGTGTGTTGAACGCGGAGGTGCCGTCCGTTCGGTACTAGATCGTGGGACTGATCGCGGGATTGTTCGCGGGGCGGATCGAGGGACGTGAGGATGTTCCACTACATCAACCGTGTTCTCTAACGCTTCTGCTGTACGATCTACAAGGGTACGTAGATCACTCATCCCCTCTCGTAGATGGACATCACCATGATTGGTCTTCGTGCGCGTAGGAAAATTTTTGTTTCCCATGCGACGTTCCCCAACAGTGGCATCACGAGCTAGGTTCATGCGTAGATGTCTTCTCGAGTAGAACACAAAAGTTTTTGTGGGCGGTGATGTGCGTTTTGCTGCCCTCCTTAGTCTTTTCTTGATTCCGCGGTATTGTTGGATTGAAGCGGCTTGGACCGACATTACTCGTACGCTTACGAGAGACTGGTTTCATCGTTACGAGTAACCCCCTTTGCAAAAAGATGACTGGCAAGTGACGGTTTCTCCAACTTTAGTTGAATCGGATTTGACCGAGGAGGTCCTTGGATGAGGTTAAATAGCAACTCATATATCTCCGTTGTGGTGTTTGCGTAAGTAAGATGCGATCCTACTAGATACCCTTGGTCACCACGTAAAACATGCAACAATAAAATTAGAGGACGTCTAACTTGTTTTTGCAGGGTATGATTGTGATGTGATATGGCCAACGATGTGATGTGATATATTGGATGTATGAGATGATCATGTTGTAATAGAAATATCGACTTGCACGTCGATGGTACGGCAACCGGCAGGAGCCATAGGGTTGTCTTTATACTAACATATGTGCTTGCAGATGCGTTTACTATTTTTGCTAGGATGTAGCTTTAGTAGTAATAGCATAAGTAGCACGACAACCTCGATGGCAACACGTTGATGGATGATCATGGTGTGGCGCTGGTGACAAGAAGATCGTGCCGGTGCTTTGGTGATGGAGATCAAGAAGCACGTGATGATGCCCATATCATGTCACTTATGAATTGCATGTGATGTTAATCCTTTTATGCACCTTATTTTGCTTAGAACGACGGTAGCATTATGAGGTGATCTCTCACTAAAATTTCAAGACGAAATTGTGTTCTCCCCGACTGTGCACCGTTGCTACAGTTCGTCGTTTCGAGACACCACGTGATGATCGGGTGTGATAGACTCAACGTTCACATACAACGGGTGCAAAACAGTTGCGCACGCGGAACACTCGGGTTAAGCTTGACGAGCCTAGCATGTGCAGACATGGCCTCGGAACACATGAGACTGAAAGGTCGATCATGAATCATATAGTTGATATGATTAGCATAGGGATGCTTACCACTGAAACTATACTCAACTCACGTGATGATCGGACTTGGGATAGTGTAAGTGGATCATGAACCACTCAAATGACTAGAGAGATGTACTTTTTGAGTGGGAGTTTAGCATATAATTTGATTAAGTTAAACTCTTATTATCTTGAACATAGTCTAAGTCCACCTTGAATATATTTGTGTTGTAGATCATGGCTCACGCAAGTGTCATCCTGAATTTTAATACGTTCCTAGAGAAAGCTAAGTTGAAAGATGATGGAAGCAACTTTGTAGACTGGGCTCGTAATCTTAAGCTAATCTTACAAGCTGGAAAGAAGGATTATGTCCTTAATGCTGCGCTAGGAGATGAACCACCCGCTACGGCTGATCAGGATGTTAAGAACGCTTGGTTAGCGCGTAAGGAGGACTACTCAATAGTTCAATGTGCAGTCTTGTATGGATTAGAACCGGGACTTCAACGTCGCTTTGAGCGTCATGGAGCATTTGAGATGTTCCAGGAGTTGAAGTTTATCTTTCAGAAGAACGCCCGGATCGAGAGGTATGAGACCTCCGATAAATTCTATGCTTGCAAGATGGAGGAAAACTCGTCTGTCAGTGAACATGTGCTCAAAATGTCTGGGTACTCAAACCGTCTGGCTGAGCTGGGGATTGAACTCCCGCAAGAGGCTATCACTGACAGAATCCTTCAATCACTGCCGCCAAGCTATAAAGGCTTTGTGTTGAACTACAACATGCAAGGGATGAACAAGTCTCCCGGCGAGTTGTTTGCGATGCTGAAAGTCGCAGAGTCTGAACTCCGTAAAGAGCATCAAGTGTTGATGGTGAGCAAGACCACTAGTTTCAAGAGAAACGGCAAAGGCAAGAAGGGCAATTCGAAGAAGAGCGGCAAACCTGTTGCCAATCCGCCGAAGAAACCCAAGGCTGGACCTAAGCCTGAAACAGAGTGCTTCTATTGCAAGGGTATGGGTCACCGGAAGCGCAATTGCCCCAAGTATCTGGCAGATAAGAAGGCGGGCAAAGAAAAATCAGGTATATTTTATATACATGTTATTGATGTGTACTTAACCGGCTCTCGTAGTAGTGCCTCGATATTCGATACCGGTTCTGTTGCTCACATTTGCAACTCGAAACAGGAACTGCGGAATAGACGAAGGCTGGCGAAAGACGAAGTGACGATGCGAGTAGGAAATGGTTCCAAGGTTGATGCAATCGCCGTCGGCACAGTGTCACTTCAGCTACCATCGGGATTAGTGATGAACTTAAATCATTGTTATTTAGTGCCTGCGTTGAGCATGAACATTATATCTGGATCTTGTTTATTGCGAGACGGTTACTCTTTTAAGTCTGAGAATAATGGTTGTTCTATTTCTATGAGTAACATCTTTTATGGTCATGCACCGAATGTGAGAGGATTGTTCATATTGAATCTTGATAGCGATACACATATACATAACATTGAGACCAAAAGAGTTAGAGTAAACAATGATAGCGCCATATTTTTGTGGCACTGCCGCTTGGGTCATATTGGTGTAAAGCGCATGAAGAAACTCCATGCTGATGGACTTTTGGAGTCACTTGACTTTGATTCACTTGACACGTGCGAACCATGCCTCATGGGCAAGATGACTAAAACTCCGTTCTCCGGAACAATGGAGCATGCAAGTGACTTGTTGGAAATCATACATACCGATGTGTGTGGTCCAATGAGCGTGGAGGCACGCGACGGATATCGTTATTTCCTCACCTTCACTGACGATTTAAGTAGATATGGTTATGTCTACTTGATGAAGCACAAGTCTGAAACATTTGAAAAGTTCAAGCAATTTCAGAGTGAAGTGGAAAATCATCGTAACAAGAAGATCAAGTTCCTACGGTCTGATCGTGGGGGTGAATATCTGAGTTTCGAGTTTGGTGCTCACTTAAGACAATGTGGAATTGTTTCGCAGTTAACACCGCCTGGAACACCACAGCGTAATGGTGTGCCCGAACGTCGTAATCGTACTTTGTTAGAGATGGTGCGATCTATGATGTCTCTTACTGATTTGCCGTTATCATTTTGGGGCTATGCATTAGAAACAGCTGCATTCACTTTAAATAGGGCACCATCAAAATCCGTTGAGACGACACCATACGAACTGTGGTATGGCAAAAGGCCAAAGTTGTCGTTTGTTAAAGTTTGGGGATGTGATGCTTATGTCAAAAAGCTTCAGCCTGAAAAGCTGGAACCCAAAGCGGAAAAATGCGTCTTCATAGGCTACCCAAAAGAGACAGTTGGGTACACCTTCTATCTCAAATCCGAGGGCAAAGTGTTTGTTGCTAAGAACGGAACTTTTCTCGAGAAGGAGTTTCTCTCGAGAGAATTGAGTGGGAGGAAGATAGAACTTGATGAGGTTGTCAAACCACTCATCCCTCTGGATGGTGGCGCAGGGCAAGGGGAAACCTCTGTCATTGCGACGCCGGTTGAGGAGGAAGTTAATGATGATGACCATAAAACTCCAGTTCAAGTTTCTGTTGAACCACGCAGGTCGACGAGATCACGCGCTGCTCCAGAGTGGTACGGTAATCCCGTCTTATCAATCATGTTGTTAGACAACAATGAACCTGCGAATTGTGAAGAAGCAATGGTGGGCCCAGATTCCAACAAATGGCTAGAAGCCATGAAATCTGAGATAGGATCCATGTATGAGAACAAAGTGTGGACTTTGGAGATACTACCTGAAGGCCGCAAGGCTATTCAGAACAAATGGATCTTTAAGAAGAAGACGGACGCTGACGGTAATGTGACCGTTTATAAAGCTCGACTTGTGGCAAAGGGTTTTTCACAAGTTCCAGGAATTGACTACGATGAGACTTTCTCTCCCGTGGCAATGCTTAAGTCCGTCAGAATCATGTTAGCAATAGCTGCATTTTTCGATTATGAAATCTGGCAGATGGATGTCAAAACGGCGTTCCTTAACGGTTTCCTTAAGGAAGAGTTGTATATGATGCAACCCGAAGGTTTTGTCGATCCTAAAAATGCTGACAAGGTGTGCAAGCTCCAGCGATCCATTTATGGACTGGTGCAAGCATCTCGGAGTTGGAACAAACGCTTTGATGAGGTGATCAAAGCATTTGGGTTTATACAAGTGGTTGGAGAATCTTGTATTTACAAGAAAGTGAGTGGGAGCTCTGTGGCGTTTCTAATATTATATGTGGATGACATATTACTGATTGGAAACAACGTAGAGCTTTTGGAGAGCATAAAAGGTTACTTGAATAAAAGTTTCTCTATGAAGGACCTAGGAGAAGCTGCTTACATTCTAGGCATTAAGATCTATAGGGATAGATCAAAACGCGTGATAGGACTTTCACAAAGCACATACCTTGATAAAGTTTTGAAGAGGTTCAAAATGGAACAGTCCAAGAAAGGGTTCTTGCCAGTGTTACAAGGTACGAGATTGAGTAAGAATCAGTGCCCAGCAACGGATGAAGATAGAGAGCATATGCGCTCCGTCCCCTATGCTTCAGCCATAGGTTCTATCATGTATGCGATGTTGTGCACTAGACCGGATGTTAGCCTGGCCATAAGTATGGCAGGTAGGTTCCAGAGTAATCCAGGAGTGGATCACTGGACAGCGGTCAAGAATATCCTGAAGTACCTGAAAAGGACTAAGGAGATGTTTCTCGTGTATGGAGGTGACGAAGAGCTCGTCGTAAAAGGTTACGTCGATGCAAGCTTTGACACAGATCCGGACGACTCTAAGTCGCAAACCGGATACGTATTTATTCTTAATGGGGGTGCAGTAAGCTGGTGCAGTTCCAAGCAAAGCGTCGTAGCAGATTCTACATGTGAAGCGGAGTACATGGCTGCCTCGGAGGCGGCTAAGGAGGGTGTCTGGATGAAGCAGTTCATGACGGATCTTGGAGTGGTGCCAAGTGCACTGGATCCAATAACCTTGTTCTGTGACAACACTGGTGCCATTGCCTTAGCAAAGGAGCCAAGGTTTCACAAGGAGACCAGACACATCAAACGACGCTTCAACCTCATCCGCGACTACGTCGAGGAGGAGGACGTAAATATATGCAAAGTGCACACGGATCTGAATGTAGCAGACCCGCTGACTAAACCTCTTCCATGGCCAAAACATGATCGACACCAGAACTGTTTGGGTGTTAGATTTATTACAATGTAATTCACATGGTGATGTGAGGGCTAGATTATTGACTCTAGTGCAAGTGGGAGACTGTTGGAATTATGCCCTAGAGGAAATAATAGATGTATAGTTATTATTATAATTCCTGTAACAAGATAATAGTTTATTATCCATGCTATAATTGTATTGAATGAAGACTCATTTACATGTGTGGATACATAGACAAGACACCGTCCCTAGCATGCCTCTAGTTGGCTAGCCAGTTGATCGATGATAGTCAGTGTCTTCTGATTATGAACAAGGTGTTGTTGCTTGATAACTGGATCACGTCATTGGGAGAATCACGTGATGGACTAGACCCAAACTAATAGATGTAGCATGTTGATCGTGTCATTTTGTTGCTACTGTTTTCTGCATGTCAAGTATTTATTCCTATGACCATGAGATCATATAACTCACTGACACCGGAGGAATGCTTTGTGTGTATCAAACGTCGCAACGTAACTGGGTGACTATAAAGATGCTCTACAGGTATCTCCGAAGGTGTTAGTTGAGTTAATATGGATCAAGACTGGGATTTGTCACTCCGTATGACGGAGAGGTATCTCGGGGCCCACTCGGTAATACAACATCACACACAAGCCTTGCAAGCAATGTAACTTAGTGTAAGTTGCGGGATCTTGTATTACAGAACGAGTAAAGAGACTTGCCGGTAAACGAGATTGAAATAGGTATGCGGATACTGACGATCGAATCTCGGGAAAGTAACATACCGAAGGACAAAGGGAATGACATACGGGATTATACGAATCCTTGGCACTGAGGTTCAAACGATAAGATCTTCGTAGAATATGTAGGATCCAATATGGGCATCCAGGTCCCACTATTGGATATTGACCGAGGAGTCTCTCGGGTCATGTCTACATAGTTCTCGAACCCGCAGGGTCTGCACACTTAAGGTTCGACGTTGTTTTATGCGTATTTGAGTTATATGGTTGGTTACCGAATGTTGTTCGGAGTCCCGGATGAGATCACAGACGTCATGAGGGTTTTCGGAATGGTCCGTAAACGAAGATTGATATATAGGATGACCTCATTTGATTACCGGAAGGTTTTCGGAGTTACCGGGAATGTACCGGGAATGACGAATGGGTTCCGGGAGTTCACCGGGGGGGGGGGGGGGGGCAACCCACCCCGGGGAAGCCCATAGGCTTTGGGGAGACACACCAACCCTTAGTGGGCTGGTGGGACAGCCCCAAGGGGGCCTATGCGCCAAGAATAAAGAATCAAAGGAAAAGAAAAAAAAAGAGGGAGGAAGTGGGAAGGGAGGGGGACTCCTCCCACCAAACCACGTCCAACTCGGTTTGGGGGGGAGTCCTCCCCCCCCCTTGGCTCGGCCGACTCCTTGGGGGTCCTTGGACCCCAAGGCAAGGCCCCCTCCCTCCTCCTATATATATGGAGCAATTAGGGCTGATTTGAGACGACTTTTTCTCACGGCTGCCCGACCACATACCTCCATAGTTTTTCCTCTAGATCGCGTTTCTGCGGAGCTCGGGCGGAGCCCTGCTGAGACAAGATCATCACCAACCTCCGGAGCGCCGTCACGCTGCCGGAGAACTCTTCTACCTCTCCGTCTCTCTTGCTGGATCAAGAAGGCCGAGATCATCGTCGAGCTGTACGTGTGCTGAACGCGGAGGTGCCGTCCGTTCGGTACTAGATCGTGGGACTGATCGCGGGATTGTTCGCGGGGCGGATCGAGGGACGTGAGGACGTTCCACTACATCAACCGCGTTCTCTAAAGCTTCTGCTATACGATCTACAAGGGTACGTAGATCACTCATCCCCTCTCGTAGATGGACATCACCATGATAGGTCTTCGTGCACGTAGGAAAATTTTTGTTTCCCATGCGACGTTCCCCAACAATACCCCCTTTAGAAGTTTTGGACCCTCGTTTTCTTATGCATGTTTATTAGGCAAGGTACATGGTGACGCCCGGGGTCCAAAAATATCCGGTTGAGGAGAAGGAATGAAACAGATGGACAAGAGAAGTTTGGACATGATCGCCAATGATGCCCTTCGATCTTTACACGTTTTTTATGAATCATTGACGCAGCATGCCGATCCTACCTAACATAAATAAGCAAAATGCGAAATCAGGGTAAAATCGTGTTAAAAGTCTTCAAAATCTGATATTTCGATAGAAGTTTCATTAAATGGGGTAATATGTGTCACTAATGTACAACTGGAATTCACTCTTTTTTGTTCAATCAGTCTTGCTTCACTTGTTCACGGTGCAGCACAACCACTAGCACGCACTAGAATTCAAATTCAGGTTGTTTGGAGCTAGCCTGAACCTAGTTATCTAGTAGTGACACGAGATACTTGCTAATCACTTGGTTTAGTCATACTAGTAGCTAAGTGTACTGTACTCTACTAGTACATATTCAGGTCATGCAATTTTGTGTTACAAGATCCCGAACCATCAACCTACTATGTTATATGCTGGAGCCCTTCGCTGCCGCAATTTTTGGTTACTTGCATATTGTAGCATTGGAGCTCTTCCTCCCATTCGTTCCAAGATGATAACACATCATCACAAAATCATTAGAGCATCCTTTGATGCTTGATGCTTGAAACAATATTGCTTTCCTCTGTTTAGTTCAAAGATGTCTTTGTATTTATGCAACTGAATATTTAAGATCAGTTCATGTTGCTTCAGTTGGCATTTTGAACTAGCAAGTCCGGAACATTCTTATGCACATGTTTGATGCTGAATTATTATTAAAGGGGTAACTAAATCAGAGAGGAGGGACTAAATTAATTCAGGTGCTGGGATGGATGGGATTCCGGGTTGATTAGTAATAATCCAGGGGGTCTTCGCAAAATGACACGAGCTGGCCCCGCCGGTCCAGTTGGCGGGCTGTGATTCGGTGTGGACTAAATTTGCACATGAGATGCAAGTTGCGGAACTGAGTAGGATCATTTTGCAAGTTCTAGGACTAAAGTATCACATCCAATGAAAGTTACAGGATCCCTGATGCTATTACCTCATGTTTTAACATATCTACTCCATCATACTTAAAAAGTTGCTCTTCACTTTTTTTTATTCTTTCATCATGCGCACCGTCCACGTCAGCAATTTGTCACGTCATTATTCAGTTACCAAAATCACACAATCAGTCTTTCCCTCGAGCCAAATCAGTCTTCCCTGCGTCCGCAGCGGTGGAAAAAAGGAGGTTTCCCCCCTCACCCACATCCCGCATGGCCGCCGACACTACCACATGATCTGATCCCACCATTATCCAGCCTAGCGTCGGTGCCCATCGCGTCATGGCCACCCCGCGCCTCCAGCGCCCTCTCCTCCACCATTATCCAGCCTAGCGTCGGTGCCCATCGCGCCATGACCACCCCGCGCCTCCAACGCCTTCTCCTCCGCCGCATCCGGTGTTATGTTATGTTCCAAATTCTAATATAAAGAGGAAGGTCAACTTCTGACGGATGAGCGGAGCAAGGCCCGTCGCCGGTAGGCTTGGGCCGAAGCGGAGCGTGGCGAACGGATGATGGTTGACCTAGGACACATGTGTTATATATACCTCTTTTAAGCCGCCGCACGGGATAAGTCGATTAGTTGTAATCCCCGATGTTTGTAACCTCTCCCGATCATAATGAAGTTTGGCTGGCTGGCTCCCGTGTTTTTTTCCCCTTCGTGTTGGAGGGGTTTTCCACGTTAAAATCTTGTGTCCCTTTACTTGGTTCCATTCTTCATCGTATCGATTGCGTGTCCAATCTCTAACATCCCGCACGGCCGCCGGCCCTCCCGGAGGGATCCCATCCCACGAACCTGTAGCCCAACCGATGCTCACCGATCCATCACCGCCCTGCGCCTCCACTGCCTCCTCCGTTGTCGAACC
The DNA here is from genome assembly GCF_904849725.1 of Hordeum vulgare subsp. vulgare. Lineage (NCBI taxonomy): Eukaryota > Viridiplantae > Streptophyta > Magnoliopsida > Poales > Poaceae > Hordeum > Hordeum vulgare. Next base: position 155,388,571 of record NC_058519.1, on the reverse strand, counting down.
GCCTCCTACACCTCCCGCAGGATCAGGTCCCACCACCTTCAACCCAGTGTTGGTGCTCACCGTGCCCTTTCCGCCCAAGCCTCCACCGCCTCCTCCTCCGCTCGACTGAGTACTACTGCCACTTCCAGGTTAGCGCCGGTGCTCATAGCACCATGGCCCACCCCTCACTTGCTCGCACCACCCATCCACCACTGTGCGTTGTCCGTTATTTGTCATTCGTCTCCTGGGCGCTAGGACGTGGACCGGGCGCGGTTCTGTCGATGTTGCCCCAGGTGCTCCACTGGTGTCTTTTTTTTGAAAGATCCAGTAGCTGGCTGGCATATATTAATCAAAGCTGGTAGAATGGCGGGCTACAACAAAGTGGGTTCGATCCAAAGGATCAAGGATAAAAAAGAAGAAGAAAAAAAGAACGGTGTCCCAGCCTACGTAATTTCTCCCATTGATTCCCCAAAGGGATGCTCCAGAAAGACCGCTCCCGCCTACCTCCAGAACTCCAGGGTTGTTGTAATGGAGTTGTTTATGTTATTAAAACCCGCGGTCTTGCTTCTGAAAGTGCATTCGTTTCGCTCCTTCCAAATCTCACATGTGATGATGACTATCATTGTCCTAATGCCCTTCCTGTGTTCTGGTCTCGCCTTGCTAATCATTTGTACTATGATGTCTTCTGACTTGGCCCTGCCATTTCATGCGGTTGGGTGTAGCGAAGCGTAACTCTTGCGTGCCGCCGAATGCGTCCATACTGCCATCGCCATCAGGCATTGCCAAAACAAATGTGTTGCGGATTCTAGGTTTCGGAGGCATAGTTGGAAGAAGTACCCGTTTGGCCATCCTCTTCTTTGCAGACGGTCATTGCACCAAAGCCTGTTTCTCAGGAGCAGCCAGGTGAAGATTTTCAATCTAGCTGGTGCCTAAGTAGCCCAAATTAGCTTCCTAAACGCTGATTTTGTGAAGCCGTGGAACTGAGCCTTATATGCTAAACTGGTGTAGTATACTCCTGAGGCCTCATGTGTCCATCTGATGGTGTCCCTTGTGTGTTCCTGGAGGTGTAAATCTCTGGTTTGCAGCCATCTATGCAGCCTGAGTGCCTCATCCCACACTTGTGTTGTGCCTCCATGGGCGAGGTCTACTATCCAGGTGTCATTTTGTAGCGCCTCTGTTACGGATCGGTTCTTTCTCCTTGAGTGTTTGTAAAGCATTGGGAATTCGGATTTGAGGTTTCCCGACCCCGTCCAGGAGCAATTGCAGAAAGATGTCGTCGCCCCATCTCCTAGTGTGACTACCGTAGAGGCACTAAACAGAGCTCTATCGTCGTCGTCGCATAGCAGCTGCATGCCGATCCATGGTCTGTCTGGACTTGTCCAGGACAGCCACAGTGTAACGCCCAGGATGCCATCCTATCATCAATTTGGCACGACGGCCTTGTCAGGGATAGAAACGCATCTCATTGTTTCGCAAGAATGGATATCGTTACAAGTACATGTATTGAAAAGATGAGATATATGGAATTGTCTTACACTCGCCACAAGCTACATCAGAGCCACATGAGTACAATACATAAACATCATGAAGAAGAGCAGGGTCCGACTACGGACGAAAACAAATGAGAAAAGAAACACGACGTCCATCCTTGCTATCCCAGGCTGCCGGCGTGGAACCCATCCTAGATCGATGAAGAAGAGGAAGAAGAAGCAACTCCAAATGAACAATCAACGCGCTTATGTCAAGTAACCTTTACATGTACCTACAACTGGCGTTGTAGTAATCTGTGAGCCATAGGGGACTCAACAATCTCATTTCGAAAGGTATCAAGGCTAGCAAAGCTTAATAGGTGAGGTAAGGTTAAGTGGTGAGGTTGTAGCAGCGACTAAGAATTATATGAGGCGGCTAACTTATGAGTACAAGAAATAAAGGGGGGGGGGGAGATCTACGCACAGCGGACGTCAACTACTGATGATCAAATGAATGATCCTGAACACCTACTTACGTCAAACATAACCCCACAGTGTCCTCGATCGGAGAAGGAGCTCACGAAAGAGACAGTCACGGTTACGCACTCAGTTGGCATGTTTTAATTAAGTTAACTTCAAGTTATCTAGCACCAGTGTTAAACAAAGTTTCCACGTTGCCACATAACCGCGGGCACGACTTTCCGAAAAGATTTAACCATGCAGGGGTGCTCCAACTAGTCCATCACAAATTACCACAAGCCGCATAGAAATCCTTGATCACGACACTCGCGATCTCGTCGGACTCCTTAGTGGAAAACCTCAACTCTGGGATTACCCAAATTATCACCGGAATCCCAATGCACAAGATATCTCGTCAAAGGTAAAACTAATCCAGCAAGGCCACCCGACGTGTCGACGATCCCGATAGGAGCCGCGTATCTCGTTCTCAGGACACGACGGATGAGCTAGATGTCGGGATCACTAAACCCTGGGTGACCAGGGGCGCCGGACATCGCTTAGGTGGGACCAACACTCATGAGGAGCACTGGCCCGGGGGTTGATTAAATTACTCCGTGGGTGCCGGTGGGTCCCTATGCATTATTATTAGGTTATTAGGCAAATGTAGTACCAAAGTAGGTCCTTGCCAGACCAGCTTTAATCTAAAACGAATTATCAAGGGGGTCCCCATAACAACCCCGATCGTGTTAGGAGCGCTCAATTATGGAACATAACACCGGTAGACGAAACTAAGGGGGCAAAGGTGGAACAAAACACCAGACTAGAAAGGCCAAGCCTTCCACCTTTTACCAAGTATATGGGTGCATTAAATTAAATAGCATTAAATAGGGTGATATAACAAGGAACCCATGTTATCACATGGAAGCAACTGCACCTGCAACTAGCAACGCTAACACATGGTTAAGCAAGCAGTAACATAGCCAATCAGTGGTTTGCTAGGTTGTGAACATGTTGAAGGTTTTCATGGCAATGTTGAGAGGCTGATATTTAACAGGTGGTAGGCAACGAGACATAGCGACAGAAACGATAATACTAGCATGGCAATGATAGTAATGGTATCTGGGGAAATGGTCATCTTGCCTGAGATCCCGCTTGGAAGAAGAATGACTCCGTGAAGCAGACGAACCGACGTAGTCGAACGGGTCCTCACTTTCCGACACGCTTGCGGAACTCTATCGAGACGAAGCAAACCGGAAACAAGAATGAACACACGATATTGACCACATGATGCACAACACATATGATGCATGAACAGCTGAATATATGCAAGACATGGCATGTCAATTCACAACAATCAAACACTACACATTAAGTGAAGTTCGATATGCAACGAGTTGCATATCGACGAAACTCCACATACGGGTTATTTAGTTCTATCCTGATTAGGTACATGACAATATTAAATGTGGTTAAACATGGCAAGAGGTGAAGCGTAATTAATCTACCTATCTAGGCATTTCAAATGAGGTCAGAAATGACATATAGCACCTCCGAAATGACCTCACATGTTAATTTACAATTCTCTCCAGTCCTGAGCTAACATGTTTAAATGTTTGTTAAACAGCAAAATAAATAGTTTCACGTGATTCTACGCGTAGTTTCAAGCAATTTACATATAGAGAGCATCTCCAACGGAGCTACGGTTCAAAAGATACGAACACCGCAAGATATGATGGCATGAATGCAATATGTGTGCCAATGGCATCCACAACATTTCAAAACACACAACCAGCAAGATAATATGAAACTACACGAGATTCTAAGCAAGTTTCATATAGGACACGATCAAAATGGAGCAACGGTTCAACAACTACGAGTTAAACAAGAAATCACTACAATGTGCCAAAATCAGCCACATAGCATTTTCTACACCCCACAACCACGAGCTACACAAAACCAATATACTCAACCAAAGCATGAGACGATAGAGGGCAAGAATAAGTACCACATACAACTAATAACATCTAGCATGGAGGCATGGATCACTAGGAAAAGTGCTCACAAAATAGCATCTCAAACACAGTTTCAGACTTAGTGAAAACCATAGTTTATGATAGTGCATTTTTCGATCCGAAGGCATATTGACAGCAACAAAACCATAAGCTACAGGACTCCAAATGGCATGAAAATTGACAGCATGCTATAGAATCCTAAAGTATACAACTAACTCCATTGCACCAACCTCAAAAGAGCTACAGATCACCATATAAACTCTTGCAAAGACAACAACAAAATATAAGAGATCTCAGAGTTAGAAATATTTCAGCATCTCTAAAATAACACTATTTCCTAGTAAGTAAAGAACAAGCAAACCACATCTAAACATGGATTTCTATTGCAACTAAAATTACCAGGGGCTAGGCTAAACATCCAAGAGAAACTCTCTAGTTGACAACTTAATCATATCAAGCACGAAATAAAACCCACAAAATAAACAAAAGGGAAACATGCAAAATATCACGCGAACTAACTTGCTCAAAAGCTAAAACTAAATGCACAGTTAAATCCTATGGATTTTCCTACCCCGAAAACATATATAACATGTGGGGTTGCAACACAACAATATCGCCACACGTATATGCGAGATAATGTCCTAAACACGGTATAGCAAAATAGCTACGGAATCCTACATGCAAAAATACCAACGACTACTCTAAAATACATGGCAGAAGGTTCCTAAAACATGAACGTTTTATCTACGGAGTTCGGGCAATCCGGACACGCACGGAAAATAAATACGGAACAATTCCTATTGGGACAGCATACAAAATTAGGCATTTGGCGGTCCAAACTACTTCAAACATTTATGCAAGTTGGAAATTTGTAATCTACGAGAAATTCTACATGAGGTCCATATACAACTCGCTTCGATCCGACATAGGGTTTAAAAACTACACGCATTTTAATATCTAGCAGTTTTATCGAATTAAAATAATTCCAAAAATCCTAATTAATCTAACCAGGCCAAATCTAATTACTATTGGGCTACACAGGGGGGCGCAGGATAGTAAACGCCGCCCAAGGCGGGAGATTGGGCTGCGGGGGCCTCACCTTGGGCCGGCCTGGAGGGAGGAGGCCAAGGCCTGGAGGGAGTAGGCCGAGGCCTGGGCCGGCTCGGCGAAGGAGGCCGGTTGCTGGGCCTCGGCTCGAGCGCTGGGCCTCGGGGCACCGACTGGCGCGGCCCGGGGGCGGTCAATGCGGGGGCGAAGCCTCACCTCCCGATCTGATCGAGGCGAAGGAACGGCGGCGGCGGGAGCCCGTGGCGCGGTGCTTGGCGGTGCTCGGCAGGCCGGCGGCGAGGGGCTCGTGCGGCGGCAGACGCACATGGCAGGGAAGCCGACGGATCTCGGGTAGACAACGGCGGTCTGCGGCAGATCTCCATGGCGGCGGCTTCCTGCGGGCTGACAGAGAAAGGGATTAGAGGGAGAAAGAGACTAGAGGAAAGTGGGAGATATGGGGGACGACGAGGTCGACCCGGTGGCTTGCCGGTGAGGTCCGGCACTCTGGTGGCCGGCGACGCGGTTTAGCAAGGCATGCAAGGAGGCAGAAGCTCGGGAGGAGAGCTCGGGGAGCCGGTAGCACGGGCGAGGTCAGATCCGGGCCCAAGGAGGGTCGGATCTGGGCCGGGCGGGCCCGCTCGAGGAGAGAGGAGGTGGGAGAGGAGGCTGCAGGTGGCGGCTGCTAGGGGTAGGTGGGGCGCCGATGCCGAGGCGGCTAGGGTTTCCTGTCTAAAATGCGTGGGGAGGTCTATTTATAGACAAAGGGGGGGCTAGGTTTAGCGAAATCTTGTCTCGGATCCAACCGCGCGGTTGGAATCGGACAATCTCGAACGCGGGGACGGTTAAGTGGCCGTGTGGAGTGGCTAGGCTAAGGTGAGAGGGAAGAGGTGCAGCGCGGGAACACGATTTTAAAACACCGAAAACGTCCGACGGTAGACCGAATACGGTGCCGCTACGGTCGACCGTTCGGGTACCAGACGGGCTCCGATTTCGACGAAAATTGGCAGGCGGCCTACCTATAATATATTAAGACCGCACGCCAAGTTTCAACTCAATCAGGGAAAGTTTTATACACACTTTTACAAACAGGTTTTGACGATGCCGCAAGCGCGTGCGAGTGTGGTCGGGCTTAGAACGGGCAACGACGAGAACCGGGAACTAATAACGGATGCAACTTTGAAAACTGGCCGCAACGGGATGCCGATGCAATGCTGATGATGCGCATGATGCGATGATGATGCGACAAATAAATTAAACACACGACCAAGACGGAATAAAGGGGGAATCTTCTGGAGCGCCGGTCTCGGGCTGTCACAACTCTCCTACACTACAAGAGGATCTCGACCCAAGATCCAAGAATGAAAGGGGAAGAGGATGAGAAAGCACACGAGGTAAAACTTAGTCGCTTCTTTGTCAAACGAGTGAAACCAACGATCCTTGAAAGTTGCAAAGAGATGAAGAATGATATGAGAAACAAGGAAGAATTCACCGAAAATTTCGGGAGCACTTCGGTAGGAAAAGGGGACAAAAATTCGATAAGATGGGAAAATTAGACAAGATTCATAACAAACAACTAAATAGAACAAGGGAACGCCACGATCTTGATAGAACAACATGATTGACCAAAAAGAGCAACACCACAACAACTCTGGACCAAGAGAATATAAATTAGATCTTGGAGAGAGGGAACGAAGAAGAAAAAATAACTACCACCACAAGAATCAGTAAAGAACATCTTGAGAACAAAGAATTGATATCATGAGCCACTCCTGAAGAAGAATTCAAATCACTATGAACAAGAATAAGAATTATGTTAAGCTTATCCTTCATCAAGTTTAATTGACGACAAGCAACGGATTTAGCGTACCACTTATTCTTTTAGAAAAGATTGAGGAGATAAAGATAGAGCACAAACTGAAGGAATCTTCAACGGAGCACTGGTAAGAATTCACAATTGAATGGGAATACCAAGAATGCATGGAGACACATGAGAATGAAGAGATCATGATCCACCTGAGAGAAAACTAGAACAAGGCACCAGAATAATTGAGAGATGAACGAAGAGACAACAATTGAGAAGAATTGAGGATGAACGGTGAAAGCTGAGAACGAAGAATCTTCTGAAATGATGGCCTTCGGAGGATCAAAAGATGAACACGACATAGAATGCACCGGTTAGACATGGAAGGAATACTCATGATTGGGAACAATTCAAGATGATGCCACAAAGCTGAAATGATAGGAAAATGGACCAAGATTTACGAGAAACACCCCTTCGATCTTCCAAGCCGAGAATGAGGAGGAGAATAGCACCAAGAATAACTGAGACACTCCGGAATAATGAAGAATGAAAGGTTGAGCCAAATATGAGAATAAATTCAAATTTATCTTGAAGAAGGAAATTCAAATTTATCTTGAAGAAGGAATATGACTGATGGAAATCATTCTTACGTCATAGCTGAAATAATTAGAGATTTCCGGGAAAAGATTAAAAGAGCCAGGAGAGATCCTGGGAAAAAACATGTGGGTTATGGGCCCACTCAAAGAAACCACCTTTGGAAACATTGCTCCTAAGAGAGATATTGCACCGGTATAAAGAAAACTTGATGAGATGAGACCCTCGAAATAACTGAAGGATTGAAAAACAGAACTTCTGAAATATCTTCAACACGCCGGGTAGGAAAGAGGGGAATGACAACAAGAAGACTTGATAAGAATTTTCAACACAGAAAATAATTTAAGGATGAAAAGGACATGATGAATAGAGATAACTGAATTGACTTCACCGGAAAAGATAACAAGATTGAATAAATATGAACACGAAGCTCTTGAGAATCTTCACAATGAATCACCGGATAAGAGAGAAAGAAAAGATAGCAGAAGCACAATGAAAGAAAACTCTTGGATAAAAAAACTAATCACTAAAGAAAAGGGCGGGAGGGCGGGAAAACAAAGACAACTTGGGACAGATGAGATGAACTCCGGAAGAAAAGAGAGATTGATCTTGCAAATATTGGAGAGGATTGACTCACTTGGAGAGAGACACACCGGTTGAAAAGAATTAACATGACGACTCCGGTTGACAAGAATTGACAAGACCACAGATTTGAGCAAAAGAATTAATGAGCATTCCCATAGAAATACGAGAACAACTCTTGGAAAGATATGAAATCACCATTTGACATCGAAGCAACTCGAATTACCATATTCAACAAAACAAAGGATGCGGCTTGCAATTAGCCAGAACAAACTCATGAGAAAGATTTCCGTTTGATATTTTCGTGGACAGGATCGCACGGGCTCGATCCTTACAGTAGCCATCCTGTGCAAGGCAGTGCACACAACATACGAAGCGTCCCCGAGTCATAGCAAGCTACAAGAACTCTTTAAGACACAACGAGAACCGCTGTAAGACGACCGTGAACAAACGAATCCACTAGATGTTGAATCCCAACCTAACATCATGTATTTGTTGGAAGATTGTCCTATAAGTAACTACTTAAATTCCCACCTAAGAACTCCCAAAAATTTTGGTCATGCAATCTGGTCCACGGATACAAGGAGTAATATATCACTCAACTTCTATACTAACCCGTCTAGTGTATCACATCCGTCAATACATAACCAGAATCTCGAAACTTCATCTATTTCAGACCCTCGTAATCACAACGATACAAAGTATGGCGATACATCCAGAACTCTCTGCACCAGTACTGGGGAAGCCAGACTCCTCTCACCACTACTACTATTGAAGCAATTTCGAACATCCTTCGTCCTGAGATACTAAGAAACCTGAATAAAAGAGATGTGCTCAAGAATCCCGTAGAGCTCAACTCCCCGGAAGAAATCAAGTCAGACAAGAGGCACCAAGACAGAACTCCGTCACATCGACATCATATAGATTCCAAAAATATCCGCGTGATCCTAAAACAAATTGAGTGAGAAGAGGAGTAGAATAAATTATTACGTCAAGATTCCTCACCAGAGCATAGAAGAGGAAAAAAAGAATCCTACTCTCTGATATATAACTAGACTCAAAGCTGGTTTTCACTAGACTCGACTCAGCCAAGTTCGATCAATCAAGGGGGCTCCTAGGTCGGTACTGCTCTGATACCAACTTGTAACGCCCACGATGTGATCCTATCCTCAATTTGGCACGAGGGCCTTGTCAGGGATAGAAACGCATCTCGCTGTTTCGCAAGAATGGATATCGTTAGAAGTACATGTACTGAAAAGATGAGATATATGGAATTGGCTTACACTCACCACAAGCTACATCACAGCCACATAAGTACAATACATAAACATCGTGAAGAAGAGCATGGTCCGACTACGTACGAAAACAAACGAGAAAAGAAAAACGACGTCCATCCTTACTATCCCAGGCTGCCGGCCTGGAACCCATCCTAGATCGATGAAGAAGAGGAAGAAGAAGCAACTCCAAATGAACAATCAATGCACTCGCGTCAAGTAACCTTTACCTGTACCTGCAACTGGTGTTGTAGTAATCTGTGAGCCACAGGGGACTCAACAATCTCATTTCCAAAGGTATCAAGACTAGCAAAGCTTAATAGGTGAGTAAGGTTAAGTCGTGAGGTTGCAGCAGCGACTAAGCATTATGTGAGGTGGCTAACTTACGAGTACAAGAAATAAAGGGGGAGGGAGATTTACGCACAGCGGACGTGAACTACTGATGATCAAATGAATGATCCTGAACACCTACTTACGTCAAACATAACCCCACCGTGTCTTCGATCGGAGAAGGAGCTCACGAAAGAGACAGTCACGGTTACGCACTCAGTTGGCATGTTTTAGTTAAGTCAACTTCAAGTTATCTAGAACCAGTGTTAAACAAAGTTTCCACGTTGCCACATAACCGCGGGCACGGTTTTCCGAAAAGATTTAACCCTGCAGGGATGCTCCAACTAGTCCATCACAAATTACCACAAGCCGCATAGAAATCCTCAATCACGACACTCGCAATCTCGTCGGACTCCTTAGTGGAAAACCTCAACTCTGAGATTACCCAAAGCATCACCGGAATCCCGAAGCACAAGATATCTCGTCAAAGGTAAAACTAATCCAGCAAGGCCGCCCGACGTGTCGACCATCCCGATAGGAGCCGCGTATCTCGTTCTCAGGACACGACGGATGAGCTAGACGTCGGGATCGCTAAACCCTGGGTGACCAGGGGGGTGCCGGAACATAACACCGGTAGCCGAAACTAAGGGGGCAAAGGTGGAACAAAACACCAGACTAGAAAGGCCAAGCCTTCCACCTTTTACCAAGTATGTAGGTGCATTAAATTAAATAACATTAAATAGGGTGATATAACAAGGAACCCATGTTATCACATGGAAGCAACTGCACCTGCAACTAGCAACGCTAACACATGGTTAAGCAAGCAGTAACATAGCCAATCAGTGGTTTGCTAGGTTGTGAACAGGTTGAAGGTTTTCATGGCAATGTTGAGAGGCTGATATTTAACAGGTGGTAGGCAACGAGACATAGCGACAGAAACAATAATACTAGCATGTCAATGATAGCAATGGTATCTAGGGAAATGGTCATCTTGCCTGAGATCCTGCTTGGAAGAAGAATGACACTGTGGAGCAGACGAACCGACGTAGTTGAACGGGGCCTCACTTTTCGACACGCTTGCGGAACTCTATTGAGACGAAGCAAACCGGAAACAAGAATCAACACACGATATTCACCACACGATGCACAACACATATGATGCATGAACAACTGAATATATGCAAGACATGGCATGTCAATTCACAACAATGAAACACTACACATTAAGTGAAGTTTGATATGCACCGAGTTGCATATCGACGAAACTCCACATACGGGTTATTTAGTTCTATCCCGATTAGGTACACGACAATATTAAATGTGGTTAAACATGGCAAGAGGTGAAGCATAATTAATCTACCTATCTAGGCATTTTAAATGAGGTCGGAAATGACATATAGCACCTCCGAAATGACCTCACATGTTAATTTACAATTCTGTCCAGATCTGAGCTAACACGTTTAAATGCTTGTTAAACAGCAAAATAAATAGCTTCACGTGATTCTATGTGTCGTTACAAGCAATTTACACATAGAGAACATCTCCAACGGAGGTACGGTTCAGAAGATACGAACACCGCAAGATATGATGGCATGAATGCAATATGTGTGCCAATGGCATCCACAACATTTCAAAACACACAACCAGCAAGATAATATGAAACTACACGAGATTCTAAGCAAGTTTCATATAGGACACGATCAAAACGGAGCAACGGTTCAACAACTACGAGCTAAACTAGAAATCACTATAATCTGCCATAATCAGCCACATAGCATTTTCTACACCCCACAACCACGAGCTACACAAAACCAATATACTCAACCAAAGCATGAGACGATAGAGGGCAAGAATCACTACCACATACAACTAATAACATCTAGCATGGAGGCATGGATCACTAGGAAAAGAGCTCACAAAATAGCATCTCAAACACAGTTTCAGACTTAGTGAAAACAACAGTTATTGCAGTGCCGTTTTCGATCTGAAGGCATATTGACAGCAACAAAACCATAAGCTACAGGACTCCAAGTGGCATGAAAATTGACAGCATGCTAGAGAATCCTAAAGTCTACAACTAACTCCATTGCACCAACCTCAAAAGAGCTACAGATCACCAGATAAACTCTTCGAAAGACACAAACAAAATATAACAGATCTCAGACTTAGAAATATTTCAGCATCTCTAAAACAACACTATTTCCTAGCAAGTAAAGAAGAAGCAAACCACATCTAAACATGGATTTCTATTGCAACCAAAATTACCAGGTGCTAGGCTAAACATCCAAGAGCAACTCTCTAGTTGACAATTTAATCATATCAAGCACGGAATAAAATCCACAAAATAATCAAAAGGGCAACATGCAAAATGTCATGCGAACTAACTTGCTCAAAAGCTAAAACTAAACGCACAGTTAAATCCTATGGATTTTCCTACCCGAAAACATATATAACATGTGGGGTTGCAACACAACAATATCGCCACACGTATATGCGAGATAATGTCCTAAATACAGTATAGCAAACTAGCTACGGAATCCAACATGCAAAAATACCAACGACAACTCTAAAATACATGGCAAAAGGGTTCCTAAAACATGAACATTTTATCTACGGAGTTCGGGCAATCCGGACTCGCACGGAAAATAAATACGAAACAATTCCTATTGGGACAACATGCAAAATTAGGCATTTGGCGGTTCAAACTACTTCAAATATTTATGCAAGTTGCAAATTCGTAATCTACGTGAAATTCTACACGAGATCCACATACAACTCGCTTCGATCCGACATAGGGTTTAAAAACTACACGTGTTTTAATATCTAGCAGTTTTCTGGAATTAAAATAATTCCGAAAATCCTAATTAATCTAACCGCGCCAAATCTAATTACTATTGGGCTACACAGGGGGCGCAGGATAGTAAACGCCGCCTAGGGCGGGAGATTGGGCTGCAGGGGCCTCACCTTGGGCCGCCCTCGAGGGAGGAGGCCGAGGCCTGGGTCGAAGCGGCTGGGCCGGCTCGGCGTAGGAGGCCGGTTCCTGGGCCTCGGCTCGGGCGCTGGGCCTCGGGGCACCGGCTGGCGCGGCCAGGGGGTGGTCAGCGCGGGGGCGAAGCCTCGCCTGCCGATCTAATCGAGGCGAAGGCACAGCGGCGGTGGGAGCCCGTGACGCGGTGCTCGGCGGTGCTCGGCAGGCCGGCGGCGAGGGGCTCGCGCGGCGGCAGACGCAGGCGGCGGGGAAACCGACATATCTCGGGTAGACGACGGTGGCCGGTGATACGTCAACAACGTATCTATAATTTTTGATGGTTTCATGCTATTATCTTGTCAGACTTTGGATGTTTTGCATGCCTTTTGTATATTTCTTGGGACTAACTTATTAACTCAGTGCCTAGTGCCAGTTCCTGTTTTTTCCATGTTTTTGACCCCTTTCAGAGGAGATTTTGAAACGGAGTCCAAACGGAATAAAATCCCCGAAAAGAATTTTTCCGTAACGGAAGAAGATCAGGAGGCTTGAGAGCCAAGGCAGGGGGCCCAGGGGCCCCACAAGCCCTCACTCCGCGGCGAGGGGGTAGGCCATGACCCACAGGCTTGTGGGCCCCCTGGACGCCCTTTGCCCTAGGGGTTGTGCCTATATATTCCCTAAAAATCCCAAAAAAATCAGGAGATCAGCGAAAGTACTTTTCCGCCGCCGCAAGCTTGTGTCTCCCCAAGATCCCATCCGGGGCATGTTCTGGTGCCCTGCCGGAGGGGGGATTCGGACACGGAGGGCTTCTTCATCAACACCATGACCTCTCCGATGATGCGTGAGTCGTTCACCATAGACCTACGGGTCCATAGCTAGTAACTAGATGGCTTCTTCTCTCTCCTGGATCTTCAATACAAAGTTTTCCATGATCTTCGGAGATCTATCCGATGTAATCTTCTTTTATGGTTTGTTTGTCGAGATCTGATGAATTGTGGATTTATGATCAGATTATGTATGAATCTTATTTGAGTTTCTTCTGATCTCTCTTATGCATGATTTCATATCCTTGTAATTCTATTCGAGTTGTGGGTTTTGTCTGGCCAACTAGATCTATGATTCTTGCAATGGGAGAAGTGCTTGGTTTTGGGTTTATACCGTGCGGTGACCTCACCCAGTGACAGAAGGGGTAGAGAGGCACGCATCGTGTTGTTGCCATCAAGGGTAAAAAGATGGGGTTTTCATCATTGGTTTGAGATTATCCCTCTACATCATGTCATCTTGCTTAAAGCGTTACTCTGATCGTCATGAACACAATACACTAGATACATGCTGGATAGCGATCGATGTGTGGAGTAATAGTAGTAGATGCAGAAAGTATCGGTCTAGTTGTCTCGGACGTGATGCCTATATGTATGATCATTGCCTTAGATATCGTCATCACTTTGCGCGGTTCTATCAATTGCTCGACAGTAATTTGTTCACCCACCGTGATATTTGCTATTTTGAGAGAAGCCTCTAGTGAACACTATGGCCCCCGGGTCTACTCCACACCATATTTTAAGCCTTATACTTTTTACTTCGTTGCACTTTCCGCCTTCAGATCTCACTTTGCAAACAATCTTGAAGGGATTGACAACCCCTTTGAAGCGTTGGGTGCAAGCTTGTTTGTGTTTGCGTAGGTACTTTGGACTTGACGAGACCCTCCTTCTGGATCGATACCTTGGTTCTCAAACTGAGGGAAATACTTACTGCTCCTGTGCTGCATCACCCTTTCCTCTTCAAGGGAAAAACCAACGCAAGCCCAGTCTCCGTCACACTGTCAATTTCTGGCGCTGTTGTCTGTGGGATAGCAGAAGAATTTCTGACGCCGTTGCCGGGGAGGATCAAGTGAAGAACTCATCCAAGTAGGTGTCGCAAACTCATCTCTTGCATTTACTTTGTTTGCCAGTTGCCTCTCGTTTTCCTCTCCCCCACTTCACCAATTTGCCTTTTTCCTTTGCCTTTTCTTTTGCTTGCTTTCTGTTTGCTTGTGGTGCCATGTGCCTTCATTATGCTTGCATCTTCGCTTCCTTAGAATATAATGATATGGATCCTCACCCACTTGCTAATCTCTTTAAGAGATCCACTTATTTGGAACCAATTGCTAGTGAGTTTTGTGCACTAGATTATCTTTATGGAGTTTTGCTTGAGATGCGTGAATCTGAAGTGATTCACGAGGGCTCCTTGAATGAAAAGCATGATTTCAATGGTTTTACTATAAATCCTATTAGTGACAATCATGCTAAAAATATGCAAAACCCTAAGCTTGGGGATGCTAGTTTTGCTTTGTCCACTACTTGTTGCAATAATCATGATTGGGGTGATGATCTTTCTTATGATCTTGAAACTTTGTTCAAACCTCATGATGAATATGATATTTGCAATAATATTGAAAGTGGGTTTGGAAAAGTCATGACTTTAGTTGATGATAATCCCACTATTTTTGAAGAACGTCAACTTTGCATGCATGTGGATCATGAAAAGAATATCCTATGTGATAGTTACATTGTTGAATTCGAATATGAACCCACATGTAATTATCATGAGAGAGGAAAATATGGTGGTAGAAACTTCCATATCACTAAATCACCTCCCATTATGTTGAGATTGCTATTGTCTCTTTCTTCTTCCTTGCATTTGGTAACTATTGGTTGTCTTGCCAATTTGTTTTCCTATTAAGCACCTATGCATAGGAATTATGTTAGACTTAGATGTGATTTTTCACATGTTTCATGCTGCTCTCTTCGTGTCTGATTGCTATCTTTTATGTGAGCATCGTTGAAATTATCAATACCTAGCTAAGGGTGTTAAACAATAGCGCTTGTTGGGAGGCAACCCAATTAAATTATTTTTTTATTTCTGTTTTGTTGCGTCCACAATTTCATAACTCTGTTGTGATTGTGTCTTTTGGGTTTCTTTTTGTGTTTGAGCCAAGCAAAACCTTTATGAGTAGTCTTGGTAATGGTTGTTTGATCCTGCTGGAAAAAGACAGAAACTTTTCTCTCACGAGATGATTTTTCATTTTTATTCAGAAAGAGATTTTGAATTGATTCTTTTTGATGCTGGTTTATATGCCTTTTTCCCAGGCCATCGTAATTATTCAGATTTTTTGAGGTAACAGAAGTATACGAAGTATACAGATTGCTACATACCGGTCTGTTTTTGACAGATTCTGTTTTTGTTGAGTTGGTTGCTTGTTTTGATGAAACTATGGTTAGTATCGGGGGGTACTAGATATGGAAAATTTAGAATAAAGTATCCCAACACCAATATAAATAGAATTCAAGGTTGCTACAGTACCTAAAGTAGTGGTAGTTTGTTTTCTTGTACTAATGATATCACGAGTTTCTGTTTAAGTTTTGTGTTGTGAAGTTTTCAAGTTTTGGGTGATGTTCTCATGGACAAAGAGATAAGGAGTGGAAAGAGATCAAGCTTGGGGATTCCCAAGGCATCCCAAGCAAAATTAAAGGACACCAAAAAGCCTAAGCTTGGGGATGCCCCGGGAAGGCATCCCCTCTTTCGTCTTCAATCCATCGGTAACATTACTTGGAGCTATATTTTTATTCACCACATGATATGTGTTTTGCTTGGAGCGTCTTGTATCGTAGGAGTATTTTATTTTTGTTGTGTCACAATCATCCTTGCTGCACACCTTTTTGAGAGAGAGAGACATTCACTCATCGTGATCTTTGCTAGAATGCTCATAGTGCTTCACTTATATCTTTTGAGCTAGATACTTTTGCTCTATGTGCTTCACTTATATCTTTTAGAGCACGGTGGTGCGTGACTTGGTAGTTGGCTGATGCTATGAAAGTAGTACCAAATGTGATAGGTACCCAAAGAGGATACAAAAACCTCCATCTTAATGTGCATTGAGTAGAAACAGAAGTCTTGATTCCTCTCAATTAGTTTTGAGATGTGGATTCGGTAATATTAGAAGTTATATTAGTAGGGTGTTGTGAATCTAGAAATACTTGTGTTGAAGTTATTGATTCCCGTAGCATGCACGTATGGTGAACCGCTATGTTAGGAAGTCGGAGCATAATTGATCTATTGATTGTCAGCCTTTGTGTTGAGGTCGGGATCGCGCGATGGTTTACACCTACCAACCCTTCCCCTCGGAGTATGCGTTTAGCACTTTGTTTCGATTACTAATCAAAACTTTCGCAACAAGTATGTGAGTTCTTCATGACTAATGTGAGTCCATGGTATAGATGCACTTTCACCTTCCACCATAGCTAGCCTCTCTAGTGCCGCGCAATTCTCGCCGGTGCACAAACCCACCATACGCCTTCCTCAAAGCAGCCACCATACCTTCCTATTATGGCATTTTCATAGTCATTCCGAGATATATTGCAATGCAACTCCCACCGTTCCGTCTCATGACTTGTGCCATCACTCTCATATTGCCATTGCATGATCGTAAGATAGCTAGCGAGATGTTTCAACGTCAAACGCCATGCTAGATCGTTGCGCATCCCGGTACACTGCCGGAGGCATTTCCTATAGTCATCGTCATTTTGAGCTTTGAGCTGTGAGTAAGTAAAAGTGTGATGATCATCATTAGAGCATTGTCCCATATGAGGAAATAAAAAAAAGAGGCCAAAGAGCCCAAAAAAGGAGAGAAAAAGAGAGAAGGGACAATGCTACTATTTTTTTCACACTTGTGCTTCATAATAGCACCATGTTCTTCATGATTGAGAGCTTCTTGCTTTGTCACTACCATATGCTAGTCGGAATCTTCATTATATAACTTGGCTTGTATATTCCAATGACAGGCTTCCTCAAAATTGCCCTAGGTCTTCGTGAGCAAGCAAGTTGGATGCACACCTACTAGTTCTCCTTTTGATCTTTCACATACTTATAGCTCTAGTGCACCCCTTGTATGGCAATCCCTACTCATTCACATTGATATGAATTAATGGGCATCTCCATATCCTTTTGATACGCCGAGTCAATGTGACCATCTCCTCCTTTTTGTCTCACAATCACCACCACACTCTATTCCACCTATAGTGCTACATCTATGGCTCACCCTCATGTATTGCGTGATAGTTATAAAAAGTTTGAGAAAGTAAGAGTGCAAAAACAATTACTTGGCCAATACCGCGGTTGTGCATGAGTTACGTTAGTTGTGTGAGGATGATGGAGCATAGCCACACTATATGATTTTGTAGGGATAACTTTCCTTGGCCTTGTTATTTTGGAAGTTCATGATTACCTTGCTAGTTTGCTTGAAGTATTATTGTTTTCATGTCAATAGAAAACTATTGTTTTGAATCTTACGGATCTGAACATTCATGTCACATGAAAGAAGTTGCAAAGGACAACTATGCTAGGTAGCATTCCACATCAAAAATTCATTCTTTATCACTTCCCTACTCGAGGACGAGTAGGAGTTAAGCTTGGGGATGCTTGATACGTCTCCAACGTATCTACAATTTTTGATGGTTTCATGCTATTATCTTGTCAAACTTAGATGTTTTGTATGCCTTTTATATATTTTTGGGGACTAACTTATTAACTCAGTGCCAAGTGCCAGTTCCAGTTTTTTTCCATGTTTTTGACCCCTTTCACAGGAGGATTTTGAACGAACTCCAACGGAAGGAAACTGCCAAAAAGATTTTTCCGGAACGGAAAAAGATCGGAGAGCCAGAGAATCAGGGCAGGGGATCCCCACGGACCCCACAAGCCCTCATGGCGCGGCCAGGGGGGAGGCCGCGGTCCCCTGGCTTGTGGGGTCCCTCAGGCCCCTTTGCCCTAGGTTTTGCGCCTATATATTCCCTAAAAATTCCAAAAAAATCAGGAGATCATCGAAACTACTTTTCCGCCGCTGCAAGATCCCATCCGGGGCACGTTTTGGTGCCCTACCGGAGGGGGGATTCGGACACGGAGGGCTTCTTCATCAACACGATGACCTCTTCGATGATGTGTGAGTAGTTCACCATAGACCTACGGGTCCATAGCTAGTAGCTAGATGGCTTCTTCTCTCTCTTGGATCTTCAATACAAAGTTCTACATGATCTTCATGGAGATCTATCGGATGTAACCTTCTTTTGCGGTGTGTTTGTCGAGATCCGATGAATTGTGGATTTATGATCAGATTATCTATGAATCTTATTTGAGTTTCTCCTGATCTCTCTTATGCATGATTTCATATCCTTGTAATTCTCTTCGAGCTGTGGGTTTTGTTTGGCCAACTAGATCTATGATTCTTGCAATGGGAGAAGTGCTTGGTTTTGGGTTCATATCGTGCGGTGACCTCACCCAGTGACAGAAGGGGTAGCAAGGCACGTATCGTGTTGTTGCCATCAAGGGTAAAAAGATGGGGTTTTCATCATTGGTTTGAGATTATCCCTCTACATCATGTCATCTTGATTAAGGCGTTACACTGTTCGTCATGAATTTAATACACTAGATGCATGCTGGATAGCGGTCGATGTGTGGAGTAATAGTAGTAGATGCAGAAAGTATCGGTCTACTTGTCTCGGACGTGATGCCTATATGTATGATCATTGCCTTAGATATGGTCATTACTTTGCGCGGTTCTATCAATTGCTCGACAGTAATTTGTTCACCTACCATGATATTTGCTATTTTGAGAGAAGCCTCTAGTGAACACTATGGCCCTCGGGTCTACTCCACACCATATTTTCAGGCTTATACTTTTTTACTTCGTTGCACTTCACGCCTTCAGATCTCACTTTGCAAACAATATTAAAGGGATTGACAACCCCTTTGAAGCGTTGGGTGCAAGCTTGTTTGTGTTTGCGCAGGTACTCTGGACTTGACGAGACCCTCCTTCTGGATCGATACCTTGGTTCTCAAACTGAGGGAAATACTTACTGCTCCTGTGCTGCATCACCCTTTCATATTCAAGGGAAAAACCAACGCAAGCCCAGTCTCCGTCAACGTGTCAATTTCTGGCGCTGTTGTCTGTGGGATAGCATGGTGCGCATCAACTTCGTATTCATCCTCTAAAAAGCACATGTTGCCTGCACCAGTCTATTCCAGGCCCTTTCCACCGTGTCGTGGAAATGAGGGAAGTTTGGCCAGAAGCTGTCGAACCTAAAAAGCGCCGAACGAGGAGTTGCACTGGTGTCGGCTAGGACTAGGGGGCAGTGGTCGGATGTGGCGAGGCTGCCGCATGAAGCGAGGCCGATGGGAAGCAGCATTCCCATGGTTGGTTGCACAAGAATTTATCGATGCTCACCAGTGTGGGGTACCAAAGCTCGTTGCTCCATGTGTATCATCGGTTGTTGCATCTAATCTCCTTCAAACCCGCGGCGTCGATAACTGCTCGAAACCTACCCATGAGTCTACGGTTTAGGTTGAGGTTGTTCTTGTCTTGCGCCTCGTAGATGAGGTTGAAGTCCCCGTTAATTAGCCAAGGCTCCGTTGCGGGGGGTGCAGAACGAGATATCTCTAAAAGGAAGCTATCCTTTCTGGCATCGTCCGCAGGCGCGTAGACAGTGGAGAGCTAGAAGCCCTCAGATTGTCCCAACAAAAATACCCTAGCCATTATCACGAACTCGCCTATAGCGTGGGAGACGACGTTTGCAAGATCCCTGTTCCAGAGGATCGCCGCCCCCCACTGGTGCCAATCGCCTGAAGAGCAATGTAGTCGGTGAGGTGAGCTCCCCCTATCTCTCTGACTAGTTCCGGAGACCACTCCGAGATCCTTGTCTCCTGGAGGCAAAGGATGGCAGTACGGTGTGAGGCAGCCATCTCGCCGACGGTGGCTTGCTTGGTGGGATTGTTTAGGCCTCGAACATTCCAACACATGATCGGGATGAGTGTGTCACTCATGGGGGAAACAATCATGTCTTCGGTGGCTAAAACTAATCGGCCTCTGCCCAGAACATACACCTCCAACATAGCATGGGGTCGCCGACACCCACCCGTAGGCCCCAAGACGTGCTAGCGACGAACTACGAACCGTCTATCCTTACTACTTGGAAATAAACCTAACTTAAACCGACCTATCATCCACCGCCACCGGACGGGGATACTAACGTCGACTAACATGGTCACACTGCTGCCTCCTCGGCGACTCCCTCTGTGTCGGCCATGCGATCCATGACCCGCAGCGCCTCTCCGTCAAGACGAATGAGCTTGGCGATGACTGTGATGTCGCTGTCCATCAGGGGCTCATCAAAACGGTGCAGAAGGGCCTTGGCCACCTCTGTCGTCATCTTTTCCCTTGGTCCGAGCAGCCCCAGCTCCTTGACGATGCAGAGGGAGGCTCTTTGTGCCACTGGCCGCGTCGAAGCGATGGCCGCCTAACTAGCGGTATGGCGTGTTGGAGCAGATATGGCTCTGCTCTTAGGTGGAGCCGTCGAGCGCCGTGCCGGGGGGTGGCTGATCAGTGGCGGCTTGATGGCGCGGAAGAAGTTGCGTGTCTCAGCACTCTCGTCTACCCCAGCGATCTCCAGCTGACACACCCTCCTGGTGACTGCGCCCAGCTGCACCTAAAGCGTACGAGCCGTCGTAGGGGTGGCCCGGTTGTACTGGCCAAACTCGGATGCCGAAGCTGAGAGGGTGGGATTGAAAGTGTCGAGCTGCAGAGCCTCCCCCGGTGCCTGATCCAGAGCCTCGACATCGAACTCAAGTGGTGCAGAAACCACTGCCTCGGCGGCCGCCTGCACGTCCGCGGTTAGGCCATCCACTATGACGGAGGCGAGCGACGGCTTCTTTGCCATCTTGAAGAAGTCATCAACTGGATCTTTCCCCTTGCTGCCGTTCCCGTCGACCCCAGGGGCCGCTGCTTTCGGCGCCGCGCGGGTCGGAGGAGGCGGGAGAGGCCTCGACCGCCCATGCTGCGCAAGGTGACGCGACCCCCCCCCCCCCCCCGAGCTCCTCCTGTCGCTGTGCCGACGACCCACTACATCTCTCTGTCTACGACGGCCAGCGGTGATCGGCTGCGCTGGCGAGGTGCAGTGGTCTGCGCGGAGAGAGCCGTCGCGCACCCACGACGCATGAGGACATCTTTCCATGATCGCTGGCCTCCACCCCTGGAGCCGCCGTCGCCGTCCTGGTCCCTCCCTTGGCTTGCCCGCGGCATGCCACACCAGCCCAAGTCCGCGACACGAGCCCGCTGCAGGCGCGGCTGTCGGTCGGGCCTCTGGCCATCCTACACCCCCATCGTCCAGGAGGCAGAGGCCACCACCAGGAACGGCTTGCCGTCGTCGTCCGAGTCTGATGACGGGATCCCGCTCTGGCCAGAATGGGAGGAGCGGGGAGATGGCGGCGTCCAGTTTTCCACACGGTCCAAGTGGATGAGCATCTCGTAGTCGGCGGTGGCCGGCGGTGGTGCGACCCTCCTGTCGGGCGAGGAGAAGCTTTCCATCTCCTCGATGCGCCCCGCGCCGTGCGGCAGCACCCCGAGCGTGTGCCTGGTGGGGATGTTCGCGACATCGTTCGTCCACACCCAGCATGCAAAGGTCATGCTGTGGCCGCGCTCGAGCGTCCTGCTGTTGAGGCGGTCCACTCTCACCCTCTTCCCGAGGATCTCCTCCGCCCCGTCGACCGACCAAAATTGCATCGGGACCCTCTCGATGACGACGCGGACGTGGAGTAGGAGGGCGTCGAACGAAGCATGGTAATGTCATGCCAGGAAGAAATGTTGAAGACGGCGTCGTCTACCCTGATGGACCCACGCCGCACGACATTGACTTGATGCGCCGGCTGGGTGAAGATGACGAAGAAGTGCTCCGGGTGGTGCTCCGTGACCCTGAGCGAATGCACCGGGACGGAGAGCTGCACTTCTAAGGCTCTCCCACCGCCATGGGTGACGAGGCATTGACCCCGTCGGCGGCACAGAGAGTGACGTCGTGGTTTCGAAGAAAGAAGACCGCGTGGTCCACCACCGGGGAGGGGATGGTCACCTAGCGGCTCTCCCTGGGGCGACGTGCGGGATCGACATGGTGCAGCATGGCCTGTGCCATCGAGGCCGTGGCGAGAGCAGGTGGTGGAGGGAACCGAATACGTGCGTGCAGCGGCTGCTGTGGTGGTGTCGTCCCCAACCTGCTTCTAGCAGAGCCTATCCTATTTCTAACTCGAGAATTCTATGGGCCAAGCCTGCCTATGTGCCCAGCCCGTTGGCAGATGATGCAGTGCACCAGATCCCTACAGTCGGCTAGACGATGGCGTTTGCTCAAGCAGCGAAAACAGCGGCCACGAAAATGGGTTAAGAAGAGCGCGTGCCGCCTGTCTGCATTTAAACCTTCGTCGCGGGACGGCCAGTGCGCTCCCGGGTGCAGGGGAGAGACCGGGGGGGGCAGTGGTAGCGCGGCGTAGTTTCTGGTGACTCACCTCTGTCCAGCCTTTGTCCATCCCCGAAATGGCAATCCGGGACTCCGGGGATGGGGATGGGGCGACGACGATGGATCTCAGTCGAGGCGGCAGGGGCAGCGTTGGATCCGCCGGTCTGATGGACGGAGCGTCCGACGTTGACGCGCACCTCGGGGATCACGGGGTCTGCGCCTGGACTGCGGGGCTATCAGGTGTCCGTCCAGGAGCCTCGGACGGACCGGTGGACGGCAACATCGGCCCTGACGCCCCCGAGCCGGAGCACCCCCCCTAAGTAGGATTTGTGGCGAGGGTGCCGGATCTGGAGATGGCTGCGGCGAGGCCTCCCGAGACAGACGGACTGGCCGAAGGCCGCTCGTGGAGCTGGAGCGAGGACCCGACGAGGGACTGGTGGATCCAGCTGGAGGCCGGCGGGCCATTAAGGACGGTGGATGGCCACCGCGATTGGAGTGGCCCGCGGCGCGAGGGAGGGAGGAGCTAGCTACCTATCCGAGGGAGGAGAGCTCCGCTTTCACCAAAGAGGTTTTCATTGACTGCCTTATCATTATGGTCATCGTTGGCTAAGAACCCGGTGCTCCACTTCTTGATTTTTTTTGTGTGCTTGGGTACATTGAATACTTAGCTTTGATTTTATTTATCTGTTCTGATTTTTTGTTTGTATATCCAAATTTAAATTCAATATGGTGCGAGAATCCAAATTACATCGCGGTGGTGCTGCTTTCCCTCTCTCTCTCTCTCGGACTGCAGTTCCATTCCTAATGGGAATAGGTATATCGCACAGTAGCGTTGTTTGGATGGCAAGCTAACTTCAACGTATGGTGGAGGTTGGTTCCAGTTTTATCTGTGTCCGATCTGTTGCGCAAAAGTCCCATGCCATGTTGTCTTCCTTTTAGACTGGGAGTCGAACACGCGGGTGGAGATGCCGGCCAGGTATTGCAAGCAATGTCCATGCCTTTGCTACTCATCCTCTACCTTTTTTTAAGAAAACGCGAGGAGCGTTTGCGTTTCATTTCATTGAAAAGGTGGAAGATTACATGCCTCCTAAGAGGTGGTGGTTACAAGGCAAATTCCTCATCAATGGAAATCCCAGGATATGGGCAGCACAACCCTCAGCCCATGTGCCCTAGCTTGTGCCCAACATTTGGCTTCTGCTTTGATCCTATCAACTAATGAATCTATCGAGGGTCTCGCATCGTCAAAGACACATTCATTCCTCTGTTTCCAAATCATCCAAGGAACAACCATTGCGATGGATTGTAGAGCCTTGTGGAGTGTGGGTGGGGTTTGTGCCTTCGCTTGTTGCCACCAGTCCAGCATGGTGGGTTCGTTACCTTGTGGTTGCGCTGGTATGTGCGTCGAGTCCAGGATGATGCGCCAAGTTTTCTTATCAAATGGCCACGCTAGAAGCAGGTGATGGATTGTCACTGGGTCGTGGTAGGAGGCATTTCGAGTGGTGTTGCAGGCCACGTCGGACAAGTCTTGTTGTCGTCCAGTCTCGATCTTTCTTGGTAACACAGTGTAAGAATCTGACGAGGGGCGGTGCCCAACCCTTCTAGATGAGCTTCGAGGAGGGGTAACGAGTGGATCCTTGGAATGTGGCGGGGTAGCAAGACTGCGCCATGTATATGCCAATGGCCGTCCTAAAAGCACAACTGCTCCCTAGGGTGGTTTTGATAATTGATCACAACATATCCATCATTGGACTAATATGTTTTCCAAGTATATTTTAGAAAAGTTCAAAATAAGCTTTGGCTAAATACTTATGTGGAGATGCCCCTTGATGCAAGAAAGAAATAGAATTGGCTCGAGCTTCAAGCTAGAAGACTCTTCATTTTCTATTTGTGAGAAATCATGTTTGAGTCCATAGGAAAGCCAATACTATTAAAAGGGAGTGAGGTAATAAAATGAACTGAAGACTCTTCATTTTCTCTTTGTGAGAAATCACGTTTGAGTCCATAGGAAAGCCAAAATACTCAGTCATTTTCCCACATAACCATTCTCTCAAATTCCACATACACAAATTCGGTGTCACCAACTTTCACATTTCGGACCCACCGAGTTTGACCTCACACAGAAACCCTAGTCATTCCCACCAAATCGGTGCAACCGAATCCATATCGGTTGTACCAAGTTTGGGTGACCAACTTTCGGGTGCCTCGATACAAAAAATTGGAATTTCCGAGTTTGAGTATCGCTGCCACCGAGTTTGGCCATCTCACCATTATCCACCTTTTCGGTGCCACCGAGTTTAATATATCGGTCTCACTGAGATTAAAAAGTTCACACCTTTGTACTAATCGGTACCACCGAGTTTACCGCTTTTGTGTGTAACGATTGGATTCCGTGTGCTGCCTATATATCACCCACCTCTCATTCGTGGGAGTAGCACTCAGAACACACACTTCATATCCAGATCCATTTTCCGAGAGAGAACCACCTACTCATGTGTTGAGACCAAGATATTCCACTCAAATCATTTGAATCTTGGTCTCTAGCCTCCCCAAACTGCTTTCCACAAAATCAACCTCTCCTACCCACTCATATTCTGTAAGAGAGTGATTTTGTGTTGAAGAGACTATCTTTAGAAGCACAGGAGCAAGGAGTTCATTCATCTACCCCATCTATTATCTATTGGAGGGTGGTGCCTCCTAGATTGTTTAGGTGTTGCGAGCCTCCTACTTCGTGTTGTGGAGTTGAACCAAGATGTTTGTAAGGGCAAGGAGATCGCCTACTTCGTGAAGATCTACCATGAGTTAAGCTAGTCCTCCGTGGACGGAAGCCGTGGTGGAATAGACAAGGTCGCTTCTTTGTGGACCCTTCGTGAGTGGAGCCCTCCGTGGACTCCCGTAGCTATTACTCTCCATGGGTTGAAGTCTCCCCTAACATGGACGTACGATAGCGCCACCTATCGGAACCATGCCAAAAATTGTCGTGTCAACCTCATGCGTTTGATATCCCTACCTTACTCCTTTACTTTACACTTGCATGTTTTATTTTCCGTTGCTACACTCTTAGAACTGCATGTGTAGGGTGTACTTGACTTGCTATAACAGCCATAGCTGCCTCTCAACTAAAATTGGGAAAAGGCAAAAAAATTATCTTGTCAAGTAGTCTAATAACCCCCCCTCTAGACATACTTTCGATCCTACAAGTGGTATCAGAGCTTTGGTCTCCATTGCATTGGTTTCACAATGTAGGAGAGTATGGCGTCTAGTGAGGGAAATTATCACCGTAGAGGTCCATACTTCGATGGAACTAATTTTGCTAGTTGGAAGCATAAGATGAAAATGCATATTATTGGTTTTAATTCTCACGTTTGAGTTGTTATTTGTGTTGTTGTGTAAGGTGATTTCTTCTGAGAAGGGCGTGAACCGGATTGTGATGTGACAACCGATGAACTGAAGATGTTGCAACTTAATGCACAAGCTTGCGACATCATCTTCAATTGTGGCTGCCCCAAAGAATTCAACAAAATCACCCGCCTTGAGAATGCAAAAGAATTTGGGATACATTGATCAATATGCACAAAGGTACTAATTCTGTTAGAGAATCTAAGTTGGATGTGCTTCAAAGTCAGCTTGACAAGTTCAAAATGAAGGATGGTGAAGGTGTCATTGAAATGTACTCTAGGCTAGCTCTCATCATCAATGAGATTGTTGGCTTAGAAAGCGAAGATATGACCAATAAATTCATCATCAAGAAGATACTTAGAGCTCTTTATGGAAAGAATGACAAAGTGTGCACATTGATTCAAATGATGCGAAACTACAAACTTCTCAAGCCAACTGAAGTCATTGGTAGGATTGTCGCTCATGAGATGTCACTCAAGGACAAGGATGAGCTGCACAACAAGTCAAGTGGTGCTTACAAAGCTTCATGTGATGCTCCCGCCACTTCAAAGGACAATCTTGTCACCGATGAAGAGATAAGCCTCATGGTCATAAAATTCAACAAGTTCTACAAGAGTAGAGGCAAAGAGAAGAGCTCAAACTCAAGACATGATGAGAAGCATTCGTCGAGTCGTGACCGAAACTGCTACAACTGTGGGAAGCCTGGACTCTACTTCAATGAGTGCTCAGCTCCCTACAAGCAAAGAGAAGAGTCACCTAGAAGACGAAGCTCAAGAGATGAGTCACCTCGTAGAAAGAGAAGGAGTAGAGAAGATCGTTATGAACGAAGACCCTCACGGATAGGCAAGGAGTCGGAGAAGAAGGACAAATACACAAAGAGCAGCTCAAGAAGAAGACATCAAGACCATGTTGGTGAATGGATCTCTGGCTTTGAGTGTGACAACCAATCCGAGAGAAGCTATCACTCCAACTACGACTATAGTCAAGATGAAGGTGTTGCCAGCATTGCGCTTGTTTCCTCCAACTCCTGTGACTTATTTGATTCACCAAATGAGGGAGTCGGAAACTTCTTCATGGCTAAAGGCCCCAAGGTATCACACCCCGAGTATCTTGATTTCAATAGTGACGAGGATGACTTGTTAGGAGAAGATGATTTGCTCTTTGATAAAACTAGTGATTACACTAAAAATGAACTTGCTAATTATCATGCTAGTCAAGAGAAATCGAATGATGATGATAAGAAATAAATTGAACGACTAACTGAAGAATTAAACACTCTTAAGTTAGCTCATGAAACTACTCTAGAAGATCATAGAGAGCTTGCAAGAACTCATGAGAAGCTACGCCTCGAGAAGCTCAATTTGGAGCAAGAGCATGAGTTCCTAAAAGCGATTAGTGATGATCTTCAAAAGAAGAGTTCTTCTTATCTAGCCAAACGATTACTCTTGTCTACTTTGTTTCACAAGTTAAACCTAAGAACACTAGTAACAACCATGTTAAAGCTAAATCTAATGATGTTGTTGCTAGTAGCTCTCTTGATTCCACTAATGATTCTCTTAGCCAAGTTACACTTGAGCAAGAAAATGATATATTGAAAGGGATTATAGAGAGAGGTTTCTTCAAGAGTCTTATCGGAAGTAAACAATTTGAGGAAATTGTACGCAAGCAAGGAGGACATTGGAAGAAACAATGTGTTGGCTACTTCAACGTCAACGGTGATGATTGGGAAGAAGGGCCATATACCATTCCTAAGTTTGATCCTCAAGAGAAGAAGTATGATCCCACTACTCCCAAGGGAACAAGCTCACAAGATGACCTTCCACCACAAGACCACAAGGGTAAGGGAAAGCTTCAAGAATACATTGACCTTTATGAAGAGGAACCCCAAGTCAAGGTCAATTGGATTCCCAAAGACACTTCTAGCACTACCTCATGTAGTGCTACCACAACTCCAAGGATCCCCATCAAGTTGATGTGGATTCCCAAGAGGAAGAACTAGAGAGTTCTTGAGCGGTGACTCTGCCAATGAAATTCACTCTCATTCATTTTGGCAAGAAGTATATGCCATCTAGCTAAACCATATGCATTAGTTCAAGGCATCACACATTCCCTCAAAGGTAAGCAAGGACAAGGTAATTAATGCATCTTTGGACATCATCACATTTGTGTTTCACTCCATGTCCATAGATATTTTTGCATATGTTCCTTTTGCTTTGGGACTAACCCATGTAGGTGAGAAGAGTAAGAAACAACAAGGATTGCTCCCAACTCAAGATGATCTTCATCAACATTGAGCATCCACCACTACTTCACCAACTTGAAGTCTTCTACGACAAAACCCAAGGTTAGTTTGTCGCTCTTAAGGGGGGATGTCATATCAAGGGGGAGCTTTACTCTAAATCTTGAGTATAAGCATCTCCTAAGGATATGAACATATTAATGCTTATGTACAAGTGGTAACGCCAGTTGTGCTTAACGATGGGTATGACCTATGATCAAGTATTCTTACTTGGCTCCTATGTCAATATACTCATATATAGATGACTTTGTCATCGCCCAGGTGCTTGATAGCTGCTAGGATGTTTGTGCATGTTCACCATATTTTCTCTATCATTCTTATTGTGTGAGCATGTTGGTCTGCATGTGTTTGCTCATTCGAGGACATCCAGTTGTTGTTATTTGGCTCTTGATTTATCTTTTGCCACTTGGATGGACAAGAATGCCTAGGACCCTTCACTAGCTATCTATGATATCTCATCTCAAGTTATATCCATGCTTCATCACGAAAGTTGAACAAGTACTTGTCGATCCCTCTGTGTGAAGAAGCACTCGGAGTTCCGTATCGTCAATGGCTATCTTCCAAAACCTCTTTGAGAATGAACTCGGTGAAACCAACTCCATAAACTTGGTTCCACCGAATTCCATAGTTGATCTAGGATTTCATCTGGGTACCAACGAAATCACAAACTTGATTACACCGAGTTTCCCTATCAACCGACAGTAGTGGAACTCTGTGACACCGATTTCGTAATCTCGATGACACAGACACCAAAGGGGCATATATTCCAGCGGACCAAATCTTTGATTTCAGTTCATCAAAGCCGTTTCGTTCCAAACCATACGCTGCCTCTTGGACCCCTGATCGTCGCCTTGACTCCCCGTGCATCTCCGCCACTGGGAATCCCGCCATCGACAGATTCTTCACCGCTGTCGCTGTCGTAGCAGGACCACCGCCGAATTAGGGTATGGTTCGGATCCTCCTCTGCGTTCCTCCATCAAATCCTCATGCATTCGACATTTTTATCTATGATGAACCATGTGCAAACCTCTCCATCCACCAGAAACTCTTGTAGATTAGCGGACGAGAAAGTTTTTAGGGTTAACTATCCACATACCCCATATTGCTGGCTCCGAAAGTTCAAACTCGGTGCTACCGAAATGTGTTATGTAGAAAGTTAAAACTAAGGATTTCTTTGGTCAAATTTTCAAAAACATCTGAATTTTGTGATGCTCAACCCTTCTGTCTCTCCGATATTTGCTTCACAGGTTTTGTTGTTTGATGCTGAGGTTCTGCTTTCTTGTCAGAGATGTCCGGTTTAGATGATAGTCAAAATGATTTCAGGGAACCAAGTGTTGAGTTGAACTCAGGCACTAGTCCAGAGAAGTCTCACTCTGACCCTGGTTCCTAAAGCTCCCATGGCTTTCCCAAGGCAGCCACGAGGCAGAGGAAGAAACTGAATTCTGATGAAGAGGACCCAAACTTTACGCGAGAGGAATCTTTAGCTCCTCCAAAGTCTCCTCCAAAGAAAGCTGCCAGGAATATATCTACTAGTTCTGCTAATCTGAGAGAACCTGACTATGTGAGGGAAAACATAGCACCTTCTACTGATGATGCTCCTAAGAAAACTTGTACAAAGAGAGCAAGGAAGAGGGTAGTTCGTGTTGTTGGAAGACAAACTTCCATGTTTGAGGACTGTGAAGAAGTTGTTGAAGAAGAAGATGAGATTCAAGCTCCTCCTAAGAAGAAGCTCATGGCTGATGCCATGACCAAGAAGTTTGCTCCAATGTCTCCTAAGGACAAGAAGTCTGTAGCTCACTGGAAGACTATAAAGGACATTCCTACAACTGCTAAGAAGAAAGGCCATGCTTCCAGTGCCCCTGCTGCAGAGGAAGAAGATGATGAGGATGCAACCATTCCCAGGAAGCTCAGACCACATCTGCCAATTCATAATGATGCTCGTCCTATATCTGAAGATATGATGAAGAGGAAGGATGCATGTCTAAGGAAGTGGAGAGCTGCTAATCCATATGCTATCCGAAGGAGAACTGCTATTGCTCCAAGGTTTCACACCAAATAACAACAAGATTTCTATGAGACCGTCTTGGTTGATAAATCCACAGCTGTCAGTGATATGAGATATGTTGACTGGGATTATATCAAAGCTAATGATGACTACTTTCCTCATGTGCAAGACAACTTAAAGTCTGTGGACATTGAAGATTTTTTTGGTGAGGAGATGACCCCATGAAATGATGAGCTGATCATGCAATTCTACTTGACTGTTCATTTCTCTGGAGATGGTTCCATTGTTTGGATGACTGATGGTCACAGATATGAGTCAACAACTAATGAGTGGGCCACTATCATTGGTGCCCCTATGCAAAAAGAGAGTGATGTTGATGTGTATTCTAAAGCTAAGAAGAGTCACAATTCTATGGCCAATATGTACAAGCCAATTCCTCATGATTATTTGGCTAGTCACAAGATGGGCTC
This sequence comes from Hordeum vulgare subsp. vulgare, assembly GCF_904849725.1. NCBI lineage: Eukaryota > Viridiplantae > Streptophyta > Magnoliopsida > Poales > Poaceae > Hordeum > Hordeum vulgare. The sequence goes on along the minus strand of NC_058519.1, from coordinate 155,357,582 downwards.
AATTTACTTCTTGCAAGCAGGAATACCCACAACTAACACTATTCTGAGATACACCTTGATGCCTAAATCAGTTGATGAGAAGATGATCAAAGGACACTCCATCAACTTGTTGCACCACTTGGACACTCACACCAGATTCAGAGTGATGGATTTGATAGTAGAGACTGCCCGCACAACTGCTGCTGATCAAAAGAGATCATGTGGATATGCCCCCATACATTCACATGCTTATCAATGCCAAGCTAGGAAAGCATGTATATCTCCTTGATCGTCCCCATCTACCTCTTCAACCAGAGTTTAAAGACAATGAAGTGGTGATGGATGACAATGATCCCAGTTCTGCTGCAGCCCGGATGGCAGCAAAGGCAACAGAAGCTAAGGCTGCTAGAAACAGGCCACCACGAGTGCCACAGCTCATGACTCAAGCTGAGCAAATGCAATTTATAGGTAGCTCTGTCCAAGGCATGGAGAAGAACATCTCGGAGATTCTACAAAATCAGAAGAGCCTTGAGAGAGTTGTGGAGATTAAATTTCATGACATGGATGTGAAGGTTACAGAATTGATCACAATAGTCAAACAACTTCAACATGAATTTGACTCGGTGCAAATTCCTCGCTCATATGATGATGACGATAGTGATGATGATGATGAAGAGTCACCTCCTCCCACTACCACTCGGTTTAGCACCAAGCCTAGATCTGTTGATGTACCTGCTCAGGAGACACGACAGACTTCATCAGCTCAAGCGTCTGCACCTTCAGCTCCACCTCCAGCTTCAACTCAGACACCTCCAGTATCCACTCCACTAGCTCCAGGATGTACTAAGAAGACTTCGCGGATGCTCTTCTATCGACTCCGTCATCAGCTGCCCAAAGAGACGAGTAGTTTTAAAGGGGGTCGAAGTTACACTTTGGAATGAATTTCCTCATGATGCTCAACCCAAGCCTAATCCTACCAAAAGCCTCAAGTGAGGAATACGAGTGACATGAGGACTCTCACAGTTGAGGGTTCCGACCGTTTCGATAGCCACGCCACATCATTGGTCTTATCCACACCAACGATCATATTATTTAAGGGCATTAGTGTCAAATCATGTCGGGATGCTCCCAGGCTATAAATAGCCGCCCCCCACAACCATTAGCTGGTTGGCTGCTCCGTTAGAAACTGACACTTGTCGTAAGAGCAACCCAATTCCTCAAAGTCCTCGAGAGTAATTCATTAGTGAGGAAATACCCCATACACCGAAACCACAAACCAAACCTAGTGATTGAGCATCACTGAAGAAGTTGTTCCTGTGTGGGACTGAAGCCTTTTACCTTTGAGGACTGTGCATCCTCCAAACGGTTAGGCGTCATGGTCTAGAGCTTTCCAGCAGTCAATTGTGGATCGCGGGGTGACCAAGTTTGTGAGGGTTTGGAAATCTGCCCTGAAGACTTACCACGAGTGTTGGGCGAGGACTGTGTGTTCTTAGCCCAAGGAGAACACGGTAGGGACTGTGTGTCCTGGGACTGTGTGCCCTTTGATTTCAATACCAAGCCGCTCCAAACCAGATGTACGACTGTCACAGCAGTTGGAACTGGGTCATCAACTACTGTCTTCGCTGTAAAACAGGTTCTAATTCCTCAACTCCTTACTTTCCTCAGATTATGTGTTGATGACTTTCACTGCTACTGTTTGAAGAATTTGCTGAAGACTTTCTCTGGAATTCCTCAACCCCAAATTCTTCACGCTAGTTAACCTCATCTGTTTTCTGTGTGCCTACTCAGTGTGCAATCTATTTTCACATTCCTCACTCTGAAAAACTGTTGTTGTGAAACTTTGCACTTCTGATCCTTTACTGTTTCCGCTGTAAGTTAGTCATCAGTGAGGAATTTCCTCAAAAGGAATTTCCTCAGTGATGAAATTCTAAAAATCTCCTATTCACCCCCCTCTAGTCGATATAACGCACTTTCAGTTGGTATCAGAGCAAGGTACTCCCTTGTTCTGTGTGATTTTGGTTTAACCACCTCGAGTTTTAGTTATGTCGACTGCAGGCATGTTTAAGGTGACTCCAGCATGTCCTACCTTTGAAGGAAAGAACTTTACCTTCTGGAAGAACAAGATGCAAATGCATCTACAAACTATTGATAATGATCTCTGGTATATTGTGGAACATGGCGTCCCCATCATCTCTCCTAGTGTCTCTGCTGCTGATGTGAAGAAATTCAAGCAACTCGATTCTCAAGCAAAGAATATCATCTGTGGTCATCTGAGCCCAGGCCAGTTTGGAAGAGTGAGTGCTTCGGGCTCTGCAACACTGATCTGGGAGAGACTGTGCAACGTAAATGAAGGAGTATCAACCCAGCGTGACTCTCGTGTTGATATTCTTCGCAATCTCTTCAATCGCTTCAAGAGGCATGACAATGAAAGCTGCCAAGACACCTTTGATCGCCTCACTGACATATCAAATGAACTGCAAGCACTGGGAGCTCGAGACATTACTGATCACAAAGTTGTGAAGAAACTGTTGAGATCTTTGGATTCTTCATTTGATACTTTAGTTCTGATGATTCAAGAAAGACCAGACTACAAGATGCTTGATCCAGCTGATATACTCGAAAGGCTAAATACTCATGAATTCCAGCTAGAAGAAAAGAAAGATATATATGGACCAGGCTATTCTAGACCACGTGCACTGAAGGCTAGAGCAATTTCCTCATCTGAAGAAGAAGATTCAGATGACAGCATTGGTGACCCTGAAGAATTTGGATAGGAGCTTGCAATGCTCGTGAGGAAATTCCAGAGGTTTACACGGCGTGGCCAGTTCCGTAAATCTTCAAGAACAGACATGAGGAAATCAGAATCTTCATCTGAGGACTAAAAGAAAAGAACCTGCCACAAGTGCAAGAAATCAGGTCATTACATTGCTGAGTGTCCTCGTTGGGGAAAGGAATCAAAGAAGAAGAAATACAAGGATGACAGTTCTGATGACTTGAAGAAGAAGAAGAAATCTTCAAAATCCTCATCTTCAAAGCCCTCATCGCACAAGAAGACTAGTTTCAGAAAGGCTCGGGCACTTATTGGCAAGGAAATGGATTCCGAGGCATAATCAGAGGAATGTGATGAAGAAGAGGGTTCTGATGAAGACTCAGAATCCGGACAGGCTAGTCTTGCACTGGCAACCTCCTTCTTCAGCAAGTCAATCTTCAACCTTGAAGAAGATGATAACACCATCCACACAGATGACTATGCTGATGACTTCGCTCCAACCTATTGCTTCATGGCAAAAGGTTCAACGGTACCAAATGATGCTTCCTCCTCTGATTCAAGTGACTGTGAACCTGATGATTATAAAAAACCCAGTTATAGTAAACTTGCTATTATTGCCACTAAACAACAAACTGCCGTGGAAAAGCTTCAGAAACTGCTAGATAGAAGTGATGATCTGTTGAATGATGAAATGAATCTTACCCAAATCCTCACTGAAGATGTGAAAAGTCTTCAGTCTAGATTTGATAATCTTCAAGATCGTTATGATACACTCCTCGCTGATCATGAGAAACTTTCCTATGAATTTCTTCAAAGGAAGCTTGATCTAGAGAAGCTGAGGATTTCTCATGATGATCTTCGTATGGAAAATGATTCATTACTAGCTCAACAGATCAGCGCTGCTCAAACTGAATTCATTCCTCCATGTCTTAAATGCATTGAACGCGAAACTGCTAATGCTTCACCAGAATCATCAAATGCTTTTATTGCTGCAAATTCTACAACTACACCTGTAGTGTCTATTTCCTCACTTGAGGAAAACACAAATGTTACTGATGAAAATGCAGGGTTGAAGGAATTGTATGTGATGGCATATACAAAAGCCTCAAAGGACATCAAACCCTTTGTGATGTGCTCAAAAAGCACATCTTGAACAGGAACCCGAGGAAAGAACGAATTGCCTTTGAGAGGAAATTATATGCTGATGGATCTTATTGGAAACCTGTGCAGTACCCCAAAACCTCATGGGTTGCTGCTATTGGGCCTCCTTTTGATCCATCTAATCTAACTGGATTTTCATGTGAATTATCCTATTCCTCGGATGAGTCATTTGACTCCAACTACAAACTGTTCAAAAATCAATCTGGTGAAGTATTTGCTCGATATGTTGGAACTAACTGCAGGAATGGCCCTCCTTTGAGGAAAATATGGGTTCCCAAAAGTTGTCTTGAAAATCTTCAGGTGAATGTCCTCATGACACCACCAATGAAGAATATGAACCCCAAATCAAAATCCTCAGGAGGACCAAAGTCTTCAAGAGGATCAAAATCCTCAACTGGTCAAAACTATGCTCATACCCGTGCTAATGCGTCTAGCATGCAGGGAAACTACAAGGAATATGAATATGAGCATTACTCTTCAAATCATTATGTTCATAAATCCTCAAACCAGTTCTCTATATATTCATATGAGTACTTTAACCCCCCCTACTCTTAAGAGAAGTGCATTAGCTTCAATGCCACCTTTCTCATATGGTGCTCGCAGGATGATGAATGCTTTGCCACCCCTTCAGATGTGGGTGGTGAAGAAATCGAACTAATCACTTCTGCAAGTCAGGTCTCCAGATGAAAATCATCATCTGAAGAATTTGTTGGAGACCTGAGGAAATGCTTGATAGGACGCAAGCTAATGTTGATGAAATAGAAATATTTCACACGTCCTTATAATTCTGTTGTGATGAAATTCTTGCCTGATGAAATTGATATCATATTCTCCAAATTTGAAGCATATGAGATGGTAAGCTATACTAATTCATCTACAGGATGACAAACCCAAGAACACTGAGTGGGTTCTTGATAGTGGTTGCGCACATCACATGACTGGTGATAAAAGCTTGCTGATGAATATGCCACTAACTCCATCACCTCTGAAGCAAATCACATATGTTGACAAAGGTAAAAGCAAGGTATTGGGACTTGGCAAAGTGGCTATTTGCAAGGATAGGCATATGGACAAAGTGATGCTTGTTGAATCCCTTGGTTTTAACCTCATGTCAGTCTTGATGCTTTTGTGATCTTGATATGATTGTTATCTTTGGTTGATATAGATGTGTAGTCATCATGGAATCTGACAGATCCAAAGTCTTCGAAGGTGTAAGAAGAGGGGATTTGTACATTGTTGATTTATCTACACGTCCTCAACCAGCCACTTGCTTACTAGCAAAAACCACAGAAGGATGGTTGTGGCACCGAATACTAGGTCATGGAGGCATGAGGAATTTGCACACGCTCGCAAAGAAGAAGCATGTCATCGGCATCGAATCAGTCAAATTCCTCAAGGATCATCTCTGCGGTGCATGTGAATCTGGGAAAATGACCAGATCCAAGCATCCCTCGAAGACTATCATGACCACTACTCGTCCCTTTGAATTGCTTCATATGGATCTATTTGGACCTACTCACTATGCCACACTAACCAATGCAGCATCTTTATATGGCTTCGTCATAATTGATGATTATTCGAGATATACATGGGTGCATATCATAGTGTATAAAACTGAAGTGTAGGAAATCTTCAAACGGTTTTCTTCAAGGGCCTCGATGAACTTTGGCATCAAGATCAAACATATCAGGAGTGATAATGGAACAGAGTTCAAAAACACTGGTCTTGATGATTATCTTGATGAACTTGGTATTACTCACGAATTATGTGCTCCTTATACTCCTCAGTAGAATGGTGTTGTCGAAAGGAAGAACAGGACTCTGGTTGAGATGCCAAGAACTATGCTTGAAGAATATCAAACTCCTCGTCGGTTTTGGCCTGAAGCAATCAACACTGCATGCCATATCATCAATAGGGTATATCTTCACAAATTCCTCAAGAAGACCTCATATGAACTCCTCACTGATAAGAAACCCAATATAAGTTATTTCAAAGTCTTCGGTGCAAAATGCTGGATTAGAGATCCTCACCATAGCTCAAAATTTGCACCTAAGACACATGAAGGTTTTATGCTCGGTTATGGAAAGGACTCGCACACTTACAGAGTCTTCAACAACTATCACAACAAAGTTGTTGAGACTGTAGATGTGCGGTTCGATGAAACTAATGGCTCGCAAAGAGAGCAATTGCCTTATGATCCAGATAAGCTGTCTCCTGAGGAAGCAATAAAGCTCAAGCCTACTGAAGACATTGTCCCATCTGAGGAAATTGATGAAAAACGATGCCCATCTCTGATAAAAACCAAGAAGATGCTCCCGAGGAAATTGTATCATCACCACTTCCTCAACCCAGACAAAATCCTCAACCAGCTCATCCGAGGATTGCAAACGAAGTAGAACTTGACAAAATCCTCAACGACATCAACGCGCCAGGTCCTCTCACTCGCTCAAAAGCTTCACACTTAGTTAACTTTTGTGGGCACTTTTCCTTTGTATCCATCATAGAACCCTCAAAAGTTGGTGAGGCTTTTCTGGAACCGGAGTGGATCCAAGCTATGCAAGACGAACTTCTTCAATTCAAGCTGAATGACGTATGGGAGCTCGTCAAACGACCAGATCCTCGCAAGCACAACATCATCGGCACCAAGTGGATTTTCCGAAACAAGCAAGATGAGGACGGTCAAGTGGTGAGGAACAAGGCACGACTTGTAGCCCAAGGCTACACCCAGGTTGAAGGAATAGATTTCGATGAAACTTTTGCACATGTTGCTAGACTTGAAGCTATTCGAATATTACTTGCTTATGCTAATCATCATAACATCACCTTATATCAAATGGATGTGAAAAGTGTATTCCTCAATGGTAAGCTTGAGGAAGAAGTATATGTTGCTCAGCCTCCAGGTTTTGAGGATCCAAAGAATCCAGACAAAGTCTTCATACTCAAAAAGGCTCTGTATGGCCTCAAGCAAGCCCCTCTGGCATGGTATGATACATTGAAGGAATTCCTCATGAAGAAAGGCTTCAAACCTGGTTCACTCGATCCAACTCTTTTCACAAAATCCTATGATAATGAGTTGTTTGTATGTCAAATATATGTCGATGATATCATATTTGGCTGTACTGACAAAAGATACAGTGATGAATTTGCCTACATGATGAGTGAAGAATATCAGATGTCCATGATGGGGGAGCTGAAATTCTTCTTAGGTCTTCAAATTCGTCAACAAAGCAATGGAATCTTCATATCACAGGAGAAATACCTCAAGGATGTTCTGAGGAAATTCGACATGCACGAATGCAAAGGTGCCAAGACTCCAATGCCTACCAACGGCCACCTCGGCACTGATGAAAATGGTAAAGATTTCGGTCAGCAGGTATACCATTCTATGATTGGCTCCTTATTGTATCTGTGTGCATCTAGGCCAGATATAATGCTTAGCGTTTGCATGTGTGCACGTTTTCAAGCAAAACCGAAGGAATCACACCATAAGGCTGTGAAACATATTCTTCGATACTTAGCTCACACACCAACACTAGGATTATGGTATCCCAAGGGCTCCAATCTTCATCTGGTAGGGTATTCTGATTCAGACTATGCTGGTGACCGTGTGGATCGCAAGTCAACTTCTGGCACATGTCATTTCCTCGGAAGATCACTAGTTTGTTGGTCCTCAAAGAAGCAGAACTGTGTATCACTCTCCACTGCCGAAGCCGAGTACATTGCTGCTCGTTCTTGCTGTGCTCAATTGCTATGGATGAATCAAACCCTCAAGGACTACGACATCAACATGAAGAATGTACCTCTCTACTGTGACAATGAGAGTGCTATCAAGATTGCATACAACCCAGTACAGCACTCGAAGACCAAGCACATCCAGATTCGTCCTCATTTTCTTCGGGACCATGTCCTCAAGGGCAATATCCTCATCGACCATGTGAAGACTGATGATCAACTGGCAGATATCTTCACTAAGCCCTTGGATGAGAAAAGGTTTTGCAAGTTGCGGTGTGAGCTAAATATCTTAGAATCTTCAAATGTTTTGTAAAAACATGCACACATCCTAACACTTATGCAAACTTGATGACTTAGATGTGCAACACATGATGAATCGATTTTCTTCAACTGATGAAGAATGTCACTCTGAATGTGAAGAAACTAACGAAGAAATTGATTCTCAGGGCCCTACGACAATTGTACGCGGCGTCTGTAATCAACATTCTTATATGGTGGGTAACGCCACCACCAATATGAAATTCCTCAAGTTGATTTTCTTCAAATGATCAATTTCCTCACAATGCATTTTTCTTCACAACAGCTGTTCTTCATTGTGATGATATACTACAAAATCTTCAAAAACACTTGATGACTTTCATTTGACTAGGTAGACTGTGATTTCTAGTCCTCAAGAGCATTCACTTGTGGCTATTTCTTGAAGTTGATGTTTCTGCTAAGTGAATGTGATCGGACCCTACTTTCCCTCTATGCTATACTTATCCAGTCTATTCAATTCTTCATATGCGTTCTATTTGAAACTTTGTTCAAAACCCTCACTGCGTCCTTGTGAGCTGATGATTTTGTAACGAAAATCCTCAAATGTTCAAAAATTGTTTCTGTAAAGACACAGTAACTGAACCCCCACTTCCCACGATCGGATAACCACTATCTCCACTATCTCCACCGCATCGTACGGGAGCTACACATGTCCTGCGGAGACGTAGAGTCAGGGGCTATTTGGTCCGACATTTTCGCGCCAAACAGTAACTTTTGGGCTATAAATATGTCCTTATCCCCCCTCGGCATCCTCTTCTTCGCCTCATCGCTCTCCTGCCACAGCACACTCCACCGAACCCTAGCGCCACCGCTGGTAGTCTCGTCGCCGGTGAGGAAGAGCTTCGCTACCTCGACTTCTTTGTCGTGAGAACCATGCCGGAGTCGGATCATCTTTGTCCGCCACCGCCGTAGACGTCCTCTGTCGCCAAGTTAGGGTGCATTGGACACTCGAACGAAGAGCCTCTCCACACACAACTTTCTGTGTTCTTCGTGCGCACCTTCCAAGGTAAATATATCCCATTTTTACAGCAAGTTAGATCTAAAATTTTACTTCCTCTATGTGAAATCTGTTTCTCCTCAAGATACGATGCACACTTGATTCCTCAAACACTACATATCACCACAATCATTGATGAACTATGCTAAGCATCTAAGATTATCACGAGATTCCTCAATTGTGCGAATTTTCGGATCTGTACAACTCTGGAACCCAAGAATAGTATGCTTAGACAAATTCCTCAAACACTAGTTATATTCCTCAAACTATCAAACTTTTTCATATTCTTCAAATCTGAGAACGCATATGACCTCTCCAAATTCCTCGCAACTATACTCTGTTCACAGGTACACACATGTCAGCTGATGAATCTCTCGGTTCTCATCACATTAACTCATTTGCAGCGTTTCTTGAAGAAAATCTTCAAGTCTCATCAGAATCCTCAAGAGTTCAATCTCATCGGAAAAATCCTCAACTGAAGAAAATGGAGGATGACAGAAAGTAGAAAGGAGGAAAGAAACTTGAGCAGAACACAGCTTTGGATATCCCTGAGGATATTTACTTGGCCTATTGCATACCTGATGAAAATGAAACAATGGCCAAGAGAAAGATTCGGCTGCAGAAGATAGAACGTCGATGGGCTAAGGAATGGAAGGAATACAAGTTTGTAACTGCCAAGTGTGCGAAGAAATTCGCCCTCAAGCCTCCTGGAAAACGGGCCCCACTTGAGGCTCATCAAGTAGCACATCCCTCAAGCCTCAAGACCATTGATGATTATCCGAATGAGAAGGCCAAGCATTTGGCTAAGCTTAAGAAGCAGGAGGATGCTGTAGTGAGGAAATTCAATGAATCCTCAGCTGCTGCCTCAACTGCAGCTACTTCCTCTGCTGCTGAGACCTCTGGTTCAGCGATTCCTCAACCACAGTCTGTGCCGTCAAAACCAAGGGCTCCAAAGCCTCAAGAGAAGTCTGCTCAGGCATGAGTTACGAAAACCTCAGCGCCAAAACCCTCAGCTCCAAAATCCTCAGCACCACCACCAAAGCCTCAAGAGATACCAGTACAGAAGCCGGTCATGAAGCCACTGACCGCCACCTCCAGCTCCTCACTCCCGGCTGCAACCAGCTCGGAGACAAAATCTTCACCACCTCCGATGAAGACTCAGGTGTCTGCTGAAAGAGCAACTCTGCCAAGCCCCGACAAAATCATCACAGTCCCGTCTGCATCAGAGGGCAGTGATGAATATGATGATCAAACCCTACAAGCGATAATCAGAAACAAGCAGGAAAGGGTAGCTCAAGCATCAGGAAGCGCCATTCCTCTGGCCATGGACCCCAAGGTCCTCCTAGACTACATAAACATCTGGTATGAGGACCCAAACACTCCGCTTGATGATTTGAAACTTCCCCCTGGCATCAACCACATGGTGGCCACTTTCATCAATGAAGCCAAGTGGAAAGAACAGCAAGCCAAGCAGGCCAAGGTTGCGAAGCTTAAAAAGGAGAAATTCCTCAAGCAGAATCTCCTCAGCTTGACGCCTGATGCACTGGTGTCAACACAGGCTGAGTTGAAGAATTTGACTGATAAGTACTCCAAGCTGTCAGATCGTCAGAGTCTCAAGAGCAATTTCATCAAGCTGGCCACTAAATCTGTTGATGACTACAACAAGAAGGTTGCACCTCCAGCACCAACTCCCTAGCCCTTGATTGAAGAGCCAGCTGATGAATCTCCTCAAGCTGAGGAAACTCCTCAATCTTAGGAAATACACAAAGAAAGCCGTGTGGATGTACCGGCTATTGAAGAAATCAGCATGGAAAATCCAGCTGATGAACCTGCTGCAGCTGGTGAGACTGCCCCTGACCCAGCTGCTTCATCAAATCAAGCTGATGACTCTGCCCCAGCTGGTTCCTCAAAGCCAGCTGAAGAATCGGTCAAGAGAACCCCTTCACCAAAATCTTCAAAGGTGAAGAAGATGACTCCGTCTGCATCAAACGTGAAGGAAACCAGGGCTGCTGAGAAGGAAGCCAAAAAGAGAAAGGCCTCCTGAGCAGAAGAAGAAACAGAGGCCAAGCGCCTCAAAGCGCTTGAAGATAATGCTCCACTGGACCCTATGCCCCTCAATGTCGCTCCGTCTTATGAAATGGTCATCCTTTATGACCAAGCGAAAGGGACAGATGAGGAAATGAAGGATGCCGCATCTGAGGAACACACTGGCGAAGAAATTCGTATTGACGACAGTCCTCAGCCCTCCATTCCTCAGGAAGTAACCGCACAAGGATCAGCTGCACCAGCTGATGAAACTGCATGTGTCACCAAGCCAGCTGAGGAAGAGCAAAGTGAAATTCCTCATGCTGATAAAATTCAAAGTCCTGAGCAAAATCCTCAAGATGAGGAACAGGCTGACCCAACTGCTCCACCTGAGAAAGATAAACCTATTCCTCACCCTGCTGCCCAGCCAGAGCAAGCTCCTTAGCCTCAAGCCCCAGCTGATGAAATTCCTCACTCTGAGGACAATGCTGAGGAAAATGCACCTGATCAAGACAATGCCTTCATCGTGCTCAACCCCGAGACTGCAATTGTTGTCTCCCCTCCTGTTCCTCAGCAAAATCTTCAGCCAGTTCAGCGTCAGCCATTCTCCAAGCGACCACTGTTTCAAAAGGAGAATTTCTTTGAAGAGTGCATGTACTTCATTGGAGAGAATCCCTATGACAAGCCTCAAATGAGGCATTTGAAGTTTTGGATGAGTACACAGCTGAGTTACTATGCCTCTGTGTTGTGTGGAAGAAACAAGATATTCCAGCACATGCATATTCCTCACGTTAAACTTGAAACAATACCGTGCCTAGCTCCAGTCCTCAATGTACTCCATGACGCTGGTCTGCTGCCAATGTGCTCCGACATCTCTGATTGGAACAGTGAGCTCATTCTTCAGTTTTATGCCACTCTTCACATATCTGGTAACCCTGAAGACATTAACACCTGGGTGTTTGACTGGATGACACGAAACACTCACTACAAGGCTCCTGCTACTGAGCTCCTCCGTGAACTGCCTGTACCAATTCCCTCAGAGGAGGCTGTGAAGCTTTACGGTGAGCGTGAGCTGCCCAACGGGATGATGGAAGTCCTCATGAAGCCTTTGGCTGAAGGACAATCACCGAGAAAAACCTTCCTCATCCACGAGCTCAAATATACACCAAGGTCTGTCTACAGAATCCTCTGCAGTGTGCTCGCGTCGATCAAAGGCCATGATGATGAATAAGATGTCGTAGGCATCATGAAGAATATCCTCTTAAACATCATCCATGGTATTCCTATCAACATCCATGATTTCTTCTTGAGGACTTTGGCCGACAATGCTATGTGTCCATTGGATCACAAGATATATGCCCCATGGATCATGAGATTCATCAGGACACGGACAGGCATCAACTTCCATGCTTATTTCCAAAACCATGTTGGTTATATGACTCCTATCTAGGTCGACAAGAAGACTTTCGAGCCAGTTGAAGGAAAAGGCAAGTCAGTGATTGATGAAGGCAGTAGGCCCCTTGATGGCCAGTTTAGAGAGCCAGAAGCTTATTCTTCATTGGATGATACTGAGACTCGCCCGGCAAGCCCCGTTCCTCCTCGCGTGATGAATACAAGAGAGCTCCTCCTCAGTCTTCACCAGAAGGTGGATCGCAATCACAAGTGGGTCAAACGCCAGTTTGGCGCCATTGTGAAAACCCTCACTGAAACACAGAACTCTGTGAAGCTTAACCATCACTATCTGCATGAGGTTTTTGATCGCACCTGGGCTACACTTGCACATCTGAAGACTCAGACAGAGCTTGAAGAAATGGACTTTGAGCGAGACTTTTACTAGTCGTGGCCTCCCAAGAAGAAGTTCAGGCCCATTCCAGTTCCAGACCTTGAAGATAGTTCCTTTTCTTCATTCCGCACTGCTGAAACTGATGAAGAACAGCTCGACACTGCTACCGGTCCAAGGAAGAAGACTACTCCCAAGAAGCATCACGCCTCTTCATCAACCGCCAAGAAGTGAAGTCTTCACGGGCGTTAGTCCTCAGTTTGTCCCTTTTTGTCACTTGATGACAAAGGGGGAGAAACTTGAGAGTTAGTCTTCAAGCGGGATATTTTGGGGCTTATAAACTATATTTAAGTTACAAACTCTTGGCCCTTCTGAAGTTTTTATGTAATGAGTTGTAACTTAAGCCCGATGGTACTCTGACGCTTTTGAACATTTTTCTTCGCATGCTTATTCCTCAAGTTTTAATGCACGCATGCTGGAATTCGTCAGATACCATTTGTCATCATGCATCTTCATTTTCTTCATACGATATGTTACATGTATGCATGATTTACAAGACTCAGGGGGAGATCTCCATGATATATATCATAAATGTGCATTTGCTGTGAAAAGCAAAATCCTCAAGATATGCACATCTTCACGGGGAGTCTCTCTGAATCTTGATTTCAAATTCCTCAAATGAGTATTTACACTTCATATTTTTTATCCCTGTTGAAGACTTAACCTAATTGCCATGAACCACCGAAAAGGGGGAGATTGTAAGTGCATCTAGTGCCCCTTAGTGATTTTGGTGGTTTGAAGACTTATAGGTTAAGTATCTAATGTGTTTATGAGTGTACACAGGATCTATAAGTCACTGAGGAGTTTGATATATTTGATGAATATCGACCCCTAAAAATGTATATCTTCGGTTGAAGAAATTGGTCTGAAGCTGAAGAATTGAATCGCGAAGAATCTGCGATGAAATTGATATTCCTCATGAAGATATTGAAACTGAGGAATTCGGTGTGTCCTGAAGAAAATCATTCTCAAGACTTTGAAGCATGAAGATTTACTCTTTCTGTTTTATTTTCTTCACACTTGAGTAATAGGAACACCGTACTGTTAAAGGGGGTCGAAGTTACACTTTGGAATGAATTTCCTCATGATGCTCAACCCAAGCCTAATCCTACCAAAAGCCTCAAGTGAGGAATACGAGTGACATGAGGACTCTCATAGTTGAGGGTTCCGACCGTTTCGATAGCCACGCCACATCATTGGTCTTATCCACACCAACGGTCATATTATTTAAGGGCATTAGTGTCAAATCATGTCGGGATGCTCCCAGGCTATAAATAGCCGCCCCCACAACCATTAGCTGGTTGGCTGCTCCATTAGAAACTGACACTTGTCATAAGAGCAACCCAATTCCTCAAAGTCCTCGAGAGTAATTCATCAGTGAGGAAATACCTCATACACCGAAACCACAAAGCAAACCTAGTGATTGAGCATCACTGAAGAAGTTGTTCCTGTGTAGGACTGAAGCCTTTTACCTTTGAGGACTGTGCATCCTCCAGACGGTTAGGCGTCATGGTCTAGAGCTTTCCAGCAGTCAATTGTGGATCGCCGGGTGACCAAGTTTGTGAGGGTTTGGAAGTCTGCCGTGAAGACTTACCACGAGTGTTGGGCGAGGACTGTGTGTTCTTAGCCCAAGGAGAACACGGTAGTGACTGTGTGTCACGGGACTGTGTGTCCTTTGGTTTCAATACCAAGCCGCTCCAAACCAGATGTACGACTGTCACAGCAGTTGGAACTGGGTCATCAACTACTGTATTTGCCGTGAAAGGGGTTCTAATTCCTCAACTCCTTACTTTCCTCAGATTATGTGTTGGTGACTTTCACTACTACTGTTTGAAGAATTTGCTGAAGACTTTCTCTGAAATTCCTCAACCCCAAATTCTTCATGCTAGTTAATCCTCATCTGTTTTCTGCGTGCCTGCTCAGTGTGCAATCTGTTTTCACATTCCTCACTCTGAAAAACTGATGTTGTGAAACTTTGCACTTCTGGTCCTTTACTGTTTCCGCTGTAAGTTAGTCATCAGTGAGGAATTTCCTCAAAAGGAATTTCCTCAGTGATGAAATTCTAAAAATCTCCTATTCACCCCCTCTAGTTGATATAACGCACTTTCAGGGTGAGGTAGTAAAATGAACTGATTGTTCAAAGTGCTCTAAGTTAGCCACCAAAATACTTAGTCATTTTTCCCACATAACCATTCTGTCAAATTCCACATACACAAATTCCGTGTCATCAACTTTCACATTTTGGACCCAACGAGTTTGACCTCACACAGAAACCCTACCCATTCCCACCAAATCGGTGCAACTGAATCCGTATCGGTGCTACCGAGTACAGGTGACAAACTTTCTGGTGCCTCGATACACAAAATCAGAATTTATGAGTTTGAGTATAGGTGCCACCGAGTTTGGCGATATGACCGTTAGCCACCTTTTCGGTGCCACCGAGTTTCATATATCGGGCTCACCAAGTTTCAATAGTTCACACCTTTGTGCTAGTCGGTACCACCGAGTTTTCAACTTCGGTGTCACCGAGTTTGCCACTTTGTGTGTAACAGTTAGATTTTGTGTGCTGCCTATATATACCCCTTCACCCACCTCTCATTCGTGGTGAAGCACTGAGAACACACACTTCATATCCAGATCCATTTTCTGAGAGAGAACCAGCTACTTATGTGTTGAGACCAAGATATTCCACTCAAATCATTTGAATCTTGATCTCTAGCATCTCCAAACTGCTTTCCACCAAATCAACCTCTCCTACCTACTCATATTATGTGAGAGAGTGATTTTTTTTTTGATGAGACTATCTTTAGAAGCACAAGAGCAAGGAGTTCATTGATCTATCCCATTTATTAACTTTTGGAGGTGGTGCCTCCTAGATTGGCTAGGTGTTGCTTGGGAGCCGTCTACTTCGTGTTGTGGAGTTTAACCAAGATGTTTGTATGGGCAAGGAGATCGCCTACTTTGTGAAGATCTACCGTGGGTAAGGCTAGTCCTCCATGGACGGAAGCCGTGGTGGAATAGACAAGGCCGCTTCTTTGTCGACCCTTCGTGGACTCTCGCATCCATTACCCTCCGTGGGTTGAAGTCTCCACTAACATGGACGTACGATAGCACCACCTATCGGAACCATGCCAAAAATCATCGTGTCAACCTCATGAGTTTGATCTCCCTACCTTACTCCTTTACTTTACAATTGCATGTTTTACTTTTCGTTGCTACACTCTTAAAACTGCATGTGTAGGGTGTACTTGACTTGCTATAAGTGCCATAGCTGCGTCTGAACTAAAATTGGGAAAAGGCAAAAAATATCTTGTCAAGTAGTCTAATCACCCCCCTCTAGACATACTTTTGATCCTACACATCCATTTCCAAAGTAGTCCGCCAGGCTCAGTCCGAAGTGTCGGGTGGCCTGCGAGAGCATCAGGTACTGACCTATCTCGTGTATCTTGAGGGCCACTTGGATGCCACAAGATGAGGTGTTCCCACGGAGGCCCTCTGCCATAGTTCTCGTTCTGCGTTGCCGCTTTGGGATGCACTAGTATAGTAGGGGGCGAGTTTCCAGACTGATTATCCTTGTATCCAGCGGTCCTCCCAGATAGGGGTTGTGAGTCCATCGCCAAGGACCATAGTGGTAGTTGCAAAGAACATCGCAGTCTCCTCTTTAGAGAACTATAGGTCTAGTCCTTGCCATGCTCGTTCGGTGTCCGTGCGGGTAAGCCAAATCCATCGCAGCCGAAGAACCAGATCGGTGCGCTCCACATCATGGATCCCAAGGCCACCATATTCTACGGACCGACAGGTGTGGTGCCACTTGACATGGCAGTGCCCTCCGTTGGCGGTGGCGCGGCCGGCCCATAGAAATCCATATTGTATTTTCATGAGCTGTTTTGTGGTCTTCTTTGGAGAGTCAAATGCGAGCAGCTGATGAATCGGGACTGAGCTCAGATCGGACTTTACCAGCGCTAGTCGCCCAGCTTTGTTCATGAGCCATGCCTTCCATGTCGGGAGCCTGGCTGCCACCGAATCGACGAGGGGTTGCACCTCGGCGGCAATGGGATGACAGAGCGTCAGCGGGATGCCCAGGTAAGTGATAGGTAATTCAACCCCCGGCCATCCCAGTTGAGTGATCATCTGTGCAGTGTCGGGGTTACCATGGAGGATGGTAGCTAAGCTCTTGGCATAGTTGACTCTGAGCTCGGTTGCTCTGCCAAACAGGGTGAGGATCCCCTTGATGGAAGCCACATCGTCCTGCGTGGCGTGGCAGAATACCATGGCGTCATCGGCGTAGAGGGAGATAGTCGGGATGACGCGTCGGTGGTGAAGCGGGCGCAGTATGCTGCAACCATGAGCACGTCGAATGAGGCGGCTAAGGGTGTCAACGACGAGCACGAAGAGTTGTGAGGACATCGGGTCTCCCTGGTGCACGCCACAACGAAGCAAGATGGGTGGGCCGGGCTCACCGTTGAGCATGACACATGTGTTGGACGTTGCAAGTAAAATCTCCATCCACTCCGAGAACCTGGTTCCAAACCCATACCGGGAGAGAACCTTGAAGAGGAAAGGCCATGATATGGAGTCGAAGGCCCACATGGGATCTAGTTTCAGCATGATCCGCGGATCCTTACGTTAGCATAGCAACTTGAGAGATTTCCTAACCAGGACGAAATTGTCATGGAGACTCAAGTTGGGTATAAACACGTTCTGGTTGTGGGTGACAAGGCCATCTAGTCTGGTGACAAGCCTGAGCGATAGCACCACCTTTGTGAATATTTTTTCCTTGAGATGTATCAAAAATCGGTCGGTAGTCGCATAGTTTGCTGGCGTCGGCGTATTTGGTAAGCTGGGTCAGTAGCGCCTAGTTAATCTTGTAGAAGCCGCGGCCTCATAGCTCATACAGCTCCTAGAAGACGTCCATGATGTATTGTCGAATAGTGCTCCAACAAGCTCTAGGAATTCGGCTGTGAACCCGTCCAACCCAGGTTCTTTCTGTGCCATGAGTAGTTTGCGGCGTTCCATATCTCCTCATGGCCGAATGGTGCATCTAGAATTGTTAGGTCGCATGGCTCGATGAGGTTGTCCAGGTTCAACGAGCATTCACAGTCAGTAGGACGGCCCAAGAGTCCAAGAGTTGGTCGAAGTGCGCGAACGCTGCTTGCGCCATCTCTTCCTGATCCGTGATGGTATGGCCGTCGACGGAGAGGGCGTGCACCTTGTTTTTCTAGCGATGGTAAGAGCATTGCCTATGAAAAAAGGTTGTGTTGGTGTCGCCATCCTTGAGTGTGGTGATGCGGGAGCGCTGCCTGGCAACGGTGCGCTCGAGGGAGGCCAGCCCAAGGTAAGATATGTTGAGCTGCTTCTATAACCAGTATTCTTGGAGCGAGAGCACACGTTCTTCTTGGGCCTTGTCAAAACGCGAGATGAGCTCGCGGGAGATCGCCATCTTGTCCCGGATATAGCCGGTGGATTTTGCATTGGAGCTGGTAAGCTTGCACGCTGTAGCGTGAAGGTGCAACATCAGGCGGCGGAAGGGGTCCTGGTCGTGCACCGACGTGTAGTTCAATTTGATAGTAGTTAGTGTATATATTGATTTCATTTAGTTACATTAGCACGGAGCCACGGGTGGGGTTTGGTAAGGTACGCTGATCATGGTCAATGCAGGTCAAATCGTCCACGTGTTTCGGTGCACATCGATAGCTCAAGCCCCACCGTAGGAAACTAGAAGGTGCCATTTTTTTTCTTCGGAACCGCTAGGGATCAGACTACTGATCCCTATCATCCCATCGGACCACCCCTTGGCCGTTAGATGTGAGCCTGAATGGATGATGGATGAAGCACATTTGCATGCTTCCCACCCCTTTAGGAAGTTACCAAAAGAAAAAACTACATGTGTTTGGAGTTTCCAAGACATAATCCAATTTACGTATGTCGAGGTTTGAGTGCTTCCGAAAATCACTCACAGTTACTGATTTACACGTAACCAATTTCATTTGAAGGAAACAAATCAAATCCGGCATCTTGCTTCCTTACGATATGCATTGGTCTTTGGTTTTAGGAAACGGATAAAATCTGACAGCTTACCTCCTTACGAAGAAAAATCCGTGCTCCGCGCAACTAATACGTGCATCCACCCTTTCTTGTAATGGTGTCTATCAGTTTCATAACAAATTAATTTATGTTTCGTTCATTGAAGAATTTTCTTCTGTGGTAAATGATATCTGCTTTGATTTATTTGAAAGTTGATGTCCTTTGTAATGCGATATTTTGTTTCAAAAGAAAAAGTATCTTGCTTCTATAAACTGAGAATTAGTTTAAACATGCTTCCATCAAAAAGGAAATATTCCACATGTTTGAGGAGGGATGAGTCTTGTTTCCATCTACTAGACAATTGCTTCCAGCAAAGAGAAAGATAATTCCAGTCATAACTACACATGGTTGTAATTCACCTGAAGGATTTGTTTGCAAGGAGAGAAAAAATGCTACTGTCAAATGGAGTCATATTACACATGGTTCTAATTCAAATGAAAATTTTGTTTGCGAAGAGAGAAAAAATGCTACTCCCAAATGGAGTCATAATTACACATGGTTCTAATTCAAACGAATGATTTGTTTGCAAAGAAAGAAAAAACTTCTATTGTCAAATGTAGAGTGCTTCAAGTCAAAGTAAAATTGCTTCCATGCTTCGAATTTCACTAATTAGCCATCATGTGATGGAGGGTCTCATCCAGAGTGCCAATGGGTACAAGCTGAGGTGCCCTTGCCCGAGCGCTTCAACCTTCATTGTGCCGTCTTGGAGGTTGTATACCCTCATATCCCGGACATCTGAGCCATGTGGGTCTTTGTGTGCACTTGCCTTGTCATCTCTGAAGTAGATGCGTCCAACATCGATCCCTTAGCGCCCCTCGTTAGCATAGAAACATATGTGAGAAATCGTAAGGTAGAAAGCATGGCTAACACAAATAAATGATTTGATGCTATAACACACTAACATAATAGAATTTTGATACCAGAAGTCTACACGCTTGACAAGAAAGATTTGGGTGCCCAAATTTAATGTTCACAAAACATTGTTCTATTGTGGCACTACATTTCTACATTAGAAGCATATAGTAAAAAAAATCAAGGAAGACTGATTAAAATGAAGCGCTAACTTGGTAGTATTCAACAGGTTATTATTCACTAATTGAAGCATACTCTGTGGATCAAAGAAGCATATGTATTATAGTATAGAAGCGCTATAGATAAGAAGCATAAAATAGTGCTCTCGATACATAAGTAGTACTTTGAAGCATGGATATTTGAAAGAAAAAATATCAATATATGCACAATCAAAATACACATATATTCTAGATGCTTTAGTGAACCACTAAATATTGTAAGCAACGAGCCCCCAAGAAGGGAATAAAGCAATATATGCACATAGTGATATCAAACAACATAAGATGAATGCATGGTAGCATTATGAGCATCGATCGGTTTGTGTTGCCACCATACAAACTGAACCTATTATAAACCATTATAAGATGAAGGCATGAAGCAATTTTCTAGACGACCGTATCAAAATGAGTACAATGTAGAAGCACACACGTATGAAGCTGGAAAATAATGCAAAGGATGCATTATTAGTGTTTGCTGGAAGCATGAAATTTCAAAAAAAGAAAACAAGAAATTATTTGCTGCCAACCGTGGTTACATATATTTGAAAGCCGTGTATACATAAGCAATAGAAGAAAAAATTCTCAACATTTGTCAACTCCATTATAAGCACTGGATATTGAAAGAGAAATAGGCACAATTGTTGGATATGACTATGTGTTATCTAAATATCTAATTATGGCTCCATCAACACATGGGTGGCCTAAGACATGAACAAGAAAATACTAGGGAGACCATGATCATAAATAACAATGAGTAACCGACTGTTGGATGATAAACAAACCAAATTGTGTCGCAAAGAATACAAATAATCAAATCAGGGGCTATCGATGCAGAGCAATACCTTCGATTTTGAGATGGGCGCTTCGACTAGGGGGGTATTTTTGCAATCCATTGTCGGTTCTTGAGTCGGCCCCTACTACTCCGGCAGCCGATCCATCTGATTTGTAACCTGTAGAAGCAAAAATCGTAGTTGAGGATGGGGGCTCGACCCCCTAATGCTAGGATGGCAAACCTCCTATCTCGCAGGGATTAAAATCGATGGAGAGAAGGATGCGATGAAAGTGCTACTCAACGACAAGGAGAGAAGGAGGAGAGGGGCGGAGCTGAGTGGTGAGTATGTTGTGCTGTTGGACAAAGAGGACATGAGATCTCGAAGATGCAAGTTTGGTGCGCTCGGGATGGAGGAACAACTCAGGACTGTGCCGCCTGATTGGAAACTAGAGGGATTAAGGGAGAGGGTTACGTGCGGACTTTGCAGGGATTAGGACCTTGTCGATATACTTTTTTAGATTACCCTAGTTGACATACACACAAGAAGCACAACTTTTGACCGTTGGATTTCAGTTAGATCAATGGAGTCTGGAAGGTGCGCAGCCGGAGACGTGGGTGGGGATGTAGATCGCTAATTACAATAGTTTCCTTAACATCGTTTTGTTAGTACGCTTAACAACCATACAACCATTAGATTACTGATCTGACGCCTATAATTCCTAGTTGGATCGGCCCTCTCATCCTTTTATAGGGGTACTAGATGAAACGATTTCGGACGCAATCACATTTCTATACGACAAGCGGGCCGAGTGATTTGGTTGGTCGAGCATGAGCAACTCGATGCATCGCTATCCCATGTCTTGCGTTGACCCTCGCTCACCCTTGTATCTCGTCTTCTTCCTCCCGATCTCCTTCTCCCACCCAGTCGCTCGTCGTCGACAAGCTGAAGTTGCATGCCCGTTGCAGCTCCTCGTTGTCGCTCCCCGTTACCGACGAGCTGAAGATCCTACGGCGACTCGCCCGCAATCGTGCCATGGAGGCGAGCGATGAGCTCCTGCGGTGATGGGCGACATGTGCTTGCGAGCGCGGCTGCCCAAGCGTCCTTTGCCGTTGCAAGCTGCGTTGACGATGGCTGCTTTGTTCGAACCATGACCACATTGACCTGCAACGGCCACTGCCCGGCCAGCTGCAACGGCGACGCCCATGGCCGCGGGGATGTTGCGACTACTAGCGCTAGAAGCTGCAAGCTCGTCGCGGGAAGCTACAACCGGTGTTGACATTTGCTACAACCGGTGTCTGATTTTGCTACACTGCACAAGCCTACGTCGGGATTTTTTGCTACAACCGTTGTCACGCCATGCTACAACCAACACATACAATTGCTACAAACTACTAAACCAAAACTGGAAGCAACCAACGTTTTTGCTGCACCGTCGGAGCTGCCGCAAGGCTAGCTGACCACATACAAGGCAGCAAGGGGGCGCGGTGTTGCAAGGGGCACGCGGCTTGGTGTCGAGCTGCATCTAGCTTGGCGCTGACGCGGCTGCACCTCGCACAACCGAGAGCTTTGACGGTCACCATGGCCAGCTGGGGAACCATGTTCGCGTTTGTTGCAACCATCGACAGAAAACGCTTCAACGGTATGCGAAAAATATTTGAACCGACAATAGAGAAAGCTTCAACCAGGCACTTCGTCCATCCATTTAACTCCACTCCGACGAGGCGAACCTCCACCCTGAAAGCTGCAACCAGCTGATCGAAAAGCTGCAACCGTCGTCTAATTTTGTTACCACCGGCGATGAATTTTGCTACACTGTCACAACGGAGCTGCTGCCTACTACGGTGATGCCTTTTTTTTGTCAACCGTCCCTTGGATTTTCTACAACCAAAGAGGTATTTTTCTACATGCATCATGGCGGAGCTGGGACCGACGGCGAGGGCCGCGACTGACGATGACGGGCGGCGAATAGGGAGGACCGACGATGAGAGAAGATGAGAAGGCTAGGGTGTGGCGTGTGCGGGGGCGTCACCCTTATTTTTCTTTCTTTCTTTCGTGTGGGGGGTTAAAGATGGAATACGGAAGAGGAGGGGAAGATCTGATGGCTACACGCGTGCAAATCGAACGGATCCAGATTGACCGGCCAAAATATTGGGTCACCACATAGTGTTGCCCTTAAACAAAAAAAGCATCCACGATGTGCAACCAGTATGACAAACGTGTGCTATCAGATACCTGCTAGGAAGCGTTACCCCCACATCACCGCACATGTCCCACTAATCCAACCCCTATTTGTCTTAACTTGCATTTACCCACGTTAATGCATCCATCCACATCAGCAACTATTGCCGCCAACCGAACAAAAGCTGACCAACAAGTATTGATTCAAAAATATTATTTCCTCCTTTCCGGTTTATAGGGTTCATCTCAAAAAAATTAGATTTTCATTATATTAGACTCATTTTGAGTCTAATTGAGTTAAGTGCTTTAAGTCTGACATCATATTCAATTCATAGAGTTTAGAGAAAGCAAATGAATGGTTATGCATGCATCGTTTTTAAATCCATCATGCAAGTCCAATAAAAAAATAGGATGCTATTTTTATTGTCTCGAAAATTGAATATGTGAGAAATATTTCGTTGGCTAATTAAAACTAGTATCATTCACTCACAATTCACCTTGATTGATGAGATTTTGAATTTAAGCTTTTTAAATCGAAAAGGAGGGAGTAGTACGCAACCATCTCCTAGGTCGTTTCTGCTTCCGTAGTCTGAAACATAGGAGGCAGTTTAAGAGCCCAGATGCACCGTCTTATTCTCCTCCCCATCATAATATTTTGTTGAGCGAACGGAGTCGTCTTTAGGTTATTTCCAATGCATTGAAGCTAAGAGAAGGTGCTAAACATATTTAGAAATTCAGTAATCAAAGTCCTTAATGCATAGGTGCTTAACTTGTTGTAGCTAAACATACTCTATTTAATGATTTAGTTACTAAAGTTCTTCATGTATTGGTGAACTTTCTTTCATTTAAGTATTTTGCCTAGGTTTACGCGTTTGGCATCCTTTTATTAGAGTCATCACATCCATCTCTCTTCTTTTAAATACCATAGCAAAAAAGCCCGTGCGTTGCAACGGAAGAGAAAATAACACACGCTTTGAACGTAGTATATTTTCACATGGCATCATATTTGTGTTGTCGACGATGGCCTCAGTGCTCACACAACGAAAACGCGTTTGAATGTACAATCACTCGGAATAAGATGAAAAATATGTCGTTTCTCCCCACGAGATTTTCCAAAGGTGTGCATGTGTGATTAACGATGTTTTCTTTCTTCTCAATTTGGTTTTAATTTAATGGATATTTATTGCAATTCGTATGGTCGTCGGAAAGAGAGAAAAAAAGACCGTGCACTACAGATTAAGTTTGCATTAAAAATAATATTTAAGAAGTATTCAATAGCTAAAAATAACATCCTATTTAGATTCTACACATTTTTTCAATCAAATTTCATATATAACATGTTAAAATCGGAGGTACGGTTTAAAAGATATGGATAATTTTGTTTTAGATAAAATATGGATTGATTAACTGAAAAGTCAGCATTTTTTTTGTTAAAACAAAAAAACGTTTCGACTGACTTAAATAGGGACGGCGGGTTGATTACCTGAAACATCAGGGAGTTTTCTGTAAAATGCAAAAAAAAACGGTTCGGCTCTGACTAAAAGATGGACCGCGGGTTGATTATCAAAAACTGTGAGGACTTTTCTGCAAAACGACAGAAAACGGTTTGATCTGATTTAAAGTTGGACTGCGGGTTAATTAACTGACACTGCGAGGGCTTTTCTGCAAAATGACCGACGACGGACGACAGAAGCGCTGCGCGCTTTATTATTAAGGGAGATGCCACATTAAATTTCTGGTCTATGTGACAGCCTTAGCACATGTAAGGTGAAGCATTGGAGGGGCGTTGGATCTCCACATCTCATCTTCGTTCATGTTCTCTAGCAAGTTGTTGCCGTCTAAACCAACCTCCAACACGTGCGACCTAATCACTACTCAAAGATGGTGCCCCGTAGGCCGTAGCTAGGGATCGAGCTTGTAGTTGGATCGAGCTTGTAGTTCCGTGCTCCTAGATGGTGCCGCCGCATGCCGATAGTGCATCGATGGTGCCCCATGTTGAGGACCGAGCCCCGACACGGAAGAGAGGCTTGATGCCTACTACTGCGCCGCTCCAACACGAGGCGGACCTTCATGGTGCCCTGCGTCAGCTCTGCCCAGCCAGTCTCCTCCGATCATCTAAATCAGGTTCCCCAGCCGCATCTCCGTGTTGATGGGTGGCCTAAGACAACTTTTTTTTTCTGGTGTACGTCCCTCTCCCTCCCCTTCTCCGTGTTGGCCCTCCCTGTTGACACAAGGAAACCCTAGATGAACGCAGTCGCCCACCTTTCCATCTGTTTCCCCGGCTTGCCGTCACCGAAGGAGCGGTCGGCAAAGCCCGTGCTGGCTCCGGTGAAGGTGGCGGTGGGGCCCTTTCGTGTCCCTCGCCTGCAAGCTTGGTGAGGTGGCGGCCATGGACGGTGCGGGACTCGCGTGCGCGACACAGGGGACCTTCGCGGCGCACGGCATGCGGCTTGCTGCGGCGGCGCGCGGCGGGAGGCGGGACGAGGTCAAGGCGGCGCGGGACTCGCGGACTCGCGAGGTAACATCGAGCGACGCGGTGGCTCTCGGCGGCGCACAACAGACGGTTTGCTGCCACGGTGGCGTGCGACGGGAGGTTGGCTGCGGCGGCAGCGTGGACAAGGCGGCGCTCTCTCCTTGATCTGGTTTGGGCTCGGTGGTGCTCCCCTCGGTCGACGCTAGCACTACATGCTTGCGACTGGAGGAGGTGCGGGCGGGGCCTCCCTGGTGAGGTTCCACCCAGATCCCGCGCATGGTGGCGCGGGCTAGTGTGATTCATCGCATGTGTGGTCCGATTCTTGAGTACGGCAGTGCAGAGCTATTTGCTTTGGTACGTTCGTGCCCAGTTTAGGCGAGCGGAAGCTTGGGCCAGTCAGATTTCGGCGCGGGCCCGGCCAGATCCAGCACGCGGCAGTGCGTGACGTTTCCGCCCAATGCCTGCGCGACCCTGTGGGTCGGCCAGATCCGGCGGGGTCCCAGCTTGTCCTACGCACGACGGTGTGGGTCAGCCAGATCCGACGGGGTCCCAGCTTGTCCTGCACACGACGGTGTGGGTCGGCCAGATCCGGCGGGGTCCCAGCTTGTCCTGCGCGCGACGGTGCGAACAACCAAGTCGGCGTGGTTTCCGCTCAGCTCCGATGTTCAAATCGGTCTCGGTGGTCCATGTTCGGTCTCCTTTCAGCGCGGTGGCGTTTGGGTATCCTCGAAGGTTGAGATGGTTTGTGGGAGACTCGACTCCGGATGAAAATCTTGCAACGACTTTGTCGATGCCGGTGGCAACGACGTCCGTGAATGTCGCTATCCTTCTTGAAGGTGCTACTGTGGATCTTGTTGTAAATCGACATCGCGTGTCTAGTGGTCTTTGGATGAAAACCTAAGATTTGGCTATGCCGCATCGAGTGACGGCGGTGTGTGCGATATCGCTACCTCCTTGGAGGCATCACCTTGAAGACCTCGACGACGGCTTTTCGAGGGTGTGCGTGGATGTTGGTCGGGCTTGGGTATGTGTGGTAGTGAGGGGAGTAGCTTGTAGCTGGCCGTTGGCCGGTGGTTGCGACTTGCAGTGATCTTAACTTAGTTTTAGCTAGGTTTTTTGCCCGTCTGTTAGGGTTTTAGCCCGGTTTTCCTTTAACTAACTGAGCGGTCTCTCTGTACCAGTTCTCTCTGATCAATGAATATAGCAGCTCTACTGCAATCGTTCAAAAAAAAGTTCCCCAACCACAGCTACCCTCCACAACCCACCCCCCGTTGTCGCATCCCCACCAAAAACATTGTTGCTACTCATCGTGCAGCCCGTCAGCCCTCCTTCCTTTGCCTGGGTGTGGTGTTGGGGAACGTCATATGGTAAATAAAATTTTTCCTACGCTCACCAAGATCAATCTATGGAGATCAACATTTACGAGGGAGGAGTGCAGTTACGTACCCTTGTAGATCGCTAAGCTAAAGAGTATATAACGCAGATGATGTAGTCGAACGTCTTCGCGATCCAATCATGATCCGTCCCGTGATCTCATCACGATCCGTCCCGCGATCCCATCACGATCCATCCTGATCTAGTGTCGAACGGACGGCACCTTCACGTTCAGCACACGTACAGCTCGATGACGTTCTCCACCTCCTAGATCCAGCAAGCGAGGGTGGATAGGTAGATGAGTTCTCCGTCAGCACGACGACATGGATGCGGTGGTGTGGTGGAGCTGTTTTAGCAGGGCTTCACCAAGCAATACTGAAACCGATCTAGAGGAAGAAGACGATATATGGAGGATGGGACAACACATGGCTTTTCAAGTGGTGGCTACCCTCAAAACCTCCACTATATATAGGAGGAAGGGGTAGGTGGGCTTGCCTTGGCCCGTCCTCCAAGGAGGAGAGGTTCGACTGAAGTAGGGGGAAACTCCATCTCCCACAAGGGAGGTGCACACCCTTGGGAGGACTTCTCCTCCACCTCCCCTCTCAAGCCTTGGCGCATGGGCCTCTTGAGGTTGGCTACCCAAGCCCATCAGGGGCTGGTGCGCCACCTCCTAGGACCATGTGCCCCCCAGGGTGGGTGGGCCCCTCCCGGTTGACCCCCGGACCCCTTTCGGGACTCCGAGTACAATATCGGAAATCCTTGAAACTATTTCGGAACCCGAATACCACTTTCCTATATATAAATATTTACCTCCGGACCATTCCTAAGCTCCTCGTGACGTCCGAGATCTCATTCGGGACTCCGAACAACCTTAGGTAACCAACATACATAACCCAGTAATACCGAAACATCACTGAACCTTAAGTGTACAAACCCTGCGGGTTCGAGAACTCTGTAGACATGACAGAGACACTCTTCATTTAATAACCAACATCGGGACCTGGATGCCCATATTAGTTCCTACATATTCTAAGAAGAGATTTATTGGTCAAACCATGATGCCAAGGATTCAATCAACCCCGTATATTGTTCCCTTTGTCCATTGGTATGTTACTTGCCCGAGATTCGATCGTCGGTATCTCCATACGTAGTTCAATATCTTTACCGGTAAGTCTCTTTACTCGTTCTGTAATACAAGATACTGTGACTAACTCCGTAGTCACATTGCTTGAAAGCTCATTGTGATGTTGTATTACCGAGTGGGCCCAGAGATACCTCTCCGTGATATGGAGTGACATATCCGGGTCTCGATTCACGCCAACCCAACAGACACCTTCGGAGATACCTATAGAGCACCTTTATAGTCACCCAGTTAAGTTGTGACGTTTGATACACACAAGACATTTCTCCGGTGCTCGGGAGTTGCATTATCTCATGGTCAAAGAAAGAGTTACTTGACATGCAAAAAATAGCAATAAACTGACACGATCATATGCTACCTTCATAGTTTGGGTCTTGTCCATCAAATCATTCTCCTAATGATGTGATCCCGTTATCAAATGACAACTCATGTCTATGGTCAGGAAACCTTGACCATCTTTGATCAACGAGCTAGTCCTGAGAGTCTCACTAGGGACAGTGTGTTGTTTATGTATCCACATATGTATTTTAGTTTCCAATCAATACAATTCTAGCATGGATAATAAATGATTATCATGAGCAAGGAAATATAATAATAACTAACTTATTATTGGCTCCAGGGCATATTTCCAATACTCTCCCACTTGCACTAGAGTCAATAATCTAGTTCACATCACTATGTGATTCACTGTAATGCCCAAGATGCAGTCCTATCCTTATTTTGGCGCGAGGGCCTCGACGAGGATAGAAACACATATCATCATTACACAAGAATGGATATCGTTACAAGTATATGTACTAAAAAGACGAGTATAAGGAGTTGGCTTACACTCGCCACAAGCTACATCTAGTTCACATCAATACAACAATATACAGTCATCAAGAAGAAGAGCAGGGTCTGGCTATGGACGAAAAAAAACGATAAAGGAACGACGTCCATCCTTGCTATCCCAGGCTGCGGACCTCGAACCCATCCTAGATTGATGAAGAAGAAGAAGAAACTCCAAATAGCACAATCAGCGCACTCACGTCAAAGTAACTCTTTACCTGTACGTTCAACTGATGTTGTCGTAATCTCCGAGCCACAAGAAATCAGCAACCTCATTTCCAAAGGTATCAAGACTAGCAAAGCTTAGTTGGTGAGGTGTGGTTAAATGGTGAGGCTACAGCAAACGACTAAGCATTGGTTTGAGGTGGCTAACTTACGAGCACAAGAATAAAAGATGGGGACAATCTACGCATAGCGGACGTGTCTAATGGTGATCAAATGAATTATCCTGAACACCTACTTACCTCAGACATAACCCCACCGTGTCCTTGATCGAAGAAGGAGCTCACGAAAGAGACAGTCATGGTTACGCACTCAGTTGGCAAGGTTTTAGTTAAGTTTACATCAAGTTATATAGAACATGATGTTAAACAAAGTTTCCACGTTGCCACATAACCGCGGGCACGACTTTCTTAAAGATTTAACCCTGCAGAGGTGCTCCAACTAGTCCATCATAAATTACCAGAAGCCGCATAGAAATCCTCGATCACGAAGCTCGCGATCTCATCAGACTCCTTAGTGTAAAACCTCAACTCTGAGATTACCCAAAGCATCACTGGAATCCCGATGCACAAGATATCTCGTCAAAGGTAAAACTAATCCAACAAGGCCACCCGACTTGTCCACGATCCCGATAAGAGCCGTGTATCTCGTTCTCAGGACACGATGGATAAGCGAAGCGTACGGTGGCCTGATAGAAATCTCCCGAGTTGCCCCGGGTTGGCCCTGCACGGTGCTCTGTTTTGACCAGCACCATCAACATTGGCCCTACCTGTATTATGTAAAATTACTCCTCGTGTTCATGACGCCCTATGCTTTCAGTATTAACAAAATTATTATGTTGGGCAAATGTAGTACCAATGTTGGGCCTTGTCAGACCAGCTTTAATCTAAAACGAATTATCAAGGGGGTCCCCATAACAACCCCGATCGTGTTAGGAGCGCTCAATTATGGAACATAACACCGGTAGCCGAAACTAAGGGGACAAAGGTGGAACAAAACACCAGGCTAGAAAGGCCAAGCCTTCCACCTTTTACCAAGTATATGGGTGCATTAAATTAAATAGCATTTAATATGGTGATATAACAAGGAACCCATGTTATCACATGGAAGCAACTGCACCTGCAACTAGCAACGCTAACACAAGATTAAGCAAGCGGTAACATAGCCAATCAATAGTTTGCTAGGTTGAACAGGTTGAAGGTTTTCATGGCATTGTTGAGAGGCTACTATTTAACATGTGGTAGGCAACGAGACATAACGACAGAAACGATAATACTAGAATGACAATGATAATACTGGTATCTGGGGAAATGGTCATCTTGCCTAAGATCCCGCTTGGAAGAAGAATGACTCCGTGAAGCAGACGAACCGAAGTAGTCGAACGGGTCCTCACAATCTGACACGCTTGCGGAACTCTATCGAGACGAAGCAAACCGGAAACAAGAATCAACACACTATATTCACCACATGATGCACAACACATATGATGCATGAACGGAGAGTACATGCAAGTAACGGCATGTCAATTCACAACAACCAAAGACTACACATTAAGTGAAGTTCAATATGCAACGAGTTGCATATTGACCAAACTCCACATACGAGTTATTTAGTTCTATTCCGATTAGGTACACGACAATATTAAATGGGGTTACACATGGCAAGAGGTGAAGCGTAATTAGACTACCTATCTAGGCATTTTAAATGAGGTCGGAAATGACATATAGCACCGTCGAGATGACCTCATACGTTAACTTACAATTCTGTCCAGATCTGAACTAACACGTTTAATTAGTTATTAAACAGCAAAACAAATAGGTTCACGTGATTCTACGCGTTGTTACAAGCAATTTGCACATAGAGAACATCTCCAACGGAGCTACGGTTCAACAACTACGAGCTAAACAAGAAATCACTACAATCTACCAAAATCAGCCACATAGCATTTTCTACACCCCACAACTACAAGCTACACAAATCCAATATGCTCAACCAACACATGAAACGATAGAGGGCAAGAAGCACTAAAACATACAACTAACAACAACTAGCATGGAAGCATGGATCACTAGGAAAAGAAGTCACAATATGGCTCCTCACACACAGTTTCAGACTTAGTGAAAATAACACTTCATGAAACTGCAGTTTTCGTTCTGAAGGCATATTGACAGCAGCAAAACAATAAGCTACAGGACTCCAAATGGCATGAAAATTGACAGCATGCTAGAGAATCTTAAAGTCTACAACTAACTCCATTCCACCAATCTCAAAAGAGCTACAGATCACCGGATGAACTCATGCAAAGACAGCAACAAAATATAACAGATTCAGACTTAGAAATATTTCAGCATCTCTAAAACAACACTATTTCCTAGCAACTAAAGAACAAGCAAACCACACCTAAACATTGATTTCTATTGCAACCAAAATTACCAGGGGCTAGACTAAACATCCAAGAGGAAATCTCTAGTTGACAACTTAATCATATCAAGCATGGAATAAATCCCACAAAATAAACAAAAGGGCAACATGGCAAAATACCACGCGAACTAACTTGCTCAAAAGCTAAAACTAAATGTGCGGTTAAATTCTATGGATTTTTCTACCCCAAAAACATATATAACATGAGGTTTTGCAAGATAAAAACAACGCCACACGTATATGCGGGTATATGGCCTAAACACGGAAATATAAACTAGTGGCAAAACCCTACGTGCAAAAATACCAACAGCCACTCTAAAATACATGGCAAAAGGGTTCCTAAAACAAGAGCTTTTTATCTACAAGGTTTGAACAACCCGAAAACGCACGAAAAAAATAAATACGGAACAAATCCTATTGGGACAGCACGCAAAACTAGGCATTTGACGGTTCAAACTATGTCAAACATGCATGCAAGTTACAAAAACATAATCTACGCGCAAAACTACACAATTTACATATATAGATCATATCGATCCGATGCCCGGTTAAATACCTACGATCGTTTTAATATATCTAAAAACCCTGAAAATATTAATCGCAGAATATACTAAATAATTCCACGGGCCGAATCTAAACCAAATGGGCCTACATGCATGGGCGGAGGATAACTAAATGTACCTAGGCGGGTAATAGGCGGGCTGGAGGGGGGGTGCTCACTTCGAGCTTCATTGGCCGGCCTGGCCGAGAGGAGAGGCCGGGTCGCGGGGCCTCAGGTGGAGCTGGGCCGGGGAGGCCATCTGGGCCGTGTGTGAGCTGTTGGCTTTGGCCGGCCCAGGAGCTGGCACGAGCCAGTCACGGGGCGAGCTGTTGGTGCTCGGCCTCGAGCTCCCGTCGACAGGCCATGGCGGCGCGGACTGAGGCAGGTCCCCGGCGAGGGACGGGGCGAGGAGGCACCGGCGAGGGGGCGGACAGGCCGCGGCAGCTGGCGGCGGATCCGCCCGGGATCCGGCGTGGGCGGCGAGGAGTGGGCCGGTTCCTCCTGCTAGGGTCCGACGGGGACGAGGCTGCCTGGTCGCCGGTGGTGACTGGGGACGGGGAGGCCGCGGAGAGATTGGGGAACGGCGGATCCGGCGAGGAGAGACTGGGGAACGGCGGATCTTGGGTCTGCGCGGATCGACGAGGGTAGCCATGGGAGGCTCGGGCTGCTTTCTTAGCCCTGTGGACGCCGGACGTGTCCGGTTGGAGGCGCGAACATGTCCGGTAGGTGGGAAATTGGGCGAATCTGAGCCCCAGATCTCAGATCCGATGGCTAAGAATGGCTATGGAGCTTAGGGCTACGGGATTTGAAGGGTGTGGGCTAGCAGGTGGGGTTTTCTAGGGGGTGGCTACAAAAATGACTAGGGGGAACCCTAGTGAAGTGAGAGAGGTCTCTCCATGGGGTTGTCTTATATAGGGTTGGGCTATGGTGGGGTGGACCTCGTCCGTGCGATCACGATCCGACGACCACGAATGGAGGAAGTGGCTAGGTGGCACTAATGGGTTGTGTATATGGGCTATGACGAGAGGGAACGGGCACCCGACAACGAAATTTAAAACACCGATAAAACGTCCGACGATAGACCGAATACGGTGCCGCTACGGTCAACCGTTCGGGCACCAGACGGACTCCGATTGCGACGAAATTCGACAGGCGGCCTACCTATATTAAAATAAGACGGCACGTCAAGTTTCAACTCAATTAGAGAATATTTTACACACACTTTTAATACAGGGTTTTGACAATGCCGCAGGCGCGTGCGAGTGCGGTCGGACTTAGAACGGAAAACGACGAGAACCGGCAACTAACAACGGATGCGAGTTTGAAAACTGGCGGCAATGGGATGCCGATGCAATGCTGATGATGCGCATGATGCGATGATGAAGCGACAAATAAAATTAGACACACGACGAAAACGGAATAAAGGGGGGAATCTTCTGGAACGTCGGTCTCACGCTGTCACACAATGATAGTAATGGTATCTCAGGAAATGTTCATCTTGCCTGTGATCCCGCTTGGAAGAAGAACGACTCCGCGAAGCAGACGAACCGACGTAGTCGAACGGATCCTCACATTACGACACGCTTGCGAAACTATATCGAGAGGAAGCAAACCGGAAACAAGAATCAACACACAATATTCACCACGTAACATGCATGATATGATGCACACCCTAATATGATGCATGATCGGTTCAATTATGCAAGGCATGGCATGGCAATTCACAACAATCAAACACTACACATTAAGTGAAGCTCAATATGCAACGAGTTGCATATTGACGAAACTCCACATACAAATTATTTAGTTCACTCCCGTTTAGGTACACGACAATATTAAATGTTGTAAAACATGGCAAGGGGTGAAGCACAAATAAACTACATATCTAGGCATTTTAAATGAGGCCTGAAACGACATATAGCATCTCCGAAGTGAACCCATGTGTTAACTTTGTAATTTGTTCAGATATGTCCTAAACGTATTTTAAGTTTGTTAAACGGCAAATCAAAGTCGTTCACGTGAATCTACTCATCATTCTAGGCCATTTACATATATGGCTCATCTCCAACGGAGCTACGATTAATTAACTAAGAACTAAACCATTTCTAACATGCCGACACACAAACCAATGCAAATATCATGGCTAACAGTTTTAATTATGCATGCAAGTTGGAAAATATTATTTTACATGAAATTCTACACGTTTTACATATATAATTTGTCACGATTCGATGCACGGTTTAAAAACCACGGGCGTTTGAAAATATGCATGTTTTTTCTACAATTAATAAATTCGCAAACCTAAAATAACTAATCGGGCCGAAATCTGCTATAGGCCGAATGTGACCACACGCGCAAGATAGCTATAATGCGTCGGGGGCAGGGATTAGAGGGGCTCTGCAGGGGGATCACCTCGGGCTCTTGGGCCGTCCTGGTGGTGAAGTGGAGCAGGCAAAAGGCTGGCCCGGCTTAGGAGGCCGGTTGGCGAGCAGGAGTAGGCTTGGGCGGTCCTGGCCCAGCTGGGCTAGCTGTCAATGGGGTGAGGCCCAGCACGGCACCCCGAGCGGTAGGTAGTGCGGATCTGGATACCAATCCAGATCCTACATCGGGGTGGTGGCGCTCGGCACGACGGCCGGGAAGGTTGCGGCGACCGGCGGTGATGAGGGTGTTGGCGGTGGGGCACGGTGGCCTGCTGCCGGCAGGAGGCAGCGAGGGATGGGGACGCGATCGGCGGCGGCGCGCAGAAGGCGGCGACGGGGCTGGAGTCCGGGAGGAGCCGTCCTCAGGAGGAGCTCCTGTGGGGCTCTGGTGACCTGCAGGCCCAGTGGCGGGGCAAAAGGGCGGCAGCTGGCGAGAGGTGCGGCTGGTGAGGCAGAGATTCGATGCCACGGGGCTCGGCTGGGTGCTCGGGAGCTGCCTCCCCTCGGGAGGTGCTCGGGGAAGAGCGAGGCTTGCTCGAGCTGTTGCTCCCCTCGGGCTGGCGGCGACGCTGGTGGCCGATCCGGGCTTGCCCTGGCCCGATCTTGGCTCGGCGGGCCGGCGACTAGAGGAGAGAGAGGTGGTAGGTAGCGGTTGGTGGTTGGTGGTTGGGCACGCACAGAAATCAAGGAAGCTAGGGTTTGGTCTGAATTTAGGTAGGGAAGGGTGTATAAATACGGTAGGGGCTAGGTTAGGGGGATTTGGCATCCAATCTCAACCACGCAATCGTTATCCAAGGGCCCGAGTGCGGGGATTGGCTAGACTGGGTTATGTAACCATGATGGGCTGAGAGAAGAGATGAGTTTGCGGCCTTGCACGGTATTTTAAAACACCGAAAAATGCCCGACAATATTCCGATGACGGTGCCGCTACGGTCTACCGTTCGAGTATCAAAGAGACTTCGATTGGGACGAAAATTGGCAGGCGACCTACCTACATTAAAATAAGACCGCACGCCAAGTTTCAACCAAATCCGATAATATTTTTCATACACTTTTAAAAACAATATTGTAACAATGCCGCGGGCGCGTGCGAGTGTAGTCGGGCTCAAAACGGTCAATGGCGAACACGGGGAGAACCGACAACTAATAACGCATGCAAGTTTTGAAAACTAGTGGCAACGGAGTGCCGATGCAATGCAGATGATGCAAATGATGCAATGATGAATGCGGAAGACAATCTAATCACACGGCGGCAAGGAATAAGAGGGAAATCGTCTAGAGCGTCCATCTCGGGCATTTACATTCACGCCCAATGAGTTCTGGGGTTTATTATGTTTTGCTTGTGAGATAAGTTTTAGTCAACGGGTCCGAACCTTTTCAGATCCGTGTGTGCTTTACAAATCTATATGTCATACTCTAGATTCTCCTACCTTGCTCCATTTGGGACTATTCCAAAGGATTGCTCCATTATACGAATCCGGTGTGCTACTCAGAGTCATCCAGATTGATGTCAAAGCTTGCATTGACGTAACCCTTTACTACAAACTTTTTTATCACCCTTTACGTCATCATATCAAGTTGCTATCGGACCTTGTAGGTCGATAAGGGCACGTACTGCTCTAGAGTGGTACGGGAATCCTGTCTTATCGATCTTGCTGTTAGACAAAATGAGCCTACGAGCTATGGAGAAGCAATGGTGGGCCCGGATTCCAACAAATGGTTAGAGGCCATGAAATCGAGATAGGATCTATGTATGAAAACAAAGTATGGACTTTGGAAGTATTACCTGAAGGCCGAAAGGCCATTCAGAACAAATGGATCATTAAGAAGAAGACGGACACCGACGGTAATGTGACCGTCTATAAATCTCGACTTGTGGACAAGAGTTTTTCACAAATTCAAGGAGTTGACTACGATGATACTTTCTCACCTGTAGCGATGCTTAAGTCCATCAGAATCATGTTAGCACTAGCTGCATTTTTCGATTATGAAATTTGGCAGATGGATGTCAAAACAGCGTTCCTTAACGGGTTTCTTAAGGAAGAGTTGTATATGATGCAACAGGAAGGTTTTATCGATCCAGAGAATGCTGACAAAGTATGCAAGTTCCAGCAATCCATTTATGGACTGGTGTAAGCATCTCGGAGTTGGAATCTGCGCTTTGATGAGGTGATCAAGGCCTTCGGGTTTATACAAGTTTTTGGAGAAGCTTGTATTTACAAGAAAGTGAGTGGGAGCTGTATAGTGTTTCTAATATTATATGTGGATGACATATTGCTGAGTGGAAACAATATAGAACTTTTGGGAAGCCTAAAAGATTACTTGAATAAAAAAATTCAATCAAAGACCTCGGAGAAGCTGCTTACATATTAGGCATTAAGATCTATAGAGATAGATCAAGACGCCTACTAGGAGTTTCACAAAGCACATACCTTGATAAGATTTTGAAGAAGTTCAATATGGAACAATCCAAGAAGGAGTTCTTGCCTTTGTTACAAGGTATAAAGTTGAGTAAGAGTCAATGCCCGGTAACTGCAGAAGATAGAGAAACGATGAGTGTCGTCCCATATGCTTGAGCCATAGGGTCTATCATGTATGCAATGTTGTGCACAAGACTGGATGTCAGCCTTGCCATAAGTATGGCACGCATGTTTCAAAGTAATCCAGGAGTGGAGCACTGGACAACGGTCAAGAATATTCTAAAGTACCTGAAAAGGACTAAGGAAATGCTTCTCTTTTATGGAGGTGACGAAGAGCTCGTCGTAAAGGGTTACGTCGATGCAAGCTTCTACACTCATCCATATGAATCTAGGTCTCAAACTGAATACATATTTATTCTCAATGGGGGTGCGGTAAGCTGGTGCAGTTCCAAGCAAAGCATCATAGCTAATTCTACATGCGAAGCGGAGTACATAGCTGCCTCGGAGGCGGCTAAGGAGGGTGTATGGATGAAGCAGTTCATGTCAGATCTTGGAGTTGTTCCAAGTGCACTGGATCCTATAAATCTGTTCTGTGACAACACTTGTGCCATTGCTCTAGCCAAGGAACCAATGTTTCACAAGAGGACCAGACACATAAAGTGACGCTTCAATGCCATCTGTGATTACATCAAGGTGGAGGATATAAATATTTGCAAAGTGCACACGGATCTGAATGTTGCAGATCCGCTGACTAAGCCTATTCCACGAGCAAAACATGATCAACACCAGAACTGTATGTAGGGATGAAAATGGAATGGAAACTTTCCGCTTTTTTGGAGGAAAAATGAAAACGAAGAGGAAATATGAAAGCGGAAATGGCAATTTGCAAAACGGAAATGTAAATGGAATTTTTAATGGGAAAGAGGAAACCAAAACAAAAGAGTGTTTTCTGGTGGAATATATGTGGAAATGGAACTTTTTGTTTCCGTGAATATGGAATTTCCCATTTTTACTAAAGGCCTACGACTGCTTTGTAGCCCAACCATCAAATAACACCCAATGACACAACGAGCATAATGGATCATTTTAGGCCCAACTTATACTACCATATATGTACTCATCTAGACCCTATACACAAGCTTCATGTACTAATACAATACTAGGATATGTTGCTAACATAATATAATTATGTTGTAGACATGTTAGCAATTCATTAATTTTTGTTGTTGTCTGTATTACTCTATGATTCAAGGAATTTAAGAGTTTTGGTAAACGCCCACTTCTATTTCTGTATCCGCTTTGTATTAGCTCCGTGTCTGTTTGCGGTAGTATCTGTTTCTGTATTCATTTCCGGGGTTTCTGTATTCGTTTCCACTTCTGCAATAATATGAAAACAAATGTGATAGCACTCAGTTCCGTCTGCTTTCGCTCCGTTTTCATACCTAACTGTTTGGGTGTTAGATTCGCTACATTGTAAATCACATAGAGATGTGAAGTTAGATTATTAAATCTAGTGCAAGTGGGAGACTGTTGGAAATATGCGGGTGTGGATATATAGACAAAACAGTGTCCCTAGTGAGCCTCTAGTTGACTAGCTTGTTGATCAAAGATGGTTACGGTTTCCTAGCCATGGACAAGTGTTGTCAATTTATAACGGGATCACATCATTAGGAGAATGATGTGATGGACAAGACCCAAACTATAAGCATATCATGTGATTCTGTTATTTTGTTGCTATTGTTTTCTGCATGTCAAGTATACGTTCTTATGACCATGAGATCATGTAACTCACTGACACCGGAGGAATACCTTGTGTGTATCAAACATCACAACGTAACTGGTGACTATAAAGGCGCTCTACAGGTATCTCCGAAGGTGTTCGTTGAGTTAGCATGGATCGAGGCTGTGATTTGTTGCTCCGTATGACGGAGAGGTATCTCGGGGCCAACTCTTTAATACAACATCACAAACAAGCCTTGCAAGCAATGTGACTAAAGAGTTAACGACATGATCTTGTATTACGGAACAAGTAAAGAGACTTGCCGGTAACGAGATTGAAATTGGTATAGAGATACCGACTATCGAATCTCGGACAAGTAATATACCGAAGGACAAAGGGAATATTATACATGATTAACCGAATCCTTGACATAGAGGTTCAACCGATAAGATCTTCGTAGAATATGTTGGATCCAATATGGACATCCAGGTCCTATTGGAAATATGCCCTAGAGGCAATAATTAAATAGTTATTATTATTTTTCCTGTTTCAAGATAATCGTTTATTATCCATGCTATAATTGTATTGAATGGAAACATAAATGCATGTGCGGATATATAGACAAAACAATGCCCCTAGTGTGCCTCTAGTTGACTAGCGTGTTGGTCAAGGATGGTTAAGGTTTCCTAGCCATAGACAAGTGTTTTCACTTGATGACGGGATCACATCATTAGGATAATGATGTGATGGATATTCACCGAAGAGTGTCTCGGTCTTGTCTATATAGTTCTCGAACCCGCAGGGTCTGCACACGTAAGGTTCGATAACGTTTTCGGTATAGTTGAATTATTGATGTTGGTAACCGAATATTGTTAGGAGTCCCGGATGAGATCCCGGATGTCATGAGTGTCTCCGGAATGGTCCGAAAACAAAGATTAACATATAGGATTGTTGCATTTGGCTTCCAGAAAGATTTCGGGCATTACCGGTAAAGTACCGGGAGTGACGAATGGGTTCCAGGGTTTTACCAGGAGGGGCCACCCACCCGGGAGAGAACCAAATAGGCACATGGGTGGCGCACCAGCCCTTAGTAGGCTCGTGAGGCCAGCCCAATAAGGCTATTTCAGCCAAAGCAATAATAAAGAAGGAAAAAAGAAAGAAAAAGGAAGGAGGTGGACAAGATAGGAAGGAGTCCTTCACCAAACCGAATTGGAGGAGGATGACTCCCTCCTTGCCTCGGCCGAAGCTCCTCCTTGGAGTAGGAGGCAAGCCAACCACCCCTTTGGTTTCTCCTATATATAGTGGAGGGTTTTAGGGTTTTTGCAACTCAAGCCTTTGTGTAGCCCTCTCTCCCTCCACTACTTCGTGACACCTCGTAGCTAGATCGGTACGCCACGGTGAAGCCCTGCCGGAGTAGCTCCACCATCATCACCGCCACGCCGTCATGCCGCCGAATAATTCAGCATTTCTTCGTCTCTCTTGCTGGATCAAGAAGGCGGTGATCGTCATCGAGTTGTACGTGTACTAAACGCGGAGGTGCCGTCCGTTCGGCGCTAGATTAGGATGGATCGTGGGACGGCGGCGATTTGGATCGCGAAGACGTTCCACTACATCAACCATGTTTCCTAACGCTTATCGCTTAGCAATCTACAAGGGTATGTGGATCCGATCTCCCTCTCATAGATGATCATCACCATGATAGGTCTTCGTGTGCATAGGATTTTTTTGTTTCCCATGCAACATTCCCCAACATGTCCCGCTATTGGATATTGATCGGAGAGTGTCTTGGTCATGTGTACATAGTTCTCGAACCCGCAGGGTCTGCACACTTAAGGTTCGTTGACATTTTGGTATAGTTGAATTATTGATGTTGGTAACAGAATGTTGTTTGCAGTCCCGGCTGAGATCTCGGAAGTCACTAGGGTTTCCGGAATGGTCTGGAAACAAAGATTGATATATAGGAATGTTGCATTTGGCTTCCAGAAAGATTTCGAGCATTACCGATAAAGTACCGTGAGTGAAGAATGGGTTCCGGGGTTTTACCGGGAGGGGCCACTCACCCGGAAGAGGACCTAATAGGCCTATGGGTGGCGCACCAGCCCTTAGGGGGCTGGTGAGGCCAACCCAATAATCTATTTCGGCTAAAGGCAAAAATAAAAGGAAAACTGAAAAAAAAGGAAGGAGGTAGACAAGCGGGAAGGGAGTCATCAACCAAACCGAATTGGAGGAGGCCTCCTCCCCTTGGCTCGGCCGAACCCTCCTACTTTGAGTAGGAGTCAAGGCAACCGTCCCTCTTGTTCCACCTATATAGAGTGGAGGTTTGAGAGGCTTTTTGCACCCCAAGCCATACTGCAGCCCTCTCTCCCTCTACCAATTCGTGACACCTCGTAGCTAGTTCGGTATGGCACGATGAAGCCCTGCCAGAGTAGCTCCACCACCATCACCGCCACGCCATCATGCTGTCGGAGAATTTAGGTACCTCTTCGTCTCTCTTGATAGATCAAGAAGGCGGAGATCTTCATCGAGCTGTACGTGTGCTGAATGCGGAGGTGTCGTCCGTTCGGTACTAGATCGGGACGGAGTTTGTGGGACGCTTGCGGTTCGGATCGCGAAGACGTTCGTCTACATCAACCGCATTTCTTAATGCTTTCCTCTTAGCGATCTACAAGGGTATGCGGATCCGATCTCCCCTCTCGTAGATGATCATCACCATGACAGGTCTTCCGTGTGCATAGGAATTTTTTTGTTTCCCATGCGACGTTCCCGAACACTGGCATCATGAGGTAGGTTCACGCGTAAATGATATCTTGAGTTGTAACATCCCAAATTTTGGAATGTTAATATAATTATTAGAATGATTGTTGGGTTGCTTGAGTGATTGAAAGCTTGAGTGAAATTTGAAAACTTTTCAAAACTTTTGAATGAGAGGGAATAAAATGACTTTCCCCTTCTCCGGTGAATTCAAATTCAATCTATTAAAAGCAAAGAGAGAAGATGACATGACTTCTTCAACTATAAACAATTTGAACGAAGATATTTGCATGGAATTCTTTTGCATTTCCATTCGTTTTCTTCGTGCAAGAAATGCCGGGAAATACATTCTAAAGAGCGGAGGAACATGACCCTCAAATACCCGGGCATTTTGAATGTTATTTGCACCCTAAAACTTAGAGGGTCATTTGAAAATTACTTGCAAAAGAAAATAAACCTTTTAGGCAATTTTGTGAAAATAATTTTTTCTAAAGTTTTTATTTTTGCCGTGGAAAAAAGCCCATCATCTATATTTGTTTTTCTGATAATTTTAGTATATAAAAAACTCTTTATTCCGATTTGATTTGATTTCCTTTTAACGTTTTAGTTTCCTAGTTTTGAAAATAGGAATAGAATCACTTTTATTAGGAAATAGGAGCTGGCCCAATTAAGACCCTTCCCTATTTTGGCCCAGGAAGATCATCTCCTACCTCCATCTCTTCCTCACGTCACACAGAAAACTTGTCATCCATGGACAGAGAATCCCCACCTCCGGGATTCGCGAAGCACATTCCTTCCCAGCGCCTCCCGTCGCCTCTATAAGAAGCCCCACGTCCTCCTCGTTCCATTCCCGTTGAAACCGCCGCCTCTCCTCGCCTCTAGCTCGCGCACCCCTCGCCGGAGTCGTTACCGGAAATCTCGCCAGAGAACTCCACCACCCCTCCTCCACCACTCCTCCCTGCCGAGCCCACCTCACCCCGCCACCACCTCCCCACCCTTCGGCCACTCTCCCGCACCCCCCTCCACCGCCCCCTGCTTCCCCTTCTCCACCTCCCCATTCCCATCACCACGAGCAGCAGCACACCAGCAGTTTTTCCACCCCTCGCCCCTCGCCCTGCAGACCCCCTCCACCTCGCCTCCCTCCCCCCAGGAACCCCCTTCGCCCCCCTCCACCACTCCTCTCGCCGGCCACCACCCCCTTCCCCACCGGCGACCAGCCCCATCAGCCACCAGCACGGGAGTAGCTCTAGCCACGGTAAGGACTCTCTCCTCTCTGTTCTTTTTTTTTCTTTTGTAGCCGTTAGATCTTAGAGGTGTGGTGTAGATTAGATCATAGTATAACCCTTCGGTTTAGAGTAGAAAACCGGCGGTTTTAATTCACTTATTCGTTTAGCCAGCGAGTTTTCTAGTCCTCGGCCGTTTGCCCCTAACCTTGCAACAAACGCCCCCGCAGCCTATCACAACATGCCACGTGTACCCCCTGTTAGTTACTAGTTAGCTTCAGTTTTTCTGTCTAAATTGCAAAAAAAACAGAAAGTTCCAATTGTTTTTTGGCCACAACTTTTGATCCCGAATTCCAATAGAGTTGATTCTTTTTCCAGCAGCTCACAAATTTCCTGTAGTTTTTAAAAACGTATAATTTGTCTATGTTTGAAATTTGCAAATATAAGTTAGATCAGATTTAGTTTAAACCTTGTTCTGCATATTCCAGCAGTTTAAAAATAGCTTTTAATTTGATTCCTTTTGGTACGGATCACTAGTGATCTTATGTATGAGTGGTAAAAATGTAAGATTTGTTTGAGTATTTTAGCTCACTGTTTCTTAGGAAACAATTTCTGTTTCACCTCTTTTAGGATTGCGGCTAATTCATTTTCTACTTTTGTTTTAAAATATTTTTCTTTATTATTTCATAAATATTATGTTTTGTTTCTGTTAGTTAAACAGTAGTTTTGCAACAAGTCTTTATTTTAGTTTTATTTGTTTTCATGAAATCAATTCTAGTTCCTTAGTAACTTGCAATTGGTTTTCGCATTGTTTCAAATCCCGTTCGGAAATACTTTCAAAAAGTTTTGTGAAAAATACTTTATTTTATCTTAGTTAAATTTTTATCTTAGTTCCTTGTTATTATTTTCTGTTAGACAAAAACTATTTAGTGTTTGACGTAGTAGAAGACTCCCTAGTCTTATTTGAAGTTTCTTTCGGAATTCCTATTCGCTTTCTTCTTCGTTTTGATTGCTAGAATGATTGCTAGTATGAGTGCTTATGTGAATGATATGTTTGCTATATAGATTTCATCGGAGAGTGACGAGTATTCTATCAAGTTATTTTCTCGAGAAATTCTTCTTCGTCAACATCACCAGGCAAGTCACTTTGATCATACTATCACCTATGTTTTATGCATCGTAGTTCTACCATCCTATGCCCAATTGCATGCTGAGTAGGTACTTGGAAATTTTAGTATAGTTTGTAGTGTCATGTGGTAGGCACCCAACAACCCCGATACTTGGCCCCGGGACGACAAAGTTCATATTGCTATGCTTGAGTAGACGGGATTTCGGTTGAGTGCATAACACGAGTGATGCGAGGTTGATTAAATAATCAAGACCGGTTAAGACAAGATTTTCAAGAGCTCGGACGCAATGCAACTCTGGGTGAAGGACGGTTGATCGGCTCCCTGGGGAACCCAGTGGATGCCCGGGATGCTGGGGACGACCATGACATCCTGCAGAAAGCTTCACCCAGGCTCAAAGAGACGGACGGATATTTTCAAGACCCAAGGCTTACCTGCACAGCCACAAGTCATTATGGGCTCTGGCTTGGTTGGACAACACGGCCACTCTGGACAGGCGGTGCTAGCAGATGTAGAAGAACGGTAGGAATGGATGGGCACCGA
The DNA here is from genome assembly GCF_904849725.1 of Hordeum vulgare subsp. vulgare. Taxonomy (NCBI): domain Eukaryota; kingdom Viridiplantae; phylum Streptophyta; class Magnoliopsida; order Poales; family Poaceae; genus Hordeum; species Hordeum vulgare. The sequence goes on along the minus strand of NC_058519.1, from coordinate 155,313,451 downwards.
CAGGGATTCAGAGGGACCCGTTGAAAGACCATGTTTTGATCATCCGGTCTTCAAACACCCTGAAGTGCGAGGACATACACGGAGGCGATCAAATCTTGTGGGGAACGTGTGCAAAACTCTGCAGAGTACTCAAACCTAATCGATTAGCCGTGTCCACGGTCATGGACAACTTGAGCCAAAGGAACTGAAGTTATCTGGATTTCTCAACACCATTAAATATATTTGATGAGAGTAATTATTGACAACTCGGGTACGAGAACTGGTTGGCGGAACCATCTCGTTAACAACTAACTTTTGTAGTAACATTTTTCTTTTAGCCCCTCTTGTTGTAGGAGCAAAAATTTTCTTTACGCTAAAACTTATAACCCCACCTGCCATATATGCATATAGTATAGATGACATTTTACCCCTCTCTTATGTGACTTGCCGACATATTCAATATGCTGACCTACACGGCTGCAACGTCTTATGTTGCAGATATTTTTCTTCGATGAGTAAGAGTACGATTCAGGGTTACGGTCTACACTCAACTTGCCGTTGGTGTTTATTGGGACTCCACTCCCTTGACTGCTTCCGCTGAGATATTTAAGGTATATATCAGTTTTACGCTATTTACATGTGATTGCACTTTGATATATACATTGATGTACTGTGTGTGCCAGCATACTGATCCAGGGATGGCACAGAAACACAGAGGCTTGACTCGTCTTGAGTCGGGTCGCTACACGAGTAGAACACAAAAGAGTTTGTGGGTGTTGATGTTCAATTTTCTGCCCTCCTTAGTCTTTTCTTGATTCAACAGTATTGTTGGATTGAAGCGGCCCACACCAACATTACTCGTATGCTTACGAGAGACCAGTTTCATCGACTAACATGCAACTTGTTGCATAAAGATGACTGGTGGGTGTCTGTTTCTTCAACTTTAGTTGAATCAGATTTGACCGAGGCAGTCCTTGGTGAAGGTTAAATAGCAATTTGCATATCACCGTCGTGGCTTTGCGTAAGTAAGATGTGATCATACTAGATACCCATAGCAGCCACGTAAAATTTGCAACAACAAATTAGAGGATGCCTAACTTGTTTTTGCACGGTATGCATGTGATTTGATATGTCCATTGACATGATATGATATATTGGATGTATGAGATGATCATGTTGTAATAGTTAAATATTAACTTGCACGTCGATGCTACGGCAACCGGAAGGAGCCATAGGGTTTTCTTTAATTATTTTGCGCTTTGAGATGCTTTGCTTTATCGCTAGTAGTAGCTTTAGTAGTAACAACATAGTTAGCGTGACAACCTCGATGGGAACATGGTAATGGAGATCATGGTGTTGCACGGATGACGATGGAGATCATGCCGCTGCTTTGGTGATGGAGATCAAGAAGCACAAGTTCATGGCCATATCATGTTACTTATGATTTGCATGTGATGTTACTCCTTTTATGCACCTTATTTTGCTTAGGACAACAGTAGCATTATAAGGTGATCTAACACTAAAATTTCAAGATAAAATTGTGTTCTCCCTGACTGTGCACTCTTGCTTCGTCATATCGAGACACCACGTGATGATCGGGTGTGATAGACTCTATGTTCACATACAACGGGTGCAAAACAGTTGCACACACTGAACACTCGGGTTAAATTTGACGAGCCTAGCATGTACAGACATGGCCTCGGAACACAAGATAACGAAAAGTCGAGCATGAATCATATAGTTGATATGATCAACATGGAGATGTTCACCATTGAAACTATACTCAACTCACGTGATGATCGGACTTGAGTTAGTGAATTTGGATCATGCGACACTCAAATGACTAGAGGGATGTCAATTTGAGTGGGAGTTTATTAGTAAAATGATTAGCTAAACTCAATTGTCTTGAACATAGTCTAAGTTATCTTTGCAAAATTTTATGTTGTAGATGAATGGCTAGCGTAGTAGCAACCTTGAATTTTAATGTGTTCCTAGAGAAAGCTAAGCTGAAATATGATTGAAGCAACTTTGTTAACTGGGCTCGTAATCTGAGGCTTATACTTAGGGCTGCCCAAAATCAACATGTCCTTGATGCAGCTCTAGTTGATGCACCACCCAATACGGCGACCCAAGACGTTTTGGATGCTTGGCAATCACGTAAGGATGACTACTCATTATTTCAATGTGCAGTTTTCTATGGCTCAGAACTAGGACCTCACAGACGTTTTGAACGTCATGGAGCATATGAGATGTTCCAGGAGTGGAAGTTTATCTTCGAGAAGAATGCCCAGATCGAGAGGTATGAAACCTCCGATAAGTTCTATGCTTGCAAAATAGAGGAGAACGGGTCTGTCAGTGAACACATACTCAGATTGTTTGGGTATTCTAATCGCAAGAGGCTATCACTGACAGAGTTCTCCATTCACTGCCACCTAGCTATAAGAGCTTCATCTTGAACTATAACATGCAAGGGATGAATAAATCACTCGCCGAGTTGTTTGTGATGCTGAAAGTCGCAGAGTCAGAAATCCAGAAAGAGCATCAAGTGTTGACGGTCAATAAGACCACCAATTTCTAGAAAAACGACAAGGGAAAGAAGGGTAAATCCAAGAGTGGAAAGTTGTTTCCCCTCCGACGAAGAAACCCAAGGCTGGACCCAAGCCGGAAACTAAGTGTTATTATTGCAAGGGAACTGGCCACTGGAAGGGAAACTGTCCCAAGTATCTGGCCGATAAGAAGGCGGCCAACGCCAAACAAGTTATATTTGATATACATGTTATTGATGTGTACCTCGCCAGCTCTCATAGTAGCGCCTTCATATTATATACCGGTTCTGTTGCTCAAATTTGCAACTCGAAATTGGAACTGCGGAATAAAAGAAGGCTGGTGAAGGATGAAGTGACGATGCGCGTGGGAAATGGTTCCAAGGTTGATGTAATCGCCGTCGGCATGATCTCACTTCAGTCACTATCGGGATTAGTGATGAACTTAAATAATTGTTATTTTGTGCCTGCGTTAACCATGAATATTATATCTGGATCTTGTTTATTCCGAGAAGGTTACTCATTTAAGTCAGAGAATAATGGTTGTTCCATCTATATGAGTAATCTCTTTTATGGCCATGCACCCAATGTGAGCGGTTTGTCCATGTTGAATCTCGATAGTAATGACACTCATATCCATAGCATTGATACCAAAAGATGTAGAGTTAGTAATGATAGCGCTACTTTCTTGTGGCACTACCATTAGGTCATATTGGTGTAAAACGCATGAAGAAACTCCATGCTGATGGACTTTTGGAGTCACTTGATTTTGAATCACTTGACACATGCGAACCATGTCTCATGGGCAAGATGACTAAGACTCCGTTCTCCGGAACAATGGAGCATGCAAGTGACTTGTTGGAGATCATACATACTAATGTTTGCGGACCAATGAGCATAGAGGCGCGTGGTGGATATCATTATATTATCACCTTCACTATTGATTTGAGTAGATATGATTATATTTACTTGATGAAGCACAAGTCTGAAACGTTTGAAAAGTTCCAGCAATTTCAGAGTGAAGTTGAAAATCATCATAACAATAAGATCAAATTCCTACGATCTGATTGAGGAGGTGAGTATCTGAGTTATGAGTTTGGTGCTCACTTAAGATAATGTGGAATTGTTTCATAGTTGACACCGCCTGGAACACCACAGCGTAATGGTGTGTCCAAATGTTGTAATCATACTTTATTAGATATGGTGCATTGTATGATGTCTCTTACCGATTTTCCCTTATCAGTTTGGGGCTATGCATTGGATACAACTGCATTCACTTTAAATAGGGCACCATCAAAATACCTTGAGACGACACCATATGAACTGTGGAATGGCAAGAAGCCAAAGTTGTCGTTTCTTAAAGTTTCAGGATGTGATGCTTATGTCAAAAAGCTTCAGCCTAAAAACCTGGAACCCAAAGCAAAAAACTGCATCTCCATAGGTTACCCAAAGAGAGAGTTGGGTATGCCTTCTATCTCAGATTCGAGGGCAATGTATTTGTCGCTAAGAATGCAGCTTTTATTGAGAAAGAGTTTCTCTCGAAAGAATTGAGTGGGAGGAAGATAGAACTTGATGATGTTGTAGAACCTTTGATTCAACCAGATGGTGGCGCAGGACAAGAAGAAGTTTCCGTCGAAGCTACACCAGTTAAAGAGGAAGCTAATGATGATGATCATGAAACTCCAGATCAAGTTGCTATCGGACCTCTTAGGTCGACAAGGGCACGTACTACTCCAGAGTGGTACGGGAATCATGTCTTATCGATCTTGTTGTTAGACAAAATGAGCCTACGAGCTATGGAGAAGCAATGGTGGACCTGGATTCCAACAAATGGTTAGAGGCCATGAAGTCCGAGATAGGATCTATGAGTGAAAAACAAAGTATGCACTTTGGAAGCATTACCTGAAGGCCGAAAGGCCATTCAGAACAAATGGATCTTTAAGAGGAAGACGAACTCCCACGGTAATGTGACTGTCTATAAAGCTCAACTTGTAGAAAAGGGGTTTTCACAAGTTCAAGGAGTTGACTATGATGAGACTTTCTCAACTGTAGCGATGCTTAAGTCCATCAAAAGCATGTTAGCAATAACTGCATTTTTTGATTATGAAATTGGGCAGATGGATGTTAAAACAGCGTTCCTTAACGGGTTTCTTAAGGAAGAGTTGTATATGATGCAACCGGAAGGTTTTGTCGATCCATAGAATGCTAAGTATGCAAGCTTGATACGTCTCCATCGAATCTATGTTTCCAAACTCTTTTGCCCTTGTTTTGGTCTCTAATTTGCATGATTTGAATGGAACTAACCCTGACTGACGTTGTTTTCAGCAGAAGTGCCATGGTGTTGTTTTTGCGCAGAAATAAAAGTTCTCGGATTGACCTGGAAACTTATGAGGATTTTTTGTGGAATATATCAAAAATACTGGCGCAAGAATCACGTGGAGGGACGGAGCCACGAGCTCACAAGCCTACCAGGCCCACCCCCCGTTGGGCTTGACAGTCTTGTGAGCCCCTCGTGGCTCCGCAACCTCCAATTCCAGCTCTATATATACTCTTTTGACCGGAAAAAATCAAGGAGAAGAGTTCATCGCATTTTACAATATGGAGCCGCCGCCACCACCTGTTCTTCATGTGGAGGGCAGATCTGGAGTCCGTTCTGGGCTCCGGAGAGGGGGAATCGATGCCTTCGTCATCACCAACCATCCTTCATCGCCAATTTCATGATGCTCTTCACCGTTCGTGAGTAATATCATCGCAGGATTGCTGGATGATGACCCACAAGTATAGGGGATCTATCGTAGTCCTTTCGATAAGTAAGAGTGTCGAACCCAACGAGGAGCAGAAGGATGTGACAAGTGGTTTTCAGCAAGGTAATATCTGCAAGCACTCAAATTATCGGTAACAAGTAGTTGTGTGGTGAGATGATTCGTAGAAATCAACAAGTAACAAAAGTAGCAATGGTGCAGCAAAGTGGCCCAATCCCTTTTGTAGCAAGGGACAAGCCTGGACAAAGTCTTATAGGAGGAAAAACGCTCCCGAGGACACATGGGAATTTCTGTCAAGCTAGTTTTCATCATGTTCATATGATTCACGTTCGTTACTTTGATAGTTTGATATGTGGGTCACCGGTGCTTGGGTAGTGCCCTTACTTGGACAAGTATCCCACTTATGATTAACCCCTCTCACAAGCATCCACAACCACGAAAGAAGAATTAAGACAAAGCCTAACCATAGCATTAAACTAGTGGATCCAAATCAGCCCCTTATGTAGCAACACATAAACTAGGGTTTAAGCTTTTGTCACTCTAGCAACCCATCATCTACTTACTACTTCCCAATGCCTTCCTCTAGGCCCAAATAATGGTGAAGTGTTATGTAGTCGACGTTCACATAACACCACTAGAGGAAAAACAACATACAACACATCAAATTACCGAACGAATACCAAACTCACATGACTACTTATAGCAAGACTTATCCCATGTCCTCAGGAACAAAAGTAACTAATCACGAAGAATAATCATATTCATGACCATAGAGGTAATGAGTAGCATCAAGGATCTGAACATAAACTCTTCCACCAAGTAATCCAACTAGCATCAACTACAAAGAGTAATTAACACTACTAGCAACCTTACAAGTACCAATCGGAGTCTCGAGATGGAGATTGGTTACAAGAGATGAAATAGGGTTTGGAGATGAGATGGTGCTGATGAAGATGTTGATGGTGACGAGTACCCTCCGATGAGAGGGGTGTTGGTGATGATGATGGCGACGATTTCCCCCTACGGGAGGGAAGTTTCCCCGGCAGGATCGTCCTGCTGGAGCTCTAGATTTGTTCTACTCAAGTTCCGCCTCGTGGCGGCGGCGAATCCTCCGAAAAGCCTCCTCCTGTTTTTTTCCAGACCGAAACCCTTCTTATTGGAAAAGGGGGGAGCCAGAGGTACAGCTGGGATCCCACAAGCCCCCTAGGCGCGACCAGGGGGGCCCCGCGCCTAGCAGGCTTGTGGCCTCCTCTTGGCGACCCTCCGGCACTTCTTTGGCCCAGTAGTTTTTATAAATCCCAAAAAAATCCACGTTGATTTTCACGGCTTTTGGAGTTGCGCAGAATAGGTATCTCAAACTTGCTCCTTTTTCAGGCCAGAATTCCAGCTGTCGGCATTCTCCCACTTCATGTAAACCTTGGAAAATAAGAGAGAAAAGGCAGAAGTATTGTACCGTGAAGTGAAATAAAAACCCAAAAAGCGATAAATATCAACATGAAAGCATGATGCAAAATGGACGCATCATTGGACGGTGATGGGTTGGATGAGATCTATCATGTAATCGAGCTAGTTTTGATGGGGATTGATCCCTAGTATCCACTATGTTCTGAGATTGATGTTGCTACTACTTTGCTATGCTTAATGCTTGTTACTAGGGCCCGAGTGCCATGATTTCAGATCTGAACCTATTATGTTTTTATCAATATATGTGTGTTCTGGATCCTATCTTGCAAATTGTAGTTACCTACTATGTGTTATGACCCAGCAACCCCGGATTGACAATAGCCGGAACCGCTCTCGGAGATGACCATAGTATGAGGAGTTCATGTATTCACTTTGTGCTAATGCATTGTTCCGATTCTCTATTAAAAGGAGACCTTAATATCCCTTAGTTTCCGTTAGGACCCCGCTGCCACGGGAGGGATGGACAATAGATGTCATGCAAGTTCTTTTCCATAAGCACGCATGACTATATACGGAATACATGCCTACATTACATTGACGAACTGGAGCTAGTTACATATCTCCCCATGTTATAACTGTTACATGATGAATGTTATCCGACATAACTATTTATCACCGATCCAATGCCTACGAGTTTTTCCTACTGGTCCTTGCTACGTTACTTTACCACTACTAATGTCACTCCTGCTACTGTTACCGCTACTACTGTCACTGTTGCTACTGTCACCGTTGCTACCGTTGCTATCACACTACTCAGCTACTGAAACTTTGCTGCAGATATTAAGTCTTTCATGTGTGGTTGAATTGACAACTCAACTGCTAATACCCGAGACTATTCTTTTGCTTCCCCTTGTGTCGAATCAACAAATTAGGGTTGAATACTCTACCCTCGAAAACTGTTGCGATCCCCTATACTTGTGGGTTATCAAGACTATTTTCTGGCGCCATTGACGGGGAGGCCTAGCTCTATTCTCCGAGTCACTTGGGATTTACGTTTGTTGATCACTATGAGAAAACCAAGAGATCCAAAAACTAAAGTCTTGCCCTCAACTACGAGGACAGGTAAGGAACTGCCATCTAGCTCTGCACTTGATTCACCTTCAGTTATGAGTAAGTTTGCGACACTACCACCTACTAGAAACTCTGATATGTCGCGTGTGCTTGATGATGCTACTTCTGCTATCCATGATGCTTATGATGATGCTTTGCTTGATACTGCTTCGCCACTAGGTGCATTTCTTGATGCACAAATTTCTGGAGTTGCTGTTGAATGTGATGATACTTCTGAAACTGCTGAAATTATTGAAGTAGAACCTGTTGTTTCACCTGTTAGAATTAGCTCTCCTAGATATGAATTGCCTGATATACCTGAGGGTTATGTTATGGAGGGAGATGTAGCTGAGGACTTTCTTGCTTGTAAGGATAGCTATGATCTTGAGAATTTACTGCGCAAATGGAAGGAAAAATCTCTGAATGATAGAATGAAATACGATCCTAAGTTTGCTACTTCACCCATGTTTGTGACTAATAAGGATTATGAATTCTCTGTCGACCCTGAGTTAATCACTTTGGTCAAATATGATCCTTTTCATGGTTATGAGTCTGAAACGGTTGTAGCACATCTTACCAAGCTGAATGATATAGCAACCCTATTCACGAGTGAGGAAAAGATTCACCATTACTATATCCTTAAGTTGTTTCCTTTCTCGCTAAAGGATGACGCTAAGACTTGGTTCACTTCTCTTGCTCCTGGTTGTGTGCGTAGTCCCTAGGATATTGTATATACTACTTCTCTGAGAAATATTTTCCTGCCCATAAGAAACAAGCTGCCTTGCAGGATATATATAACTTTGTGCAAGTTGAAGAAGAGATTCTCCCACAAGCTTGGGGGAGGCTTGTCCAGTTACTGAATGCTTTGCCTGATCACCCTCTTGAGAAGAATGAAATACTTGATATCTTTTATAATGGACTAACCAACGCTTCTAGGGACCACCTAGATAGTTGTGTTGGTTGTGTTTTCAGGGAAAGAGCTGTGGAACAAGCTGAAATTCTATTGAATAATATCTTGAGCAATGATAATGCTTGCACCATTCCCGAATCACCTCCGAAGCCAACTCCGAAGAAAAGAGGTATTCTATTCCTTAGTCTTGAAGATATGCAAGAAGCCAAGAAATCTATGCAAGAGAAAGGTATTAAATCTGAAGATGTTAAGAATCTACCACCTATCGAAGAAATACATGGTCTTGATAACCCAACACAAGTAGTAGAGGTAAATTCTCTTCGTAGATTCAATGAGAGTGATATTCCTTTTGATAAACCTGCTAGCTTATGCCTAGATGAATTTGATAACTTTGTTGCCAAACAACAAAGTTTCAATGATTATGTTCGTAGACAATTGGAACAGAATGCTCGTATACTTAGTCATTTAAGTGGTTGTGTGGATAGAAATGTCAGTGATCTTAAGCTTTTGAGTAAACATGCCTCTATGGTCACTACTCAAGTAGAACAAGTACTTAAGGCTCAAAATGACTTTCTCAATGAGTTGAATGACAATTCTGTTAGAGTCGTCACTAGAGGTGGTAGAGGAACCTTTGTATCCTAAGGGCCATCCTAAGAGAGTTGAACAAGATTCTCAAGGAGTTAACACTAAGGCACCTAGTCATCCTGGTAATAGGAAGAAAAAGAAAGATGATAGGAACTTGCATGCTAGCGAACCTGTTGCTGTTACACCTGAGAATCCAAATGATGTCTCTGTTTCTGATGCCGAAACACAATCTGGTGATGAACATGAGCCTAGTGATAATATCTATAGTGTTGTCCATGATGATGCTCAACCTAGTAATGATAAGGATGTGGAGATTGAACCTAGTGTTGATCTTGATAACCCACAACCTAAGAACAAGAGATATGATAAGAACGACTTCATTGCTAGGAAGCATGGTAAAGAAAAAGAACCATGGGTTCAGAAACCCATGCCCTTTCCTCCCAAACCATCCAAAGAAAAGGATGATGAGGATTTTGAGCGCTTTGTTGAAATGATTAGACCTGTCTTTCTGCAAATGCGTTTGACAGATATGCTCAAAATGTCTCCTTATGCTAAGTACATGAAAGATATTGTGACCAATAAAAGGAAGATACCTGAGGTTGAGATTTCCACCATGCTTGCCAACTACTCCTTCAAGGGTGGAACTCCTAAGACACTAGGTGATCCCAGAGTGCCCACTATACCTTGCTCCATTAAAGGAATTATGTTAGAACTGCTTTATGCGATCTTGGGGCTGGTGTTAGTGTTATGCCTCTCTCTCTCTTTGTCGTAGACTTGAATTTGATAAGTTGACACCCACTGAAATCTCCTTACAAATGGCCGACAAATCAACTGCTTTTCCTATCGGCATTTGCAAGGATGTGCCTGTTGTCGTTGCTAACGTTACTATCTTAACGGACTTTGTTATTCTGGATATTCCCGAGGATGATGCCATGGCGGTCATCCTTGGAAGACCCTTTTTAAACACTGCAGGGGCTGTTATTGATTGCAACAAAGGCAATGTCACTTTCCATGTTAACGGTAATGAGCATACGGTGCACTTTCCGAAGAAACAATATCGAGTACATTGCATCAATGCTATTGAAAAAACTTCATCGATTCTTATTGGGAGCTTTGAATGTCCTATACCTACTGAAAGATGAAGTATGATTTACTTGTTGGGGATATGCACATCCCCATTGAGGTAACCTAGTGATTATTCAAAAATTATCCGGTTTTATGTGATTCGAAAAAAGTTTGTCAAGGAGACTTGATCAACCTCATTGACGGATTTCTTTTGATGACCATGAGATGGATGAATATAGGAGTCACAACCCTCTGTCCCCAACTTGTAGTTTCTGTTGCTTAGAAGAAAAATGATAAATTTAGTTTTATTTTCCCGTTTTCTGCTTTCTTCGTCCCTTAGAAAAGTGTCCACAATACCTCCTCCTCACTAATATTTTCGTGCAAAGCTTTAATTTCTATCCTAGGAAGGATCCTCCTATGTTTGAGTTCAAGTTATATGATATCCCCCAGCACATGTCACTTCAGGATTTTTGCATTGTTTGCAAATTACCTTATGTTGGGGATATTTATGAAACTCGTCCACGGGACTTGGAGTCTTTCGTTGATACTATTGCGGTAGGAGAGGAGAGAGGAGTGTCTTGCGCTAGAGTTGCTAGCATACATTTTCCCGTGCTTCAGTATCTCTCATTATTTGTGGGAAAATGTTTGATTGGCCGTGGGAAAGCTGGTGCTCTTAGCTCCTCAGATCTTGCGGTTTTGCGCGAAGCTCTTTATAATGATAAAACTTATACCTTGGGCGCTATAGTGGCTCAACGGTTGAACACGAACCGTACTAAAGGCGTTGTTTATGGAGGTATCTATGCTACCCGTCTAGCTAAACATTTTGAGATACCTATTAGACTGCACGAGGAAGAAGAGATGCTTCTTCCTGAGAGATATCTAGATTATGATAGCATGGTTCGCCATGACTTTCTTGATAGAGATAATAATAAGAGGTTGATTTATAACTTGGTATTTAGCCAGGGTACTCGTGATACTATTACTATGCCTGCTCCTTCTTTGTTCAATCTTCATCTAGGCAGGTACATTATTATGCCCTCGGACATCTACGCATATTGGGGCATAGCACCACCACAGGCGCCCGTGCCCGAGCTACCAGTCGAGTACCAGACGCCAGTTTATCAGTGGGAGCCAGGGGAGCTCACCCAGTAGTGGCACCCTCAGTACACTCCGGAGTACCCCGGAGACGGTTATTTCCCTCCGTGGGAGTAAACCAACTTAGGCCAAAAGCCTAAGCTTGGGGGAGTATGTGTTTCTCACCGACTTTATATTCATGCTCACACTTTCACTTTGATAGTCGGTGTTCACACCTTCCCATTGTATCATCCATGCTAGTTTATTTCTTTTTCTCACTTTCTTCTCGTGTGTTTGTTTAGATGGAGAAAACAAAAAAAATAGTTGTAAGTTTACTTTTCTGCTTGCTTAGTGGTGTTTTAAAAAGAAAACCCAAAAATATTTCCCTTTCTTCGTTTGCTTGTTGGGAGCTTTCCCGTGTAAATAGTTTTCTTTTTCTTTGGGTCAAGGTAGAAGACCATGGTTAAAATGTTTAGTGGCTCTCACATGCATATTTGTTTATCCGTCAAAGAGCCATATTACTTTGTCTTCTCCTCTGTGTTTGCCTGCAGATTCCAGCTTAGTCCAATGCACGAACACTCTCATTATGATTCACATCATTCGGTCGTTTAAGTGAGAGGCAATAATGACGATATATGATGAAGTGACTGATCCTGGAAAAGATAGTATGAACTCGACCTATTTTGTTTTTGTATATATGACTAGCTCATCATTCCTAATTTAGCTTTGTTATGAAAGAAACATGTTTGCAATGATAACTTAGAGATCATAGTTTCTGATGCCATCCTTAATTAGCTAGGATCTTATAATGGTTTGTCTTGGATGCCAACATGAATTTCAGGATGATTATGATGTAGAATGATAGGATGGTATCCTCCTTTGAATGATTCAAGTGGCTTGACTTGGCACATGTTCACACATGTAGTTGAAATAAAATCAACATAGCCTCTATGATATTCATGTTCATGGTGATTTATGTCCTACTCATTCTTGCACTCAATGTTGGTTAATTTCAATGCATATTGATGACTGTTGTCGCTCTCTAGTTGGTCGCTTCCCAGTCTTTTGCTAGCCTTCACCTGTACTAAGCGGGAATACTGCTTGTGCATCCACTTCCATAAACCCAAAGTTGTTCCATATGAGTCCACCATACCTACCTATATGAGGTATCTACCTGTCGTTCCAAGTAAATTTGCATGTGCCACTCTCTAATTCTTCAAGTAATAATCTGTTTTGTATGCCCGAACCGCTCATGTGATGACAAGGGGCGGTCAGTATCTTCCATGCTAGGCGTGTTATCCTCGATACGTGTTTATTCACTATCACTCACGAGAAAGGGGCCGGTAATCGGAATGCCCAGTTCCATGCTCAAATCGAAAAGATAATTGCAAACAAAACTCCCCATGGATTGTTGTTGGTATGGACGGCACCCGAGAATTCGGCTAGTCGTGGAGTGTGATTGATCGGTGGTGGGGGAGTCAAAACTTTACTTTTCTGTTTGGGAACCGCCTATAGTATGTGTAGCATGGAAGATAGTGAAAACTCTTGGTCATCGCGTTGACAATGAAAGCATGCCACCCAAAATTATTTATCTCTGTTTAAAAGCTTGAGCTCTGGCACCTCTGCAAATCAATGCTTCCCTCTGTGAAGGGCCTATCTATTTATGTTTCTATTGAGTCATCCTCTTCTTATAAAAGGCACCAATTAGAGAGCACCTCTGTCATTTTCATGCTTTACTATTAATTGATATTGAGTATGACTGTGACTGGATCTTCTTTGGCATGAATTACAATGTTCAGTCAGCCCTTGGTCTTTGAAGGTGCTCTGCATTTATGTTTTGTGGTCTCAGAAAGAGCTAGCGAGATACCACCTGTTCATATTGCTTCATGTTTGTTTTGATTGAAGTGTTGACGTTTGAAACTTATTATTATTGCTCGTTAGTTGATTATGCCATTGATATGAGTACATCATGAGACCTAAATGTCATTGCTTATGTGGTTAGCTTATGATCTTGCTGAAAATCTGAGTATGAGTTAGACATAATTACAACAACAAGGTTAAACAGAGTTCGTAAAAGTTTTTCTTTTGTCTCTTTCAGTTTGTCAACTGAATTGCTTGAGGACAAGCAAGGCTTTAGGCTTGGGGGAGTTGATACGTCTCCATCGTATCTACTTTTCCAAACTCTTTTGCCCTTGTTTTGGTCTCTAATTTGCATGATTTGAATGGAACTAACCCGGACTGCCGTTGTTTTCAGCAGAATTGCCATGGTGTTGTTTTTGCGCATAAATAGAAGTTCTCGGAATGACCTGGAAATTTACGAGGATTTTTTGTGGAATATATAAAAAATACTGGCGCAAGAATCACCTGGAGGGACGGAGCCAGGAGCTCACTAGCCCACCAGGCCCGCCCGCCCCCCTGGCCGGGCCTGGCAGGCTTGTGAGCCCCTCGTGGCTCCGCAACCTCCAATTCCAGCTCTATATATTCTCTTTCGACCGGAAAAAAATCAAGGAGAAGATTTCATCGCGTTTTATGATACGGAGCTGCCACCACCACCTGTTCTTCCTCTGAAGGGCAGATCTGGAGTCCGTTTTGGGCTCCGGAGAGGGGGAATCGACGCCTTCGTCATCACCAAGCATCCTTCATCGCCAATTCCATGATGCTCTTCACCGTTCGTGAGTAATCTCATCGTAGGCTTGCTGGACGGTGATGGGTTGGATGAGACCTATCATGTAATCGAGTTAGTTTTGATGGGGATTGATCCCTAGTATCCACTATGTTCTGAGATTGATGTTGCTACTACTTTAGTATGCTTAATGCTTGTCACTAGGGCCCGATTGCCATGATTTCAGATCTGAACCTATTATGGTTTCATCAATATATGTGTGTTCTTGATCCTATCTTGCAAGTTGTAGTTATCTACTATTTGGTATGACCTGGCAACTCCGGAGTGACAATAGTCAAAACCACTCCCGGAGATGACCATAGTATGAGGAGTTCATGTATTCACTTTGTGCTAATGCTTTGTTCCGGTTCTCTATTAAAAGGAGACCTTAATATCCCTTAGTTTCCATTAGGACCCCACTGCCATGGGAGGGATGGACAATAGATGTCATGCAAGTTCTTTTCCATAAGCACGTATGACTATATACGGAGTACATGCCTACATTACATTGACGAACTAGAGTTACATACCTCCCCATGTTATAACTGTTACATGATGAATGTCATGCGACATAACCATCCATCACCGATCCAATGCCTACGAGTTTTTCCTACTAGTCCTTGCTACGTTACTTTACCGCTACTTCTGTCACTACTGCTACTCTTACTGCTACTGTTGTCACTGTTGCTACTCTTACCGTTGCTACCGTTGCTATCACACTACTCTGCTACTGAAACTTTTCTGCAGATACTAAGTCTTTCAGGTGTGGTTGAATTGAAAACTCAACTGCTAATACTCAAGAATATTCTTTTGCTTCCCCTTGTGTCGAATCAACAAATTAGGGTTGAATACTCTACCCTCGAAAACTGTTTCGATCCCCTATACTTGTTGGTTATCAAAGCTCCAGTGATCCATTTATGGACTGGTTCAAGCATCTCGGACTTGGAATCATTGCTTTGATGAGGCGATCAAGGAGTTCGGGTTTATACAAGTTTTTGGAGAAGCGTGTAGTTACAAGAAAGTGAGTGGGAGCTCTATAACATTTCTAATATTATATGTGGATGACACATTGCTGATTGAAAACAATATATAACTTTTGGGAAGCGTAAAGGATTCATTAAATAAAAGTTTTACAATGAAGGACCTGGGAGAAGCTGCTTACATATTAGGCATTAAGATATATAGAGATAGATCAAGACGCCTAATAGGACTTCCACAAAGCACATACCTTGATAAAATTTTGAAGAAGTTCAAAATGGAACAATCTAAGAAGGGGTTCTTGCCTGTGTTACAAGGTATAAAGTTGAGTAAGACTCAATGCCCAGTAACTGCAGAATATAGAGAAATGATGAGTGTTGTTCCCTATGCTTCAGCCATAGGGTCTACCATGTATGCAATGATGTGCACAAGACCGGATGTCAGCCTTGCCAAAAGTATGGCAGCAAGGTTTCGAAGTAATCCACGAGTGGAGCACTCAAGCGGTCAAGAATATTCTGAAGTACCTGGAAATGACTAAGGAAATGTTTTTCGTTTATGGAGGTGACGAAGAGCTCTTCGTAAAGGGTTACGTCGATGCAAGCTTCGACACTAATCCATATGAATCTAAGTCTCAAACCGGATACGTATTTATTCTCAATGGGGGTGCGGTAAGCTGGTGCAGTTCCAAGCAAAGCGTCATAGCTGATTCTACATGTGAAGCGGAGTACATAGCTGCCTTGGAGGCGGCTAAGGAGGGTGTCTGGATGAAGCAGTTCATGTGATATCTTGGAGTTGTGCCGAGTGCACTGGATCCAATAAATCTGTTCTGTAACCACACTTGTGCCATTGCTCTAGCTAAGGAACCAAGGTTTCACAAGAGGACCAGACACATAAAGCGACGCTTCAATGCCATTCGCAATTACATCAAGGAGGAGGGCATAAATATTTACAAAGTGCACACTGATTTGAATGTTGCAGATCGGCTGACTAAGCCTCTTCCACAAGCAAAACATGATCAACACCAGAACTATATGGGTGTTAGATTCGTTACATTGTAAATCACATAGAGATGTGAAGCTAGATTATTGACTCTAATGCAAGTGGGAGACTGTTGGAAATATGCCCTAGAGGCAATAATAAAATAGTTATTATTATATTTCCTGTTTCAGGATAATCTTTTATTATCCATGCTATAATTATATTGAATGGAAACACATATGCATGTGTGGATATATAGACAAAACTATGTCCCTAGTGAGCCTCTAGTTGACTAGCTCGTTGATCAAAGATGGTAAACGTTTCGTGGCCATGGACAAGTGTTGTCAGTTGATAACGGGATCACATCATTAGTAGAATGATGTGATGGACAAGTCCGAAACTATAAACGTAGCATGTGATCTTGTTAGTTTGTTGCTATTGTTTTTTTCATGTCAAGTATATGTTCCTATGACCATGAGATCATGTAACTCATTGACACCGGAGGAACACCTTGTGTGTATCAAACGTCGCAACGTAACTGGGTGACTATAAAGGTCCTCTACAGGTCTCTGAAGATGTCCATTGAGTTAGCATGGATGGAGACTGTGATTTGTCACGCCGTATGAAGAAGAGATATCTCGGGGCCAACTCGGTAATACAACAACACAAACAATCCTTTCAAGCAATGTGACTAAAGAGTTAGCCATGGGATCTCGTATTACAGAACGAGTAAAGAGACTTGTCGGTAACGAGATTAAAATAGGTGTAGAGATACCGACGATCGAATCTCGGGCAAGTAACATACCGAAGGATAAAGGGAATATTATACGAGATTAACTGAATCCTTGACATGTAGGTTCAACCGATAAGTTCTTCGTAGAATATGTAGGATCCAATATGGGCATCCAGGTCCCTCTATTGGATATTGACCGGAGAGTGTCTCGGTCATGTCTACATAGTTCTCGAACCCGCAGGGTCTGCACACTTAAGGTTCGGTGATTTTTCGGTATAGTTGAATTATTGATGTTGGTAACCGAATGTTGTTTGGTGTCCCATATGAGATCCCGGACGTCACAAGGGTTTCCAAAATCGTCCGGAAACAAATATTTATATATAGGAATGTTGCATTTGGCTTCCGAAAAGATTTCGAGCCTTACCAGTAAAGTACCGGGAGTGACGAATGGGTTCCGGGGTTTTAACGGGAGGATCCACTAACCCGGGAGAGGAACTAATAGTCCTATGGGTGGCGCACCAGCCCTTAGTGGGATGGTGAGGCCAGCCCAATAACCTATTTCGACTAAAGGCAAAAATAAAAGGAAAAAGGGAAAAAAGGAAGGAGGTGGAAAAGTGGGAAGGGAGTCCTGCACTAAAACGAATTGGAGGAGGACTCCTCCCCTTGCCTAGGTCGAACCCTCCTACTTTGAGTAGGAGGCAAGGAAACCCTCCCTCTTGTTCCACCTATATATAGTGGAGGTTTGAGAGGCTTTTTGCACCCCAAGCCATAGTGCATCCCTCTCTCCCTCCACCACTTCGTGACACCCCGTAGCTAGTTCGGTACGACACGACGAAGCCCTGCCATAGTAGCTCCGCCACCATCACCGACACGCTGTCGTGCTGCCGGAGAATTCAGCTACCTCTTCATCTCTCTTACTGGATCAAGAAGGCGGAGATCGTCATCGAGTTGTACGTGTACTGAATGCGGAGGTGTCATCCATTCGGTACTAGATCGGGATGGAGTTCGTGGGACGCTTTTGATTCGGATCGCGAAGACGTTCCACTACATCAACCGCGTTTCTTAATGCTTCCTGCTTGGCGATTGATACATCCATTTTGCATCATGTTTTCATGTTGATATTTATCGCTTCTTTGGCTGTTATTTCACTTCACGATACAATTCTTATGCCTTTTCTCTCTTATTTTGCAAGGATTACATGAAGAGGGAGAATACCGGCAACTGGAATTCTGGCCTGAAAGTGGAGCAAAGTTGAGATACCTATTCTGCGCAACTCCAAACGCCGTGAAAATCAACGGGGATTTTTTTCCCCAATTTATCAAAAATACTGGGCCGAAGAAGTGCCAGAGGGGCACCAAGGGATGCCCACAAGCCTGCACGGCGCGGCCACCCCCCCCAGGCCACGCCATGGGGGCTTGTGGGCAGCCCACCGGCCCACTGCCCCCCCCCTCTTTTGCTGTATGGAGGGTTTCGTCCAGGAAAAAATCAAGGAGGAACTTTTTCGTGGTTTTGCCGCCGCCACGAGGCGGAACTTGAGCAGAACCAATCTAGAGCTCCGACATGACGATCCTGCTGGGGAAACTTCCCTCCTGGAGGGGGAAATCGTCGCCATCGTCATCACCAACACTCCTCTCATCGGAGGGGACTCTTCACCATCAACATCTTCATCAGCACCATCTCATCTCCAAACCCTAGTTCATCACTTGTAACCAATCTCCGTCTCCCGATTTGATTGGTACTTGTAAGGTTGCTAGTAGTGTTGATTACTCTTTGTACTTGATGCTAGTTGGATTATTTGGTGGAAGAGTTTATGTTCAGATCCTTGATGCTACTCATTACCTCTCTGGTCATGAATACGATTTTTCTTTGTGAGTAGTTACTTTTGTTCCTGAGGACATGGGATAAGTCATGCTAATAGTAGTCATGTGAATTTGGTATTCGTTCGATATTTTGATGTGTTGTATGTTGTTTTTCCAATAGTGGTGTTATGTGAACGTCGACTACATAACACTTCACCATTATTTGGGCCTAGAGGAAGGCATTGGGAAGTAGTTAGTAGATGATGGGTTGCTAGAGTGACAGAAGCTTAAACCCTAGTTTATGCGTTGCTTCGTAAGGGGCTGATTTGGATCCACTAGTTTAATGCTATGGTTAGACTTTGTCTTAATTCTTCTTTCGTAGTTGCGGATGCTTGCGAGAGGGGTTAATCATAAGTGGGATACTTGTCCAAGTAAGGGCACTACCCAAGCGCCGGTCCACCCACATATCAAACTATCAAAGTAACGAACGCGAATCGTATGAACATGATGAAACTAGCATGACAGAAATTCCCGTGTGTCCTCGGGAGCGTTATTCCTCCTATAAGACTCTGTCCAGGCTTGTCCCTTGCTACAAAAGGGATTGGGCCACTTTGCTGCACCATTTCTACTTTTTTTACTAGTTGCTCGCTACGAATCATCTCACCACACAATCAGTCGTTACCGACAATTTCAGTGCTTGCAGATATTTCCTTGGTGAAAACCATTTGTCAGATCCTTCTGCTCCTCGTTGGGTTCGAAACTCTTACTTATCGAAAGGACTACGATTGATCCCCTATACTTGTGGGTCATCAAGACTCTTTTCTGGCGCCGTTGCCGGGGAGTGAAGGCCTTTGGTAAGTGGAACTTGGTAAGGAAACATTCATATAGTGTGCTGAAATTTATTGTCACTTGTCACTATGGATACTAATCCTTTGAGGGGCTTTTTCGGGGTATCTTCATCTCAAACGGAAGCACGAATAGTTGCTCCTCAACCTTCTGCACCTACTGAAAATATTTTCTTTGAATTTCGTTTGGGTATGCTTGAGAAACTGCTGGCTAATCCTTTTACAGGAGATGGAACATCACATCCAGACTTGCATCTAATCTATGTAGATGAAGTTTGTGGTTTATTTAAGCTTGCAGGTGTGCCCGAGGATGAGGTCAAGAAGAAGGTACTTCCTTTATCTTTTAAGGATAAGGCGTTGACATGGTATAGGCTATGTGATGACACTGGATCATGGGACTACAATCGGTTGAAATTAGAATTTCATCAAAAGTTTTATCCTATGCATTTAGTACATCGTGATCGAAATTATATTTACAATTTTTGGCCTCGTGATAGAGAAAGCATTGCTCAAGCTTGGGGGAGGCTTAAATCAATGCTATATTCATGCCCCAATCATGAACTCTCGAGAGAAATTATCATTCAGAACTTCTATGCTCGACTTTCTCATGATGATCGCACCATGCTTGACACTTCTTGTACCGGTTCTTTTATGAAGAGAGATATTAACTTCAAATGGAATTTATGGGAGAGAATTAAATGCAACTCTAAAGATTGGGAGCTTGAAGAAGGTAAGGAGTCAGGTATGAATTTCACGTTTGATTGCGTTAAATCCTTTGTTGAGACAAATACCTTTAGTGATTTTAGCGCTAAGTATGGACTTGACTCTGAGATAGTAGCTTCATTGTGTGAATCCTTTGCTGCTCATATTTATCTCCCCAAAGAGAAGTGGTTTAAATATCATCCTCCTTTAGAAGTCAATGTAGTTAAACCCACTCCAGTTGAAGAGAAAGTCATTGCCTATAATGATCCTATTGTTCCCAGTGCTTACATTAATAAACCACCTTTCCCTGTTAGGATAAAGATTCATTCTAAAGCTTCCACTGTGATACATAGAGGCTACATTAGAACACCTACACCCCCTGAGCAAATTAGAGTTGAACCTAGCATTGCTATTATCAAAGATCTTCTGTCCGACGATGTTGAGGGACATGATATTCACTTCTATGAAGATGCTGCTAGAATTGCTAAACCTCACGCTAGAGACAAACATAGGACTGTTGTTGGCATGCATGTGGTTTCTGTTAAGATAGGAAATCATTGTTATCATGGCTTATGTGACGTGGGTGCTAGTTTTAGTGCAATACCTCAATCCTTATATGATGAAATCAAAGATGAGATTGCACCTATTGAGATAGAGCCTATTGATGTCACTATTCAGCTTGCCAATAGAGATACTATCTGCCTTGTGGGAATTGTTAGGGATGTTGAAGTCTTGTGTGGTAAAACGAAGTATCCTGCTGATTTCCTTGTTCTTTCTACCGCACAAGATAGCTTTTGTCCCATCATATTTGGTAGACCTTTTCTCAATACTGTCCATGCTCATATTGATTGTGAGAAGCAAACTATCACTGTCGGCTTTGAAGGTGTGTCACATGAGTTCTATTTCTCTAACTTTGGTAGACAACCTCATGAAAAGGAGTTGCCTAGTAGGGATGAAACTATTGCCTTATCCTCTATTGTCGTGCCTCCTACTGATCCCTTAGAGCAATACTTACTTGAGCATGAAAATGATATGCATACGGATGAAAGGGATGAGATAGATAGAGTTGTCTTAGAGCAATATCCTATCCTTAAGAATAACTTGCCTGTTGAACTGCTTGGGGATCCACCCCCACCAAAGGGTGATCCTGTGTTCGAGATTAAATAGTTGCCTAATACTGTTAAGTATGCCTACCTTGATGAAAAGGAGATATATCCTGTTATTATTAGTGCTAGCCTCTCAGAGCATGAAGAAAATAAGTTACTAAAAACTCTGAGGAAGCACCGTGATGCTATTGGATATACTCTTGATGATCTTAAGGGCATTAGTCCTACCCTATGCCAGCACAAGATTAAAACTGATCCTGACTTCAAACTAGTTGCTGATCATCAAAGGAGATAAAATCCTAAGATGAAGAAGTAGTGAGAAAAGAAATACTAAAGCTCCTGGAAGCAAGTATCATTTATCCGGTTGCTCACAGCGATTGGGTGAGTTCGGTGCATTGCGTTCCTAAGAAGGGAGGCATTACCGTTGTCCCTAATGATAAGGATGAATTGATCCCATAGAGGATTATTATTGGCTATAGGATGGTGATCGATTTTAGGAAATTGAATAAAGCCACTAGGAAAGATCATTACCCTTTGCCTTTTATCGACCAAATGCTAGAAAGACTGTCCAAACACACACACTTCTGCTTTCTAGACGGTTATTCTGGTTTCTCCCAAATACCAGTTGCACAATCTGATCAGGAGAAAACACTTTCACCTATCCTATCGGTACCTTTGCTTACAGACGTATGCCTTTTGGCTTATGTAATGCACCTGCCACCTTTCGAAGATGTATGATGGCTATATTCTCTGACTTTTGTGAAAATATTGTCGAGGTTTTCATGGATGACTTTTCCGTTTACGGGTGTTCCTTTGATGATTGCCTCAGCAACCTTGATCGAGTCTTACAGAGATGTAAAGACACCAATCTTGTCTTGAATTGGTAGAAGTGCCACTCTATGGTTAATGAAGGTATCGTCTTAGGACATCAAAATTCTGAAAGAGGTATTGAAGTCGATAAGTCTAAGGTTGATGCAATCGAGAAGATGCCATACCCCACAGATATCAAAGGGATAAGAAGTTTCCTTCATCATGTTGGTTTCTATAGAAGGTTCATCAAAGACTTCTCTAAGATTTCTAGGCCTCTTACCAACCTCTTGCAAAAGGATATTCCTTTTGTCTTTGACGAGGATTGTGAGGAAGCCTTCGAAATACTTAAGATGGCTTTGATAACCGGACCTATTGTTCAACCACCTGATTGGAACTTGCCTTTTGAGATCATG
Source organism: Hordeum vulgare subsp. vulgare (assembly GCF_904849725.1). Lineage (NCBI taxonomy): Eukaryota > Viridiplantae > Streptophyta > Magnoliopsida > Poales > Poaceae > Hordeum > Hordeum vulgare. The sequence goes on along the minus strand of NC_058519.1, from coordinate 155,290,993 downwards.
TGTGACGCTAGTGATTATGCTGTTGGCGCTGTTCTAGGGCAAAGAGTTGACAAGAAGTTGAATGTTATTCACTACGCTAGTAAAACTCTAGATAGTGCCCAGAGAAACTACGCTACTACGGAGAAGGAATTTTTAGCAGTCGTGTTTGCATGTGAAAAGTTCAGGTCTTACATAGTTGATTCCAAAGTCATTATTCACACTGATCACGCTGCTATTAAGTACCTCATGGAGAAGAAAGACCCTAAACCTAGACTTATCAGATGGGTTCTCTTGCTACAAGAATTTGATTTGCACGTTGACGACAGAAAGGGTGCTGATAACCCAGTAGCAGATAACTTGTCTAGGTTGGAGAACGTTCTTGATGACCCACAACCAATTGATGATAGCTTTCCTGATGAGTAATTGAATGTCATCAATGCTTCACGTAGTGCACCGTGGTATGCTGATTATGCAAACTATATCGTTGCCAAATACATACCACCTAGTTTCACATACCAGCAAAAGAAGAAATTATTCTTTGACTTGAGACACTACTTTTGGGATGATCCTCACCTTTATAAGGAAGGAGTAGATGGTGTTATTAGACGTTGTGTACTTGAACATGAACAGGACAGATCCTACAGAAGTGTCACTCCGAGGCCTACGGAGGACACCATGCGGGAGATAGAACTGCACACAATGTATTGCAATCAGGTTTCTATTGGCCCACTCTCTTCAAGGATGCCCGTAAGTTTGTCTTGTCTTGTGACGAATGTCAAAGAATAGGTAATATTAGCAAACGTCAGGAAATGCCTATGAACTATTCACTTGTCATTGAACCATTTGATGTCTGGGGGTTTGATTATATGGGACCTTTTCCAAAATCCAACGGGTATACTCATATCCTAGTTGCTGTTGATTACGTCACTAAGTGGGTAGAAGTTATCCCCACTAGTAGTGCTGATCACAACACCTCTATCAAGATGATGAAAGAAGTCATCTTCCCTAGATTTGGAGTCCCTAGATATATAATGACCGACGGTGGTTCACACTTCATTGATGGTGCTTTCCGTAAAACGCTTGCTAAGTACGATGTCAACCATAGAATTGTGTCTCCCTATCACCCTCAGTCCAGTGGTCAAGTAGAGCTAAGTAATAGAGAGATTAAACTGATTCTGCAAAAGACTATCAACAGGTCTACAAAGAATTGGTCTAAGAAGCTCAATGATGCACTGTGGGCTTATAGACCTGCCTATAAGAATCCCATGGGCATGTCTCCGTACAAAATGGTGTATGGGAAAGCATGTCACTTACCTCTTGAGCTAGAGCATAAAGCTTATTGGGCAATCAAAGAGCTCAACTTTGACTTCAAACTTCCCGGTGAGAAGAGGTTATTTGATATTAGCTCGCTTGATGAGTGGAGAACTCAGGCATATGAGAATGCCAAGCTGTTCAAAGAGAAGGTTAAGAGGTGCCATGATAAGAGGATACAAAAGCGTGAGTTCAATATAGGTGATTATGTCTTGCTATATAACTCTTGTTTAAGATTCTTTACAGGCAAGCTTCTCTCTAAATGGGAAGGTCCCTATGTTGTTGCGGAAGTATATCGTTCCGGTGCTATCAAGATCAACAACACGGAAGGTAATTGTCCGAGAGTGGTAAATGGGCAGAGAATCAAGCATTATATCTCAGGTACTCCCATAAATGTTGAAAGCAATATCATCAATACCATAACTACGGAAGAATACCTAAGGGATATTTATCATCCTGTTTTAGACTCCAAAAATGAAGAGGTATGTGATTCGGTAAGAAAACAGAGTCCAAAACTTTTCCAGTAGGAAACTTTCTCCATTTTGGAATATTAGAAAAAATACAAAAATTGGAAGCAGTCCGGAAAGTGCGCGAGGAGGCGACAAGCCTGCACGGCGCGGGCCCACCCCCTGGCCGCGCCGTGAGGGCTTGTGGCCACCTCGTGCGCCTCCCGGACTCCGTTTTTGTGCAGGGTACTCCTTCTGGTCTAGAAAAATCATTATATATACTTTCGTTTGGTCTGACCCCTGCATCATGAAGATTTCCTCTGTTTTTCGTTTCAAGCCTGTTTTCTGCCACAGATCTAGGCCAAGATGTCTTCTCAGAATTCAGAGGGGGAGAGCTATGTGGCTGATTACCTTGCTAACCCCAAGGTCTATGGGGACTTTGATCCTTATGGCTGGACCTCTGATGAGGAAGAAGATTATGATCCCAAGGAGAAGGAGCAAACGAGTTCCGATGAAGAGGAGGCTCCTCTTCCTCAACCTCGAAGCACGCATGTGGAGTTCAAGAAGTCGAGCCTCCCTGACTCAAGGAAGAAGCCTAAGACCTTGTTTATCCCTTCTCGTTTCTTGCAGGAGAGTAAGCAGGAATTATGCCAAAGGGTGTTCAAGCTTTGTGACAGCCCGATGCCGACGTTCCACAAGATTCCCCTTTATTTCCGTTTTCGTGGTGTGGCTCATTTTATTTGTCGCATCATCATGACATCATGCACATCATCAGCATTGCATCGGCATCTCCGTTGTCGCCAATTTTCAAAACTCGCATCCGTTGTTAGTTGCCGGTTCTCGTTGTTGCCCGTTCTGAGCCCGACCGCAGTCGCACGCGCCCGCGGCATCGTCAAAACCCTATTTTAAAAGTGTGTCAAAAACTTTCTTTGATCGAAGTGAAACTTGGCATGCGGTCGTAATTAGTTATAGCTAGGCCTCCTGTCGAATTTTGTCGCGATCGGAGTTCGTCTGGTACCCGAACGATCGTCCGTAGCGGCACCGTATTCAGTCTACCGTCGGACGTTTGTCGGTGTTTTAAAATTCATTGTCGCGCCGCCCGTTCTCCTTCTCGTCTCCGGATATCCACCCTACATGGCCACTTACCCATTCCCGCGTGCGTAATCGTCCGAATCCGACTACACGGTTGGATCCGGAACGAAATTCCGGTTAACCTAGCCCCCCTTTCCTATTTAAACACACCTCCCCTTCCATTTTAGGTCTCCCCTAACCCTGCCTCGAAAAGCGTGTAATTCCCGACACCCTAACCGAGCCATTTTCTCCTCCCACCACCCACCAGCCGCCGCCAGGGCTCGCCGAGCCCAGATCGGGCCCGGGCAGGCCCGGATCCGCGCCGCCGCTCGCGTGCGCTCGAGGCTCCCGCAGCCGAACCGGTGCCCCATCGCTTCTCCTCCCGAAGCCGCGCAGCTTCGCCCGTGCCACGCCGCCGGCGACCTCCCGCGTGCTACCAGCTCGCCGGAGCACCGCTTCACCTGGGCCGGCCGGAGTTGTAGCCGCCGCCAGGTCCAGGCCGGACCAACCGCGTCGTCGTGCCGACCTCCGCGCCGCCATGCGCCGCTGCTGCCCTCCCCGAACTGCGCCGGATCTGGCTCGAGGGGCCGTCCGCACCGCATCCCGACCCCCTCCATGCTGTGGCCATCCTCGCCGCCATGGCTCGAGCATGGCAGAGAGCAGGAGGTCGACGAAGCCAGCTCCCGTGCTCGTCGCGTGGGCCAACTCCACATGGGCCGCTGCCCAGATCGGTTCCCAAGGCCCACCTCGCGCCTCAGCCACAACCTCCTCACTAGGCCGGTCCGATCCAGCCCAAGGTGAGACCACTTTCCGTGCCCTCTTTTCCCTCGCCCGCGAGCATTTTTATTATTTTGCGCTCCCTGTTCGGCCCGTTAAATATTTAGGTGATTTTCGGAATTAGATAAATTCCAGTAAATAGACGTATATTTAAAACGCGTGTATCTTTTAAACCATTAGTCGGATCGCGATGAATTAGATATGGTTTTCATGTAGTTTTGTGCATAGAATCCGTTGGTAAAACTAGCATAATTATTTGACGTTGTTTGACGTGTCGAATGCATAGATTAGTGTGATGTCCCAATAGAATATAGCCTGTATTATTTTTTCGCGAAAGACAGGATTGCTCGTATGCCGTAGATTAAATGCCCAAGTTTTAGGAACCCTCTTGCCATGTATTTTAGAGCGGTCATTGGTATTTTTGCGCGTAGGGATTTGTCGCTAGATTATTTTCCGTGCTTAGGACATTATCTCGCATTTACGTGTGGCAATATTTTTGTTGCGCAACCCCACATATTTTATATGTTTTCGGGGTAGAAAAATCCATGGGATATTTCTGTGCAATTAGTTTTAGCTTTTGAGAAAGTTAGTTCGCGCGATATTTTTCCATATTGCCCTCTTGTCATTTTCGAAGGATTTATTTCGTGCTTCGTTTGAAGGAGTTGTCAACTAGGGAGTTCTTCTTTGATGTGTAGTCTAGCTCCAGGTGTTTTTGGTTGCAATATAAATGCATGTTTAGGTGTCGTTTTCTTGCTCTCAAGTTGCTAGAAATAGTGCTGATTTGGAGGAGCTGAAATATTTCTAAGTCTGGAATCTGTTATATTTTGTTGCTGTCTTGTCTTGCTTGTATCTTGTTATCTGTAGCTCTTTTGAGGTTGGTGCAATGGAGTTAGTTGTAGCCCTTGTGTTTCTCTAGCATGCTGTGAATTTTCATGCCATTTGGAGTCTTGTAGCTTATGCTTTTGCTGCTGTCAATATGGCTTCAGATCGAAAACTGCACTTTCATGAAGTGTTATTTTCACTAAGTCTGAAATAGTGTGTGAGATGCCATTTTGTGTTTTCTCCTCCTGGTGTTCCTTGCTGCCATGCTAGTTGTTGTTAGTTGTTTGTTGTAGTGCTTCTTGCCCTCTTTCGTGTCATGCCTTGGTTGAGTATATCGGAGTTGTGTAGCTCGTAGTTGTGGGGCGTAGAAAATGTTATGTGGCTGATTTTGGCAGCTTGTAGTGATTCCTTCTTTTGCTCGTAGTTGTTGATCCGTAGCTCCGTTTTGATCGTGTCCTACATGAAACTTGCTTAGAATCTCGTGTAGTTTCATTTTCTCTTGCTGGTTGTATATTTTCAAGTGCTCATGACCGTCGTTGCACACGTATTGCATTCATGCCATCATATCTTGTGGTTCTTGTATCTTTTGATCCGTAGCTCCGTTGGAGATGTTCTCTATGTGTAAATTGCTTGTAACAATGCGTAGAATCACGTGAAACTATTTGTTTTGTTGTTTAACAACTAATTAAATGTGTTAGTACAAATCTGGACAGAATTAGAATTTAACGCGTGGGGTCATTTTGGAGATGCTATATGACGTTTCCGGCCTCATTTAAAATGCCTAGATAGGTAGATTAATTACGCTTCACCTCTTGCCATGTTTAAGCACATTTAATATTGTCGAGTACCTAATCGGGATAGAACTAAATAAATTAACGTGGAGTTTCGTCAATATGCAACTCGTTGCATATTGAACTTCACTTAGTGAGTAGTGTCAGTTTGTGTGAATTGTTATGCCGTGACTTGCATGTATTCAGCTGCTCATGCATCATTTGTGTTGTGCATCGTGTGGTGAATATCGTGTGTTGATGCTTGTTTCCGATTTTCCCCGTCTCGATAGAGTTCCGCAAGCGTGTCGGATTGTGAGGGCCCGTTCGACTACGTCGGTTCGTCTGCTTCACGGAGTCATTCTTCTTCCAAGCGGGATCTCACGCAAGATGACCATTTCTCCAGATACCATTACTATCATTGCCATGCTAGTTTTACCGTTGCTACCGTCTATGTCTCTTTGCCTACCACATGTTAAATATCAGCCTCTCAACAATGCCATGAAAACTTTCAACCTGTTCAACCTAGCAAACCACTGATTGGCTATGTTACTACTTGCTTACCCATGTTGTTAGCATTGCTAGTTGCAGGTGCAGTTGCTTCCACGTGATAACATGGGTTCCTCATTATATCACCATATTAAATATTATTTAATTTAATTCACCTATATACTTGGTAAAAGGTGGAAGGCTCGGCCTTTCTAGCCTGGTGTTTTGTTCCACCTTTGCCCCCGTAGTTTCGGCTACGGGTGTTATGTTCCATAATTGAGCGCTCCTAACACGATCGGGGTTGTTATGGGGACCCCCTTGATAATTCGTTTTAGATTAAAGCTGGTCTGGCAAGGCCCAACTTTGGTACTACATTTGCCTAATCACCTAATAAAATTGCATAGGGACTTTCCGGACCCCGAGGATAATTTAATCAACCCCCGGGCCAGTGCTCCTCATCAGTGTTGGTCCAAATTGGCAGACTACGGGGCCACCGCGGCGCAACCCGAGGTTTGGTATATCCTAGTGTGACCCATCCGCCGTGTCCTGAGAACGAGGTACGCGACTCCTATCGGGATCGTCGACACGTCGGCCGGCCTTGCTGGATTAGTTTTACCTTTGACGAGATATCTTGTGCATCGGGATTCCGGTGATGCTTTGAGTAATCTCAGAGTTGAGGTTTTCCACTAGGGAATCCGACGAGATCGCGAGCTTCGTGATTGATGATTTCTATGCGCCTTGTGGTAATTTGTGATGGACTAGTTGGAGCACCCATGCAGGGTAAAAAAAATTCGGAAAGCCGTCCCCGCGGTTATGTGGCAATGTGGAAACTTTGTTTAACACTGGTTCTAGATAACTTGAAGTTAATTTAATTAAAACTTGCCAACTGTGTGTGTAGCCGTGACTGCCTCTTTCGTGAGTTCCTTCTCCGATCGAGGACACAGTGGGGTTATGTCTGACGTAGGTACGTGTTCAGGATCATTCATTTGATCATCGGTAGTTCACGTCCGCTATGCGTAGATCTTCCCCTCTTATTTCTTGTACTCGTAAGTTTAGCCACCAAATATATGCTTAGCCGCTACTGCAACCTCACCACTTAACCATGCCTCACCCACTAAGCTTTGCTAGTCTTGATACCTTTGGAAATGAGATTGCTGAGTCCCCTGTGGCTCACAGATTACTACAACACCAGTTGTAGGTACATGTAAAGGTCATTTGACGCGAGCGCGTTGATTGTACATTTGGAGTTGCTTCGTCTTCTTCTTCTTCATCGATCTAGGATGGGTTCCAGGCCGGCAGCCTGGGATAGCAAGGATGGATGTCGTTCTTCTTTTCTCGTTTGTTTTCGTCCATAGTCGGACCCTGCTCTTACTCTTGATGATTATGTAATGTACTGATGTGACTCTGATGTAGCTTGTGGCGAGTGTAAGACAATTCTATTATATATCTCTTCTTTTCAGTACATGTACTTGTAACGATATCCATTCTTGCGACACGACGAGATGCGCTTCTATCCCTAACGAGGCCTTCGTACCAAATTGTGGATAGGTTCGCATCTTGGGCATGGCAAGTTGGTATCAGAGCAGTACCGACCTAGGAGCCCTCTTGATTGATCGAACTTGGCCGAGTCGAGTCTAGTGAAAAACTGCTTTGAGTCTAGTTATATATCGGAGAGTAGGATTCTTTTTTCTCCTCTTCTTTTCTCTGGTGAGGAATCTTGACGTAATAATTTATTCTACTCCTCTTCTCACTCAAATTTTTTTAGGATCACGCAGATATTCTTGGGATCTATATGATGCCGATGTGATGGAGTTCTGTCTTGGTGACTCCTATCTGCTTTGAGTTTCAGGGGAGTTGAGCTCCAGGGGATTCTTGAGCACATCGTTATCATTCAGATTTCTTAGTATCTCAGAAGGAAGGATGTTCATAATTGCTTCAATACTAATAGTGGCGAGATAACCCCGATGTCCCTAGTACTGGTGCAGATTGTTCGGGGGTACTGCATACTTTGTATCGTTGTGATCACGAGGGTATGTTGTAGACGAAGGTCCGAGATTCTGGTTGTGTGTTGACGGATGTGATACAGGTGACGGGTTAGTATAGGAGTTGTGTGATATTACTCCTTGTATCCGTGTACCATATTGCATGACCAGATATTTCGGGAATTCATAGGTGGGAATTCAAGTAGTCTCTTATAGGACAATCTTTGAACAAATGCATGATGTTAGGTTGGGGTTCGACATCTAGTGGATTCGTTTGTTCACGGTCCACTTACAGCGGTACACGTTGTGTCTTAAAGAGTCCTTGTAGCTTTCTACGACTCGGGGACGCTTCGTATGTCGGGTGCACTGCCTTGCACTTGATGGCTACTATAAAATCTTTCCCGTGCGATCCTGTCCACGAAAATATCAGACGAAATCTTTCTCATGAGTTTGTTCTGGCTTGATTCATAAGCCTTTCCCTTTGTCTTGTTGATTATGGTAATGCGAGTTGCTTCGTTGTCAATGGTGATTTCAGATCTTTACTAATCCGTGTTCTCATATTTTTATGTGAATGCAATTCTTTGCTCTATCAATTGTCTTATCAATTCCTTTCAACCAGAGTCAGCGTATCAATTCCATTTTACTGGTGTGCTTCTCTGCAACTGAATTCAATCTTCTCAAGTTGTTGCAGATCATTCTCTCATTTTATTCCGGAGTTCATCTCATCTGTCCCATGTTGTCTTTGTTTTTCCCGCCCTCCCACCCTTTTCTTAAGTGATTCAATTTTCTTCCAAGAGTTTTCTTTTCATTGTGCTTCCGTTGTGTGTTCTTTTCTCTCTTACCCGGTGATTCGTTGTGAAGATTCTCAGGAGCTTCATGTTCATCTTTATTCATTCTTGTCATCCTCACCGGTGAATTCAGTTCAGTTATCCATTGTCATCATATCCTTTTCAACCATTAAATTCTTTTCGGCGTTGGAAAATCTTTCAGCCTATCTTGTTTATTAATTCCTCTCTCTTTCTATCCGGAGTGTTAAAGATATTTCATAAGTTCGGGTTTTCAATCCTTCAGTTATTTCGAGGTGCTAACCTCATCTAGTTTTTTTTGTACCGGTGCAATATCTCTCGTTCTAGTAATCATTTCAACGGTGATTTCTTTGAGTGGGCCCATCACCCACATGTTTTTCCCAGGATCTGTTATAGCTCTTGTAATCTTCCGGAGATCTTTAATTCTTTTCAATTATGACGTAAGTATGTATTTCATCAGTCATATCCCTTCGTCAAGATCTATTTGAATTAATTCTCATATTGGCTCAACCTTTCATTCTTCTTTATTCCGGAGTGTCTCAGCTATTCTTAGTGTTGTTCTTCGTCATCATTTTCAGCTTGCAAATTCGAAGGAGTGTTTCTCTCAGTCTTTTTCCATTCTTGTGAAGATTGTCATCTCAACTTTGTGTTATCCTCTCATTTGTGTCAATCATGAGTAATCCCTTTTTTGCTATCCGGTGCATTTCTGAGTTGTTTTCATTCTCGATCCTCCGAAGGCCATCATTTTAGAAGATTCTTCGTTCTCAGCTTTCAGCTTTCATACTCAATTCTTCTCCATTGTTGTCTCTCCGTTCGTCTCTCGATTATCCGGTGCCTTGTTTAAGTTTTCTTCTCTCAGGTGGCTCATGATCTCTTCATTCTCGTGTATCTCCATTCATTCATGGTTGCCTCGTTCATTTCAATTCTCACTGGTGTTTCTTGCAACATTTATTCTAGATTGTGCTTATATATCTCTCCTAAATCATTTCTAGAAGAATAAGTGGTATGCTACATCCGCTGCTTGTCATCAATTAAACTTGATGAATGACAAGCATAACATAATTCTTATTCTTGTTCATAGTAATCTGAATTCTTCTTCCGGAGCGGCTCATGATTTCAATTCATTCTCAAAGTGTTCTTCAAGATTCTTATTGGAGAACCTCAAGTATTCGTTCTCTTGCATTTCTATGTGCAAATGTTCTTCCTTATCATTTGAGGTGGTATTATAGCATTCTTGTTAGTGTAGGAGCCTCAAAGAGATTCCTTTCAAGAGTGAGATAATTAAACCCACCAATTCTATGATCCTGAGATATTTGCAACCCATGATTTATTTTTTGCGCTATCTTGGTTTGGAATTCACCTAAATCTTTTCCTATGAATTGTTGCTATCATGGTGCTTGTAATTAATCCAAGTTCTCAATGTATCCTCTTGGTGTAAGAAATTGTTCATATCTTGTTTCTCCCAATCAACTCTTGTTTCTGTTAGTGGCTGGTTGTCACTTCATTAGTTTGAAAAGGTTTCCACAAGTCCACTTCTATCTTGTTCTTTTCGTTGTTGTTTTTCCAACAACTTCGTTCAATTCTTCTTGCAAGGATGCTTGCCAAGTTCATTGGAGATAGTAGTTATCATTCTTTTCTTCATTCTCTTCTTCCGTATGAGCTAGTTCCTATTCTCTTGTTCCAGAGGCATTGTGTTGTTGCTCTTTTGGGTCTATTATGTTGTTCTATCAAGATCATGGTGTTCCCTTGCTCTATTTGGTTGCGTGTTATGTATATTGTGTAATTCTCTCTTCTTATCGAATATTTTGTCCCATTATCCTACCGAAGTGCTGTCGAAATTTTCCGTGAATTCTTGCTTGTTTCTCATATCATTCCTCGTCTCCTTGCAACCTTCAAGGATTGTTGGTTTCACTCGTTTGTCAAAGAAGCGACTAAATTTTACCTCTTGTTCTTTCTCATCCTCTCCCCCTTTCATTCTTGGATCTCGGGGCGAGATCCTCTTGTAGTGTAGGAGAGTTGTGACAACCCGATGCTGACGTTCCAGAAGATTCCCCTTTATTTACGTTTTCGTGGTGTGGCTCATTTTATTTGTCGCATCATCATCGTATCATGCGCATCATCAGCATTGCATCGGCATCTCCATTGCCCCCAATTTTCAAAACTCGCATCCGTTGTTAGTTGCTGGTTCTCGTCGTTGCCCGTTCTGAGCCCGACCGCAGTCGCACGCGCCCGCGGCATCGTCAAGACCCTGTTTTAAAAGTGTGTCGAAAACTTTCTTTGATCGAGGTGAAACTTGGCATTCGGTCGTAATTAGATATAGCTAGGCCGCCTGTCGAATTTCGTCGCGATCGGAGTTCGTGTGGTACCCGAACGGTCGTCCATAGCGGCACCGTATTCAGTCTACCATGGGACATTTGGCGGTGTTTTAAAACTCGTTCTCGCGCCGCCCGTTCTCCCTCTCGTCTCCGGATATCGACCCTACACGGCCACTTACCAGTTCCCGCGTGCGGAATCGTCCGAATTCGACCGCACGGTTGGATCCGGAACGAAATTCCGATTAACCTAGCCCCCCTTTCCTATTTAAACACACCTTCCCTTCCATTTTAGGTCTCCCCTAACTCTGCCTCGAAAAGCGTGTAATTCCTGAAACCCTAACCGAGCCATTTTCTCCTCCCACCACCCACCAGCCGCCGCCAGGGCCCTTCGAGCCCAGATCGGGCCCGGGCAGGCCCGGATCCGCGTCGCCGCTCGCGTGCGCCCGAGGCTCCCGTAGCCGAGCCGGTGCCCCACCGCTTCTCCTCCCGAGGCCGCGCAGCTTCGCCTGTGCCATGCTGCCGGCGACCTCCCGCGTGCCACGAGCTCGCCGGAGCACCGCTTCGCCTGGGCCGGCCGGAGTTGTAGCCGCCGCCAGGTCCAGGCCGGACCAACCGCGTCGCCGTGCCGACCTCCGCGCCGCCATGCGCCGCCGCCGCCCTCCCCGAACTGCGCCGGATCCGTCTCGAGGGGCCGTCCTCGCCGCCTCCCGGCCCCCTCCGCGCTGTGGCCATCCTCGCCGCCATGGCTCGAGCACGGCAGAGAGCAGGAGGTCGACGAAGCCAGCTCTCGTGCTCGTCGCGTGGCACAACTCCAGATGTGCCGCCGCCCAGATCGGTTCCCAAGGCCCACCTCGCGCCTCAGTCACGGCCTCCTAAATAGGCCGGTCCGATCCGGCCCAATATGAGACCCCTTTCCCCGCCCTCTTTTCCCTCGCCCGCGAGCATTTTTATTATTTTGCGCCCCCTGTTCGGCCCGTTAAATATTTAGGTGATTTTCGGAATTAGATAAATTCTAGTAAATAGACATATATTTAAAACGCGTGTATCTTTTAAACCGTTAGTCGGATCGCGATAAATTAGATATGGTTTTCATGTAGTTTTGCGCGTAGAATCTGTTGATAAAACTTGCATAATTATTTGACGTTGTTTGACCTGTCGAATGCATAGATTAGTGTGCTGTCCCAATATAATATAGCCCGTATTATTTTTTCGCGCAAGACCGGATTGCTCGTATGCCGTAGATTAAACGCCCAAGTTTTAGGAACCCTCTTGCCATGTATTTTAGAGCGGTCATTGGTATTTTTGCGCGTAGGGATTTGCCGCTAGATTATTTTTCGTGCTTAGGACATTATCTCGCATTTACGTGTGGAAATATTTTTGTTGCGCAACCCCACATATTTTATATGTTTTCGGGGTAGAAAAATCCCTTTTGAGCAAGTTAGTTCGCGCGATCTTTTGCCATGTTGCCCTCTTGTCATTTTCGTAGGATTTATTTCGTGCTTCGTTTGAAGGAGTTGTCAACTAGGGAGTTCTTCTTTGATGTTTAGTCTAGATCCTAGTATTTTTGGTTGCAATAGAAATGCATGTTTAGGTGTGGTTTGCTTCCTCTCAAATTCCTAGAAATAGTGCTGATTTGGAGGAGCTGGAATATTTCTAAGTATGGAATCTGTTATATTTTGTTGTTGTCTTGTCTTGCTTATATCTTGTGATATGTAGCTCTTTTGAGGTTGGTGCAATGGAGTTAGTTGTAGCCCTTGTGTTTCTCTAGCATGTTGTGAAGTTTCATGCCATTTGGAGTCCAGTGGCTTATGGTTTTGCTCCTGTCAATATGGCTTCAGTTCGAAAACTGCACTTTCATGAAGTGTTATTTTCACTAAGTCTGAAATAGTGTGTGAGATGCCATTTTGTGTCTTCTCTTCCTAGTGTTCCTTGCTGCCATGCTAGTTGTTGTTAGTTGTTTGTTGTAGTGCTTCTTGCCCTATTTCGTGTCATGCCTTGGTTGAGTATATCGGAGTTGTGTAGCTCGTAGTTGTGGGGCGTAGAAAATGTTATGTGGCTGATTTTGGCAGCTTGTAGTGATTCCTTCTTTTGCTCGTAGTTGTTGATCCGTAGCTCCGTTTTGATCGTGTCCTACATGAAACTTGCTTAGAATCTCGTGTAGTTTCATTTTCTCTTGCTGGTTGTATGTTTTGAAGTGCTCGTGACTGTCGTTGCACACGTATTGCATTCATGCCATCATATCTTGCGGTGCTTGTATCTTTTGATCCGTAGCTCCGTTGGAGATGTTCTCTATGTGTAAATTGCTTGTAACGACGCGTAGAATCACGTGAACCTATTTGTTTTGTTGTTTAACAACTAATTAAATGTGTTAGTTCAAATCTGGACAGAATTAGAATTTAACGCGTGGGGTCATTTCGGAGATGCTATATGACGTTTCCGGCCTAATTTAAAATACCTAGATAGGTAGATTAATTACGCTTCACCTCTTGCCATGTTTAACCACATTTAATATTGTCGAGTACCTAATCGGGATAGAACTCAATAAATTAACGTGGAGTTTCGTCAATATGCAACTCGTTGCATATTGAACTTCACTTAATGTGTAGTGTCTGTTTGTGTGAATTGTCGTGCCGTGACTTGCATGTATTCAGCTGCTCATGCATCATTTGTGTTGTGCATCGTGTGGTGAATATCGTGTGTTGATGCTTGTTTCCGATTTCCCCCGTCTCGATAGAGTTCCGCAAGCGTGTCGGATTGTGAGGGCCCGTTCGACTACGTCGGTTCGTCTGCTTCACATAGTCATTCTTCTTCCAAGCGGGATCTCACGCAAGATGACCATTTCTCCAGATACCATTACTATCATTGCCATGCTAGTTTTACCGTTGCTACCGTCTATGTCTCATTGCCTACCACATGTTAAATATCAGCCTCTCAACAATGCCATGAAAACCTTCAACCTGTTCAACCTAGCAAACCACTGATTGGCTATGTTACTGCTTGCTTAACCATGTTGTTTGCGTTGCTAGTTGCAGGTGCAGTTGCTTCCATGTGATAACATGGATTCCTTGTTATATCACCATATTAAATGTTATTTAATTTAATGCACCTATATACTTGGTGAAAGGTGGAAGGCTCGGCCTTTCTAGCCTGGTGTTTTGTTCCACCTTTGCCCCCTTAGTTTCGGCTACCCGTGTTATGTTCCATAATTGAGCGCTCCTAACACGATCGGGGTTGTTATGGGGACCCCCTTGATAATTCGTTTTAGATTAAAGCTGGTCTGGCAAGGACCAACTTTGGTACTACATTTGCCTAATCACCTAATAGAATTGCATAGGGACTTTCCGGACCTCGAGGATAATTTAATCAACCCCGGGCTAGTGCTCCTCATGAGTGTTGGTCCAAATTGGCAGACTACGGGCCCACCGCGGGGCAACCCAAGGTTTGGTATCTCCTAGTGTGACCCATCAGTCGTGTCCTTAGAATGAGGTACACCACTCCTATCGGGATCATCGACACGTCGGGCGGCCTTGCTGGATTAGTTTTACCTTTGACGAGATATCTTGTGCATCGGGATTCCGGTGATGCTTTGAGTAATCTCAGAGTTGAGGTTTTCCACTAGGGAATCCGACGAGATCGCGAGCTTCGTGATTGAGGATTTCTATGCGGCTTGTGGTAATTAGTGATGGACTAGTTGGAGCACCCCTACAGGGTAAAATCTTTTCGGAAAGCCTTGCCCGCGGTTATGTGGCAACGTGGAAACTTTGTTTAACACTGGTTCTAGATAACTTGAAGTTAATTTAATTAAAACTTGCCAACTGTGTGCGTAACCGTGACTGTCTCTTTCGTGAGTTCCTTCTCCGATCGAGGACATGGTGGGGTTATGTCTAACGTAGGTAGGTGTTCAGGATCATTCATTTGATCATCGGTAGTTCACGTCCGCTATGCGTAGATCTTCCCCCTCTTATTTCTTGTACTCATAAGTTTAGCCACCAAATATATGCTTAGCCGCTGCTGCAACCTCACCACTTAACCATGCCTCACCCACTAAGCTTTGCTAGTCTTGTTACCTTTGGAAATGAGATTGTTGAGTCCCCTGTGGCTCACAGATTACTACAACACCAGTTGCAGGTACAGGTAAAGGTTACTTGACGCGAGCGCATTGATTGTACATTTGGAGCTGCTTCTTCTTCTTCTTCTTCATCGATCTAGGATGGGTTCCAGGCCGGCAGCCTGGGATAGCAAGGATGGACGTCGTTCTTCTTTTCTCGTTTGTTTTCGTCCGTAATCGGACCCTGCTCTTACTCTTGATGATTATGTAATGTACTGATGTGACTCTGATGTAGCTTGTGGCGAGTGTAAGCCAATTCTATTATATATCTCTTCTTTTCAGTACATGTACTTGTAACGATATCCATTCTTGCGACACGACGAGATGCGCTTCTATCCCTGACGAGGCCTTCGTACGAAATTGAGGATAGGGTCGCATCTTGGGAGTGACAAGCTTGAAGAGGAAAATGATGATCTGAGGGAGCAGAATTTTATGCTCAAGTGAAAATTAAACAAGCTCAAGACCTCTTCAACAACTCCACCACCTTCACCACCAAAGGAAGACAACTGAGCATTGGTATGGGCAATCCCCTTGGCTTTTGCCAAGCTTGGGGGAGTTGCCCCGGTATCGTATCACCATCACATCTTTTGCCTTTACCTTTGTTTTAGTTTTCCTTTTCAGTTTTTCGTTTTCTCTAGTAGTTTAAAAGTCTTAGTGTTTTAGTCTTGAGTTTTGCTTTTTGTCACCCCCGATGTATTCTTGCTCGTGAGCCATATAATAAAGAGTGTCTTAGTTGAAGGGATTTGCCTCTTGACATGATCAAAAGAGTGAGAATAGAACAAAAGCATGAAAGATCATGTAATGATCATATGGAAAGTAATGGCTTCACATATAAAAAGAATGAGTATTGAAACTTGTTGAGGGTAGGCAAACGTAGACCTTGGTCATTGTTGCAATTAATAGGAAGTGATAAGGAAGGAGAGGTTCACATATAAATATATCATCTCTAACACCATCTATGGTTGTGAACACTCACTAAACCATTGTATGCCTAGAAGTAGATGTTGGACAAGGAAGACAACATAATAAATTGTGTTTGCTTGGCTGTGAACAATGTTATATGATTAGAGATCCCTTAGCATGTGATGATTACTTCCACCTGATATTAGCCGAAACTCCCTCACTAAGTAGAGATACTCCTTGTGCATCCATGAACCTTCAACCCAGTTTTGCCATGAGAGTCCACCATACCTACCTATGGATTGAATAAGATCCCTCAAGTAAGTTGTCACCGGTGCAAGCAATAATAATTGCTCTCTAATATGTATGATCTATTAGTGTGTGGAAAATAAGCTTTATACGAACCTGTGATGAGGAAGACATAAAAGCGACAGACTCCATAATAAAGTTCTTTATCACAGGAGGCAATATAAAGTGACGTTCCTCCGGACTAACAGGACACGCATCCAAACCTCAAAAGCACATCACAACCTCTACTTCCCTCTGCCAAGGGCCTATCTTCACCAATTCCTTACTTTGCCCCTTGAAAGAGTTATGGTGATCTTCACCAATTCCTTATTTTGCCTTTGTCTTGGCTACCGTCACATGCTTGGGAAAGATCTATATTCATATGTCAACTTGGAGGTAGGCATTCATGAATTATTATTGTTGACTTTACCCTTGAGGTAAGCAGTTGGGAGGCAATACTATAAGCCCCTATCTTTCTCTGTGTTCAGCTGAAACTTTGATCTCATGAGCACCACGTGAGTTGTAGCAATTGTAGAGAACGAAAGAATGATTGAGTATGTGGATTTGCTTTATAAGCTCTTATTTGACTCTTTTTGATGTTGTGATAAATTGCAATTGCTTCAATGACGAAAGGCTATCGGTTGTTACTTCTCGGTAAGGTTCTTGATCCATGCTTTACTTTGTGAAGGAATTATCAATTTAGCATGAGATTATATGTTGGTATTGCTGTTCTGAGCTTGATCATGATGCATGCATGTTCCTATCTTGTTTTGTCGACACCTCTCTCCCTAAACATGTGTACATATTTATTGAGCTCGGCTTTCGCTTGAGGACAAGCGAGGTCTAAGCTTGGGGGAGTTGATACGTCCATTTTGCATCATGTTTTCATGTTGATATTTATCGCTTCTTTGGCTGTTATTTCACTTCACGGTACAATTCTTATGCCTTTTCTCTCTTATTTTGCAAGGTTTACATGAAGAGGGAGAATACCGGCAACTGGAATTCTGGCCTAAAAGTGGACCAAAGTTGCGGTACCTATTCTGCGCAGTTCCAAACACCGTGAAAATCAACGGGGATTTTTTTCCCAATTTATCAAAAATATTGGGCCGAAGAAGTGCCAAAGGGGCACCAGGGGGTGCCCATAAGCCTCCACGGCGCGATCACCCCCCAGGTCGCGCCATGGGGGCTTGTGGGCAGCCCACTGGCCCACTGGCCCCCCCTCTTTTGCTATATGGAGGGTTTCGTCCAGGAAAAAATCGAGGAGCTTTTTCGTGGTTTCGCCGCTGCCACGAGGCGGAACTT